>NW_011333040.1:19068427-19098716 GCF_000735185.1 Notothenia coriiceps
GTCCATAACATACGCCTGCCCGTACCATAACCCCACCACCACCTTGGGTCACTCGATTCACAACATTACCCTAACCCTAACCCTAAGCATCTTGATATGCCACACCTGTGAGGTGGGATGGATTATCTCGGCAAAGGAGAAGTGCTCACTATCACAGATTTTTTCAGATTTGTGAACAATATTTGAGAGAAATGTTGATTTTGTGTATGTAGAAAATGTTTTAGATCTTTGAGTTCATCTCATGAAAAAATGGGAGCAAAAACAAAAAGCGTTGCGTTTTATATTTTTGTTCAGTTGTATATACCCACATGACAGCTCAATTGTTAACTTTGTAATTCTACTCCACTACAATTCAGAGGTTAACCTGGTATTTGCCCGAGATTATGGAATTAAACAAATAAATAAAAACAAGTATGATTGGGTGTTATTGGTGAGTAAATAACTTGTGTTATTCTGAAAGAATAACAAATTAGAAGGAAAAAAAGATTGAAAAAATACAGATTTCAGTATTCTGAGGCTCTGAGCCCCATTTATTTTCCTTACAGACGACAACAAAAGTCCGAAATTATACGATTTAAAATAAAAGCAATAATTGTGGCTTGCTATTGAGTAAGAACATGTTTTTATGAACCACACAGCTTCCGGTCTTCCAATAACACGTAATGCCGTGAGACTACCAATAGAAATACATTGCTTTTAAAATCGTGCTGTGCAACACAAAAAAAAGGTGAAAATCGTGTTGGTGAACACGAATCAATAGATTAAAAATCGTGTTGGTGAACACGAATGCCATGAGACTGGGTTGAAATGTACTACAGTATTGATTGGCCTTCCTCCTTATCTTCCAACCATTTGGAGGCAAACTTGCATTTCCCCATAACGATGTTGTTTAACAACCGGCGTAAACGGCAGTGAGCGTGCGATGTCCTGTTCAGATGACGTCAAATCCAACGGGATGCCATAAATAAACTACACAGAATCACACTACACACCTACGCAATGATACATTCAGGCACACTGTAGAATACAACCTCTTTGGACAATTTATATACTTATTGAAAACAAGCTACGAAATGTAATACCTTGGAAAATGCCGTTTAATACTTTTTAAACGGCATTTTTTAATCAAGTACTTTTAATCAAGTATTAAAAGTTGATTTATTTATGTACTTGTCAGTACAGTAAGCTAGAGTTAGCATTAGCATATTGAATGTTTTCTTAGGTAATGTGGAAGAGTTAGCAGTTTTTAGATGTAAACCAGACCCTGGAGCTTTCCTCCATAACTACAACATATCTTACTAGATATATTCGGTATGTTACACAACCATTAACACTTTGTCAGCCAGTGCTACGAGCTAACAGATACAAGATGCCAACAACATTTCAGATACTTCTGATATTAAGTCATTTGGTGCCTGAGTAACAGGTAGCCTACGGTAACAGGCATGGTTACATTTTGTAACAGGCATGGTTACATTTTGCTGATTTTCTGCTAACGTTAGCCATCTTGATGCGCAATGTACAATCTAGCAGACTAAAGATGGGTGGGATCAATAAATTGTAAATGAGGGAGAAAGAAAAGTGCTTCTAACCCTTTTTCAGTTTCAGAGACACATTATTAACAGAATATTAATCATAGCAAAGTATTTTTTGTACTGAAAGACTCCTTCTACAGGGTATATGCAGGAATCCTGAAGTCAAATTTAATACCTTTTAAGACCTTTTTTAAGACCCTTTCCATACATTTTAAGACCTCATCGCCACTTCGAGTTTCAACCTGTTACGTTGGCGCAAAATGTACAACCCAGTCTCACGGCATTACGTGTTATAGGAAGACCGGAAGCTGTGTGGTTCATAAAAGCATGTTCTTACTCAATATCAAGCCACAATTATTGCTTTTATTTTAAATCGTATAATTTCTGACTTTTGTTGACGTCTGTAAGGAAAATAAATGGGGATGGGAGCCTCAGGATACTGAAATCTGTATTTTTTAAATCTTTTTTTCCTTCTAATTGGTTATTCTTTTCAAAATAACACACTGTTATTTACTCAACAATAACACATAATTATTCTTGTTTTTATTTATTGGTTTATTTCCATAATCTCGTGATTTTTTTACGTCCGTCAGGAACTGAATTTCAAAATAAAAATAACCGGAAACAGACGTAGGCCTCTAGGAGTTTAGGATGGCCGAAGACACTACACTACCCATAATCCCCAGCTATCGTTTAGGACTACAGTACCCGTGATTAATCTTCAAGCTCTGGGATTGGATGTTGGAGTGGCAGTGCGCCAAGGTTAGCCTAGCGTCAAACAGCTGTTTGAAATGGAACGAAACCACGCCAGACTATCCAAAACTGGAATCGAACGCCCCCCCATACACATGCTGTTGTGTTTCGCAACATGTTCTATGGGACGTCTCTACTGAACGTTTTCGTTTTTCCCACAATTAGAAGTTGCCATGACATTGGTGTTATCAAATGTAAAACATATAATAAACTGACATGGGCGGAAAATCGCTTGTGTCCATAATGTGCAGCATTAATATATACCCACATGACAGCTCATTGTTACTTTGTAATTCTACTCCACTAGAATACAGAGGTTAACCTGGTATTTTTACTCCACTACACTTATTTGAGTTACTTTGCAGATTCTAATTAATGATGTGAAATATAAACAACCCTTGAATCAGACTTTAGTTACACCTGAGTAAAATTCAGGGAAGGTGATTGTCAAGTGCCAACAATCAATTGACATGAATGGAAACGAGTAATAAAGTATATTCATTACTCGTTATTCTCTACTAATAGTTAATTAAAGACTGTATAATGGCTATTTTGCACATCCCTTTCAAGATTTTCAAAGGTTATTTACATATACACAACTACGTTATATGCAATGAATGAAAATCTTGGGTCACAGGTTCCTCAACAGCGCATTAGAAGACATCTATCAATATGTGTTCCGTAACCAGCTCCACCAATTAATGTCATATTCTGCGCACATTTATTATACTATCCACATTACATAAGAGTCATAATTCATCATGTATACCATATCAGTTAAACTAAGTGCTTCAACATAGTAGCATTGCAGGAAAAGAGCAATATAGCTTCCAGCACGTACAGCTTCTTTGCAGCTTAATATTTATCGTAGACCTACAGTACCCCTAAAGCTTTTTTTCTTATTAAAAGAAGACCTTTAATCTAAAGTATATATTTGGATGTTTAAATACAAGGCTTAATCGTTTGTCGTTTGCACCTCCTCATATTAATATCTTCTGTACATCCTGCACTAAACTCGTTTTATTGTAGAGATCACTTACAGTACTTCTGCAATTTTATATTCTATATTGCATCATTGGATCCTTCTACTATTCCCCCTATGAAAGTATGTACTCTTAATATTTTTTTAATCAATATAACACATAAAAACATAATTCAAATAACGTGCTTTAAAACACTAGGCGGTGCACACAAGATACAAACCCACATCCATAATAAGCTTTGTATTATTAGTGTAGGACCTTATGATACAAATCTGAAGATGTAGCTTTATATCAATATTTTCAGGAGACACATAATTTTTACGGGCCATATTCTATACAATTTCAGAACTCCAGTATTACATCTTATATTAAAGAAATCAGTATATCTTTAAAAACTACAAAGTCTTTTATTCAGCGGTGCAACCGTTATGGTGTAAATATAACCGTATCATGAATTAGATCAAAATGTAAAATCAGCCGAATTTACTATTGATACTGCAAAGAGACGTATTGTGTGAAGAAGAAATTGAGATGTTGTCTTAATTGTTGATATAGTTATGATCCACGTCAAGTATTCAGTTCGGCCGGCAATTTCTTACCAGTTTTTTCCAAAAGGTCTTCTCATCCGCGGCCCTATACAAGAATAGAAGAACTAACAGCAATATCTGAATATTTAATCGCCAGCCGAATGTGTATTACTTCATGCCGTTATGTGATACTCTTCAAAGAGAAAAGCAAAGAACACTCGGATAAGTATTATTTTATTCTTTTAAAGTTTCTGATTTCATATCATATAACAGCCGCCAAATCCCAAACATGCATTGCGGCTAAAACATCCAATCGGCGAGCTAAACCATAGCTGAGGATCCTGGTACATCGCTCGAAATGCCTACGTCTGTTTAACGTATTTTATTTAAAATTCAGTTCCTGACCAGCAACGCCAAAAAGCCAGAGATTATCGGAAAGCTAAACAAATAAANCTTGCGTGGAGCCCCAGATCGAGGGAGATTATCAGTGGTCTTGTATGTCTTCCATTTTCTAATAATTGCTCCCACAGTTGATTTCTTCACACCAAGTTGCTTACCTATTGCAGATTCAGTCTTCCCAGCCTGGTGCAGGTCTACAATTTTGTTTCTGGTATCCTTTGACAGCTCTTTGGTCTTGGCCATAGTGGAGTTTGGAGTGTGACTGTTTGAGGTTGTGGACAGGTGTCTTTTATACTGATAACGAGTTCAAACAGGTGCCATTAATACAGTTAACAAGTGGAGGACAGAGGAGGCTCTTAAAGAAGAAGTTACAGGTCTGTGAGAGCCAGAAATCTTGTTTGTTTGTAGGTGGCCAAATACTTATTTTCCACCATAATTTGCAAATAATGTCTTTAAAAATCAGACAATGTGATTTTCTGGATTATTATTTTTCTCATTCTGTCTCTAATAGTTGAGATATACCTAGGATGAAAATTACAGGCCTCTCATCTTTTTAAGTGGGAGAACTTGCACAATTGGTGGCTGACTAAATACTTTTTTGCCTCACTGTATGTACATTTCGGTTCACCGGTTAACCGTTTTTTGGGAGGTCGAATATACATTTGCTTTCAAATTCCCATCCCTACCACCAAACTCAATGTAGAAACAAACATAACTGTGATTTGTCCCCGTGTAAAATGAGAGTTAGGTGTCGTCAATTAAGAACAGACTGTGCTTTAGAAGAAGGCTAAGCAGGCAACATAAGAGGAAACACCTGTGTGCATGGATTGTGAAGGGCACTACTGCAACACTGTTTCTCAGCTCAAACTACTTCAACTACACTGTGAGCTGACAGGTCTCATTTTGCGGGAAATCTTTGTAGTTTCTTTTTGCTGAAAAAAACAGTGTTCTTCATATGCAAATTCTGCATTGGAGTTTAGGGGCTCAAGCAGAGCACAGGGTACTTAAGACAAACTAAAGGGCCAGTTAAGCCTGCATCTGTTGTTCAAATTAGATGGCTCCACCTCATCCTTTATTTCAACAACAACAACAACAACAACAACAACAACAACAACAACAACCAGGAGGTTTTCAAAAAGATTGGTAGACCAGTTCATCCAAGTTAACATTATTAGAAATTACATTCAACACACCAGAGTAAATATTTAACAATCATGAGCTTAATTGTAAATATGATACAGCCAGATACCTTCCATTTATCTTTGAACCTGTGAAATGGAGGCGAATAAATAAAGACTCCATGGAATTTTAACCTAGCCTCCATTATGCATAACTTGCTTTTTCATTGGTCCATTTCATGTGACAGTGATCACTGAGGCACTAACAAACAGTACGGCAAGTAATACAGAGTTCTGCTTAATATATATATAAATATATCTTATAATACCTGGTAGACATCAAATGTTTAGGATATGAAAACACTTACCGATGGCCATGAATATCTCATTGACGTTCATAGAGGTCTTTGCTGATGTTTCCATGAAAAGCAAGCTGTTATCATCTGCGTATGACTGTGCGTCCTATAAAGGGAAACCAACATTAAAAAGTCATTCATTAAGATAACCTTACAGTCTTTATGGTAAAAAAACTAAATGTGGAAGAAGCATGTAAGGTAGACAGGATTGGGCCGTCTTTCAAAGTGTTTCATAAATAGGAATCTATCTGAATATTTTATGTTTCCCTCAACAGAAATATCTGTAAAGAAGTTATTGTTTCTGCATAAATTGTTAGTATAAATATTTAAAGAACACCAACCTGGAAGTCCAGTGCTCTCTTGTTTGCGAGATCAGCCTTGTTCCCAGCCAGAGCTATTACAATGTTTGGACTAGCTTGTCTCTGCAGCTCTTTAACCCAGTTCTTCGCCCGTACAAATGACTCCTGGCAAGCAAAACAGGGTTGTGGGGGGAGGGGGGGGGCACTCAGTTAGTGAAAATAACAATAAGACCCATGTGATGGAAGGAAGCGGACGGGAGCCCTCCTATGAATTCTGGCTGTGCTTCTGCTAATCTTTTGATCAATTGCCCTGAAAGAAGCTTTGGATGGAATATGAAACAAAAGAAAATGTCCTCAGGTAAAAAAAAGAAGCAGAATTGTACACAACATGGGAAGAAGGATTATATACACAGCCATGCAGAAGTTATGCAGAGCACAAAAGAAAATTAATTCAATGTACATTCCTGTATTCTGAGACCTGAAATGAAATGAGTCTTTGTTCAAAGTTTTGACTTTGATCACATACGGTAACCATTATTTCTGCAACTTGACAAGAAGTGTCAGAAGGTAATCAATACATTTCTGTGCTTTTGTTCTTTCATAAAAGTGAAGTTGAACAAAGTTGCTGCTGACTTTGTCACAGAGATACAATCATAGCTGACAGTAATGTTGACGTTTAACTCTCATGCATGTACAATTTACAAATAGAATGTCATTTTCAGATGCCATCACCATTTCTGAAACTAACAACTTAAAATGGACAATATATATATGGGTATATATATGTTGGAGAGTTGTCATGTGTAACCTTTTTTAGAGTGCAGTAACTATTGTACTTACTATGTCTATATACATTGTCTTCATAACACTATGCTGTTGGGTGTGAACTCAACTTTTTTTGTCAATTTACCAAAATAAAAATGTTTGGGCTTGACTGCTATTAAGAAAATGTAGGATGAGACCATCTCTATCTTTTCATCAGTCACAACAATGTTGGTCCAGCTCTAGTTAGTGAAAGCATCACTGGTAAAAACAACCACATGACAGATAACAAGGCACATGACTCACCTCATTTGTGATATCATACACCACAATGGCTGCCTGGGCACCTCTGTAGTACATAGGAGCCAGACTGTGGTAGCGCTCCTGACCAGCTGTGTCCCAGATTTCAAACTTGACTGTTGTGTCGTCCAAACATACCGTCTGAGTCAGGAAGGCAGCTGCAGGGGCACAAAGCAGAGGAACCAATGACAAATGGTAATGTAGCTACTGAGCTATACAAAAGTTAAAATGTAAAACCAATGCTGGAGGCACGAACAGGCAGATTATATGGTTGACTAAATCCATATTTGGAAAACCGGGCACTAGTGATTTCAAACATGTTTTATACTGATAATCCAAAATCTGGATGTGAGCTGCAGCATAAAATATGGTGGGATTCAATCGAAACACATTTTTAAATTTGTATTTACTCTGGGATGACTAATTGACAGCAAAACAGCCTGCACACTTTCATAAAATGTATATATGCCGGTGTGGGAATCGTACCAATTACCTTTGGGTCACAAACCTGGAATTTGTTTTAACCTTTCAATATCCAGTAAGCAGCATGTTTGCCAAAAGGCAATAAGTGTTAGATTCTGAAGATAATAACTGGCTGCTTTAATCTGACGTAGATTCCTGGAAATACCAGGAACTAGATATCGAGATTGAGGAATTCAAATATTCCTGTTGGCCATTTTCACAGTTACAATTCAATATCCCCTTTTATCTTTTGAATGCTGCTTTGGTCTTTATGTAATTTGATGTGACATTTTTCACCATTCCTGTCAGTTACATTTCCTATATGCCAGCACCACAAATGCACATTTCGTAATCTATTTATTGATATGTTTACACCCTTTTAAAGATTATATAGATTATCATTTCTCATTTCACTGTGACTTGTGTGTGATCTCTGAATACAATTTTTCACAGGTAAAATCCAAAACATGACCATATCAAGGTACATACCTCCGATTGTGCTCTCTTGGAATTCATGAAACTGTCCCTTGACGAAACGAAGCACGAGACTCGACTTCCCCACGGCCGACTCCCCTAAAAGCACAAGTTTGAACTGGCAGATCTTGTTGCCAGCATTTGGCCCATTGGGTCGCGTAGCTCCGCCTCTACTTGCCATGTCAGACTGCCCTGTCTCTTCCTCAGGACGCTAACACACTGAGAAAAGTGTAGAAAATACCTGCGCAGGAAAGAGGAGAAAAACAAACAAAGTGTCAATGGAATATGTTTGGTTCAAATTAAATGTACGTTTTTTTTTTTTTAAATAAGCAACATTTTAATGTCTTCAACTATGAATCAGAATGACATCAAGCACACTGATGATGTGTGTGCAAAGGGGATCAAACCCGCAATCTCTAACAAGTAACCTATACAGCCCAAGTTGCCCCTTTTAGCCTTAAATCATCAGATTAGTTGTTTCTCTTTGGGTTAATGAGCCTTAAACAGAGGCTTTAGCAAGGAAGCATAAAAATGGTACAAGCAAAACCTATATTAACAACTCGGTTTTATGTAACAAAAAACATTTCCATTTGGCTTGATGGAGAAATTCTGCTGCTTAACTTTCTATATTTCTTACAAAGTATTACAATTTTGTCCAGGTGTGCAGCTCATTAATGACGTATATCAATTCCCAAATCGCGAAGTGAGAAACCCCAAAAAAGTTCCTCAATAAAAATGACTAATTACGCCATACCTGGTTTATGCTGTGATCGTTATTTTTTTTTTATACTGGTGAACCTTTAAGTCAGAGCCCTTTTCAAATTCAAAATAGATTATACCATACTTTAAGTAGCATTTAATGACAACAAATGTAGTGTTATTATTGTTGGTGTACATGATTTAAGAAAATGTAGAATAAAAAGATAACCATCTTTTGGAAACTAAAACAATTATGTATGGGTAGAATTGGAATTTGGAAACATGTCAATGTCATATGTTTACGCTGGGGTTTTAATAGAACCTCTTAGAATTAGCAGAGCAAACCCGAAAACCTACATGTAACAGACGATACAATGATTGACCAATGGGTGGAAATCTACTGTACATACAGTCAACAAGAGTTTCACATTATCAGCCACTGTTTTCCATTTCCAAACAATAGTTGGTTGCTTGCCATTACTAGCGGAGCAAATAAGTGTAACAGGTAGGACAAAAACATACTAGGGTTGGCTAATGTGTCACATTTCAGCCTGACAGAAACCCCTACAAGTTGCCAAAGTTTCTCACCTGTACCAACTGAACAACAAGTTGACCGACTGGTGTTACTGAAACAACAAACCACTAACAACTCCTGCTTGTAGCTTTAAGCAATATGAGGCAGACTGTCACGAAGGAGATTAGAATCACACGGGTATGAGCACATATGTGGGAAAACGTTGCAGGGTCTGTACATATAAGGTGTATAACAACATCAACCATGTTAACTAGACAACAACAGATTCTCTCTGTAACTTATACATTTCCCTTTACAACCAACCAAGTAAACACAGAGCATCAGTCCAAAAATAATAAATGTGAACTCGTTGAAATCGCATTACGACACGCAGTTAACCACAAATAACCTGTTATGTTGTTGTTGACTGGCTCGCATTAGCAATTAACGACTGCTAGCCGTAGCAGCATAGCTACCTAACGTTAGCAAGTTAAACATGTCAAAACCAATAAATTCCTATAAGAAAGTACACCTTTGCCAATGTAACGCTTGTTTCAATCTGGGCAGTATCGTTATCACCAAGATCAAAGATACTCGATTTGACATCCCACTCAACATAACATTGGAGAATGGCAAAACACAGATGATGCAGTTTTGGGTGTGTACAGCTAGTGACAGCTAGCTAGCCTTAGCTGCATGACGTTAAACAAGTGAACTCCCTCATCAATCAGTGGACAAAATAGAGCCGCTTATGTTAGATATATTATATCACACGTAGGTAATCTTAACATGACGACTGATTCCGATTGAGTAGCCGTAAAACGTTAAATTATTATGCTAACTAGCTTGGCCCTTCCAGTGTTTGCTAGCTAACGTTAGCTAGCCAGATAATAGACATGGGCTGGCTAACACAGTGAACGTTGTTTAGCAGTGGCCGGGAGGAGCCCTCCGGACAGCCATTAGCTAGCTGGCTAACGCTAATATTAGCTACTCACCTACCAAAACAGGAAGCTATTTACTGTGAATGGTGTCTTCAGGACAATCTTCGTGGCACTTTAGTGTCTGTTCACAGTGTTTCGATGACCCAGACAGCTACCGTATCGTTAGATTTCATAAGGCTCCGCGATGTCCCTCTCCCACTTATTTCAACTTCCCTTTTCGCATTGTACGAAGGATGATGACAGATCGTATGACTGGAATTGACAATCCGCCTACGTAATGCTACGACGGACCAATAATATGTTAGGATTTTTTCCCAATTTACTGGTAGGCCTATGTGCTTTTCCAAAAAAGTACAACACAGAAAATAAAAGACGATGAAGACTTGCAGAGAGGAGTTATTTGCTGAGAGAAACATCAACTCCTAGGTTTAAAAATAGCATCTGTCCAGAAATACCAAAACACTTTTTTCTCATATTCGTGATTAATCGAGTATCAATTGACATCAAGTCATAAAAATGTCTTATTATTAAACATGTTTGTATTTACGCAAAAGTTATTTTAAACTAACGTTAGCCTTTATCAGTGTTTTGAATTGAATTTTCTAGTGTTGCTTAGTAACGCCAAAACAGGTGCACTAGTCCTCAGTGCCTGACTGCAGAATGTGGGGTAACGTTAACTTGCTTAGCTAGTCAGTTGAATAAAGTTTGGTTCTAGGTCGAGAAGGAAAAATACTACAATTGAATTGGTTGCTGCTGCATGTAAATTAAAGTGAAACATGACTGACGGAAATACCTCTCACCAACCGAAATATAACTTCACAGACACATGTCCAAACATACCGACGGTAAGTCGATTTTAAGATGCTAGCTAATTTTGCGTTAGCTTACTCCTGTGATAAATGTAAACGTGCGCAGTAGCTAACTCAAACTTTGCTTTGGTTGTTCCTGTACACTGACTACTATATATTTGTTCCTTTTGAAACCAGGCCGGGAAACTTATACCTGAAGGAGACAGGGCTAAATCCTGCATGCAAGAAGCAACAAGGGTACGTTTTATTTTTGGGTTTGCATTTGTGTGTTTAGCATTTTCCCTGTGGTGGTATAAGCATGGACTGTATGGGGTGCAACGTTTGCGTTTTGGCACAATTGAAACTATGAAAATAGTAAGGTAAGGTGGCAAACAGATTTGATATATTTTGAATTTACATCTGCACTTTATCTATGCCATGTCAACATTTTTCCTTTCCAGCCCCCTACCCCACCAGTGGTAAGGAAGTTCCGCAGCAGCACCCATCCAGAACTAGGAGCTGTCAGAGTGCACCAAGGAAAGGCAAATGATCCAGATGTTGCCAGTACCCTTGTTCATGGCATCAGCAGCAAAACTTCCCTCACTGTAAGTACCACACACAAGCAAACTCAATTTTTATTGGATAAAAGTGGCAAAAATAAGGGTTTTTATCATATACTGTATATAAAGGTTTTTACTTTTCACCCAACAATTGGTGGGCTGTTTAGGTCAATAGCACTCAAAACTAACAGTGTGTTGTTATTATTACTTAATGCCTCATTCAAAGTCTGTAAAATACAAAAAAAAAGTAGCTTATGGATCAAGTTAGGAAAAGAAGATCACTGTCAGTTTTACTGTTCAGTATTTATTTTTGCACAAGCTGACTTTACATACAATTATTAGCATACAACCAAAACACAGATCTAACCTTTTTTCTACCTGATTCCAACAGGGCAGAAGTGTGCTTAATCCTCCTCAAAAGACCATGTTCCAGCAGAAATTACAAGAGCTCAGTGAAGCAGTGTACACCTCCAGTAAAGCCCCAGTAGGCAGGTCGCATGATCAGCATGTTGGACTCCCCCCCTGGACTACAGACAAAACTACATATGGTGTGAAAACAATTAGAGGTATGTGAATCAACCGGACTATATTTTAATTGTCCGTTAACTGCAAAAGTCAACCTTGTTCTTGCGTTACTATTTCTATTAAATGACCAGATTTAATTAGTTTTATGAATAATTATAGTTAGAGTGGGAAGGATGAGTCTTCTTTTTTTTTTTGTCTTACATCACTTTGTTCCCAGGGTTGGATGTGTATGAGATTATTAACCCTTCGAAAACAGCGGAGGAGTTGGAGAGGGAAGCTCAGGAGGGACATGAGTCTTACATTCGTAGCCACAACGCCTATTTTGTTGGTAAGACGAAAGGAAAAACAATAATTAGGTGGATAAGGCCTTTTATTGTCACTACCTAAATTAAAACTATTTGTGCATTTTGTTGCTGATTTTTAAATGTGATGTCTGCCTGTCACAATACAATTAAAATTCTCTCCAGGTGAGAGGATTGATAGAAAGTATGACATGGGTCACTACAGTAAAGACAGCAGGTTTGGGATCCTCACACCTCATTTCACTGACGGACGTACTATTGGCAAAACTCTCCACTGGCTGGGGGAGACTAAGAAGTAAGTACTGAATTACGTGGGCACAGGTGTTTTGTGGATGATTTCCATGATACTAGCTATTGATTCGTTACATAACTAACTTAAAGAAAATTAATTGTACTTGACCTTGCATTTATGTTATTGTGCCATAGGTTTTACAATCCAAAGCCTGTGTGGAAGAGATCTGGAAACAGGGAAACGAGGCTGCCACAAGCTGGAAAAACTAAGAATCTGTAAGTTTCTGTCTCACTACTATTGACCAATTTTTTGACTATCCTTTACTAACTAAATAATGTTGAACTTTATCCTCGCTGTAAAACTATATTTTCAGGAGAGGAATTACCTTAAATCTTCAACCAGATCACACCTTTGGAAATCTCTCGCAGCCTGATGAATTTGGTAGAGTCTATGAATCTTTCCCGGGTTATATATTTGAAAACCAGCAGATGTAGTGTTTCCTGAAGAACAATTCATAAACTGGAGCTTTTGTGTTAAAGTCAACAAATAACATTTTGCCTGCTTCATGCACAGATGTTGGAGCTCTGCTCCACTGCACAGAGCCAGATGAATACATTAGAGACCGAGACGGACAGCGCAGCCTGGTCAGCGCAGTGCAACACTACCTGAAGAAAGTCAACTTCCAAAACTTCCCCTCCCTGCTGCAAGCGTTCAGACATTATGACAAGGTATGGTTTCATACTTCTGACCATTCAACTTATCACATTTAGAATAACTTAAAAAAATACAGTGACACTGTTAAAGGTGTAAAAATTTGACAAAGCATAATTTCTCAAACAGAGTCTTTTAATATCAAAGAGTTATCAATTTAATTAGGAAAATCGCAGGTGTTATAATTAATTAAAATGTTTCACTTAGGCCTTCGGCAGTAAATATTGCTGCCATTGGTTACACCTCAGTTTGACGTGTCAAAATGTCTCTGGTTTGAGTTAAGGCCAGGGATATGACCCTGTTGTTTGGACGTGTGATAAAGTAACAATGCTACTACCTATCTTATCTTGGTCTCACTCTTGTCAAACATCCTGTAGTTGTAGCCTTTTCGTTCATGTACTTCTCCAGGCAGGCAAGGGAATGATTGACAAAGAGGACCTGCAGGCAGTGTGCCATCAGTTCCACCTAGATGTGAGCAGACAGGTTCTGGATGCCCTCATGGACTACTGCGACACAGACAAGGACGGACTAATCAACTTCCTGGAGTTTTCCAACTTCCTCAACTGGAAGGACAAGATGCCCATCAACCGTCGAGAGCAATGCATTATCACAAATGGTCAGTAAAATGCACTGTAATGTATAGATGTATTTACTAAGATGCTATCCAGTCAAGGTAGCCTACAAAAGATCCTTTCCTAGAACCGCTCTGCTTCACCTGAACATTTTGCTGCAATCATTTCACATGCACAGTTCTAAGGCACTGAATTAAAAAAGCAGTTAGGATATTTCAGACTACAAAAACTATAACGTGAGAATGTGGAAGTAAAATACTTATGAACCTAAGATTTCAAGTCATAGAAGTAAAAGTGAACCAGTTAGGCTATCAGTATTTTGAATAAGGATGCGATGCGAGGTGCAATGATTAGGACTGCCACCTCTCAGAATGAGGGTTTCAGATTCAAAACTGCTAGCTGGCTTGGGCCCTTCTCTGTGTGTTCTCCTTGTATTGGCGTGGGTTTCCTCTGGGTTCTCCAGATTCCTCCCACAATTTAAAGACATGCAGCTCAGGTTAATTGTTGATTCTAAATTTTCCGTAGGTGTAAATATGAGTGTGTATGTTATCTGTCTCACCCCTCCTTTGCTCCAATGTCTGCTGGGATTGGCTCCAGCCCCCATGCAACCCTGAATAGGATAAGCGGTTACAGTTAATGGATTAATGGATGATGCAGAGGTTACATGTGGAGGCTCATTTTCTAAATCGTTTCCTATTTAATTTGTCTCCCGCAGAGTGTGAGACCAGCACCCTTCCAGCTGACATGGAGAGGAAGCCTTTGTCAGAGTCGGAACAGCTTCCTGCCTCGCGGGCCCTCGTTAAGCCTGAGGACCTGGAGCCCTTTAAGCCAGGCTGCTCACTGAAGACCCTCAGGACCCTCAGGAGACCCAAGGCCTCCCCAGACCACTTCATGACCTCCTCCAACCTTATCGGGTCTGTCAGTGATCCATGCACATCAAGTAAGTCAGAAATAGAGATGTGTGGTGAACGATAGCTAGAGGAGCATACGCATTATCACACAGTGCTACATGTGGGATGTGGACTGAAGAAAATAAAAGACAAAATGGCTGTAGTAACTAACAGTATAATACTAACAGTATTTGAGTCTATTGATACCCGGCAGGTGAGAATTGTGGATAACAACAAAACATATTCGAGACCAAAATGTGCTTAGTATAGATGAGGTGAAACAACCAAGAACTGCAATAAGCAGATTCTCTCCCTTACATGCAGATATTTTCAACAAGCATGACCCAATTGAATTTGCATTTGTGTAGGACATAAATATTGTAAGTTAACTTATTAAATGTATTCTTGTATATGTAAAGTCTCACCACATTATATCGTCGTACTGTCTAATAACAGTCATACTCATATTAACTTGAAATTGCTTAAGTGTTTTCTTGTGCACTCATGCATTCATTTTATTGCTAAAAATACTTGTTTGATGACATTTGTATTAATATGCAACGGTTTTACAAGCAGAAAAAAATACTTATTCATATTTTCCCATACCCTCATAAACCATGCTCATCATGCGGTCTCTCTTTACAAAGACAGCCGCACCTATGGGGTCCCGTCTGTGCGAGCCGACCTTCCAGCGCCACGCATAAAGAGAGTCAGTGACACCAACAACTACGGTGATTCATCCACAGCTGGAGATCTTCTGCATCCATCAGTCCATGCCCTTCAGGGTGTTCACGAGAAACACTTCTTCTTACCTCGCACCAAGAAGGAGGTAGGCACTATACTGTACTTCAAAATAAACTGTGAGTAAAGCGTGTGATGGACTCCAAGGAGAAGCCCCAATACAATCCATGTCGTGGCAAATTGCTTTTTCTAGGCCTACAAAAACAAAAAACAAAATAAATAATTATAGTGTTATTAATATGTGATGGTGGTCCAATGGTTTATACTAAGATTGGTCATTATTAATCTCCAGTTGCTGGAGTGTGGCAGTGTAGTTATAATCTAAAATGACTATGAAAAACTAAAATACATAAATCTTTCAGGTATAACTTGTACTGTATATATCATTTCTTTAGTAAAATAAAAGGTTTTTAAAGGCAATTCTCTCATCCCCCTCGTCACAGATTGCAGAGATCTTCAGGAATGTGGGTGTTGATGTGTCCGAGGAGACGTTCGAGGAAGCTTGGAAGCTGGCGTCTATGAAGCATCAAGACGGGGAGGTTTGTGTTGAGGTTTTCCGTAACACACTCAAGGAAATAAAAGCAATATAATACTCTAGCTGTCTTACCAGCAGTCTTTCCTCATCGCTAACATGTGTTTGATGCAGTTTAACATACAGCTTTCAGTCAATAATGCATCATTGAGCATATTCTACACCCATAAATAAACGTATACCCATCAGGAATATGGTTGGGTTTTAATCTTAAGTACAAACCATTCTAATAACAATAAGGTTCATATTTGCAACCCCAAAACATTACACTGTAATGATGATTAAAGTTAAAGTCCACTCCTGGTTTTGAAATCATAGATTGTGTTAAAGTCTTTACTTGTTTGATTTAAACTGTCTTTGTTTCGGCCTGAATTGTAGTAGCGGTTTCCTGTCAAATACATTAAAAAGATTCAAACACATGACACTGTATGGCATAAAAAATGTCTTATAATGTAAACACACCAATGCTTAAGAAACAATCTAATCAAAAATATTTAGCCTTGAAGTGTTTTTAATCTATTTCTGATTTAATTGCATCTTGCTTCATAACAAATCAACAAGGCATTTTCTGACCGTCCGAGAATTCACAAGTCATCTCACAAAGTATTTAATAACAAATTCAGAGATAAACATGTCAGCAAACAAAAGAAATGTTTTTCCTATTACATGTCTGTTTATTGAGAATCAGTGTCTCAATTAAAGTGACAAATAGAATTTCATGCAAAGAAACGTCTCATTTGTCATGTCAAAATGTTATCTTTTCTTAGTTGGAAGTAAAAAAAAAAGCATTCTTTTGTTGGTATACCTAAGCTGCTGTGAAACGTTGGTAATCTTTAATTCATTGCTCTGGATTTAACAATAGATACTGAGTAAATAATGAGAGGTAGGTTATCATTTTTTTTCTATCAGCGTATTAGTTTCAATTTTCAGGCTTGTAATTATATTAATCAGCCATAAAATGTGAGTCTGATAGAGATAGCACAATGAATTGATGGCGTCTTGGAGCTGAGACACGTGCAGACATTCAAACAGACACACTTTCAAAGAGATACAAGGAATTGTTTGCAATCTGTTTCGCTAACCAGATTAATGAATCAGGTTGGCTGGCAGCCTAGACTGATGCACATGTCTGAAGATTACGAAACAGTCAAATAACTAATAAAAAAACCATTAGCTTTTTGTATATTCATCACTTGTTTTTGTTTTCTCGTTAATTTCCATTAAACTGAGTGATGCACAGGCGAGGTAAATTGTTTAATGTGCTCTCACCATATCCATGAGCATATTGACATGTGTTAAGCTAACCGCACTCATTTAATCTCATTATGACTCTGGGAGATGCTCCACTGGAACCAAAAAACCCCCACGCAAACTTCCACAGACCACATATTACTATGCAGGAGAATTAGAATAATCCTCTGCGTATTTCATTATGCATGAATTAACAGCCGCTAATGACAGAATCGTCTCTGTTTGTCAGATATGTTGTCAACATAAATAATATTGCAGCAAGGTTTAACAAAATGGGATGACACGCAGCATTCACAAACCTGTCAGACGTGATGGTTTTGACAATTGACATATTTCTGGCAATGGCCGTGGGCCCAGACACAGGCTGCCTTTGAGTTATTTCAACTGGTGGGGAATTTTCTGGGAGAATTTGTCACTCCTGCTTGCAGCGATGCAGCACAACAATTTAACTTGGTGTATGTTTTGATCTCTTGTCGATCCTTAAGGAGTTGCTGGAACAGTCAACAGGCTCGCCAAAAAACATGAACCAGGACATACGCCTCCTCCTGTTTTCTATGCAAATGGTATCATTTACACTGAACAAAAATATAAATGCAACACTTTTGTTTTTGCTCCCATTTTTCATGAGATGAACTCAAAGATCTAAAACATTTTCTATATACACAAAATAACCATTTCTCTCAAATATTGTTCACAAATCTGTGATAGTGAGCACTTCTCCTTTGCCGAGATAATCCATCCCACCTCACAGGTGTGGCATATCAAGATGCTGATTAGACAGTATGATTATTGAACAGGTGTGCCTTAGGCTGGCCACAATAAAAGGCCACTCTGAAACGTGCAGTTTTGCTTTATTGGGGGGTCTGGGGGGGTCCGAAATCCCTCCCTAACCCTAACATGTCACCCATCTCCTTCGCATAGAGTTGATCAGGTTGTTTATTGTGGCCTGTGGAATGTTGGTCCACTCCACTTCAATGGCTGTGCGAAGTTGCTGTATATTGGCAGGAACTGGAACACGCTCGTATACGCCAATCCAGAGTATCCCAAACATGCTCAATGGGTGACATGTTAGGGTTAGGGTTTAACCCTAGGGTTTTCGGACCCCCCCAATAAAGCAAAACTGCACGTTTCAGAGTGGCCTTTTATTGTGGCCAGCCTAAGGCACACCTGTGCAATAATCATGCTGTCTAATCAGCATCTTGATATGCCACACCTGTGAGGTGGGATGGATTATCTCGGCAAAGGAGAAGTCAAGGCATTACTCCTGTGTAAAATAAAGGGTGAATGGTCTGGTGTAAAAAGTGGAGTGGAAAACATGTTCTCAGTTGTCATGGAGATGTCTCAGTTGTGATCATGTGACCACATTAAGTATTTAGCTTGAGTCTTGTATAGTAAATGGTTACTTATGTCACATGACCAAAGTCCCAAACTTAATTTAGGTCATGAGGAAACTCTATTCACAGAGGAAGGCTGAGCAATATGGAAAAAAAAGTGTTACATGGAGCTGGAGTAAGGTTTTTATTTATTTGGCTATATCCATTCAAAAGCAATTTTTTCAACCAAACGCATTTCAAAGCCCAGAAAACCATCCGCCCCTTCATATACTTATTCAAAACTGCAGCTGATTTATGGAGTTGTATAGGAGTCCAAGGACTATGAACTTTCATTTTTTCTTACTGTGGTAAATCACTTGAGGTGGGCATTAAAGTCGTCTGAGGACGATGTTCAAGTAGTAAGGTGGAATCATCTGTACAGTTTGGAGGTCTTCAGCTGTCTGAACAGCTTCACTGTTACGGCCCTGGGTCCCGTGATCCTGATTCACAGTTCTTCAATCTGCTGCTAGATACATTCAGCCATCACTTCTTCCCTGTTAACTGACAAATGTCCTTGCCACTTTTATTTACATCACTCTGCCAGTTTCCAGTGCCAATGCCAAATGGTTGTGACCTTCCATTCAGGATAGGCTCCCTTTGTCAGCTCTCGTTTGAATCTGGAAGTAAAGGGGAAGACATGTTTAACCTGATCTCTGACTGGTTCAAATCAGATACTGGAAATTCAGAAGAGCATCCTAAACTCAGTGTCAGTAGTGTAAACAGTACTGAAGTAATACGCAGATTTACACACCTACTCCGTTTAGACCAACTGTTTTGAATACTCAACGTTTCCCAAAGCATTTTGAAGCCAATCATCGGCAACATTTTAATAAGAGTACAGATTACTAGGACATGGCACTTGTTTACAACTTCTGTACCTCATTTAACATTAACAAAATGACGGGGAAATACTACAATTGTTTTAAAATAGTCCCTGAATCATAACAAAGCATACAAACGGCAGGTCTTTAAACCATCTAAGTTTCAACTCAAACTAAGTTCTAGTCTCACCTAGAAACAATGAGGTAAGGATCCTGAAAATAGCTTCCTTATCCTGCCGAACAGTCTGTTTGCTAGCCTTTGGGATAACATTTGAAGTGTAACAGGCTTTCTCAGAGGGGATTTCAAGACCTGAAACAGTAGGAAAGATAATCTGGCTAACTAGATAGGCGGGCATTAGGTAGAATAGCTACACTATGTGGTCCAGCAACTAACAGGATTACTGATGGAAATGGAAAGAGGCTTTGACTGAAATGATTTCGCTTTCCTGCTACACTGGCAAATCATATCAGTGGTTCTTTAGACTAGAAGAAGAACAACTAAAGTAATGCAGAAACAGAATAGTAAAATGTTCACAAGTTGTTACTTTTTGCCCATGACTTCATCAAGACATGACAGGACTTTTCAGTAAAGAGCCACAATAATGCTTGCATGATATTTGGCACCTTGAGTGAGAGACGTAGCAGTGGCACTTTATTGAGTTTATCAAACATCAAGGAGAGTTTTTGTTCTCTCGTTGTATAAGATCCTATTTCCCAATGTCAGACAATGCTCAAGCATGGAAAAAGACAAGACATTGTGACAGGACTTTTGTTTGCTCACATGTGGTATGTGTAGCATTTTGCTGGATATTTAGAATCTAATTTATTCAGTTGGTTGAATAGAAAAAAAAAAGAGGGACACAGCTGGTCTTATTTATTATTGTGCTTGTTCGAGATTTACTTTATTGGACCTCCTTTCCTCAGTTGAGCTTCACAGACGGCCCGGGTGTCTGTTAATATTTGGACAGTATGCCATGATGCCTCACTGTGAACTTACAGAAGTATTACAGTGAATACAGATAGGATCATAGGATTACCTCTGGCCTGGCTTTTATTGACTTTTCTTCCCATCAGTGCTTCTATTAATATTTTTCTTTCTTTAAAGTGTCTTGGCAGCATTTCTCCAGTGAAATAAATGTCACTTTCACTCTTTCCCCAAGTGAGGCAATACATATTAGATAAGACTCTCATCCACCCACACATGACACTTTGGAACATTTCTCCAAAATGATCCTTTCTACATACATATGAACAATATTTACTTCGCTACCATCAGCTCTGTGGCTCTGTTACCCACCCAACAAAAACAGACAAGCCATATGGAAGGCTTGCAGGTAACTTTGAGGGCTTGCCAACATGTAATTAAGTCTCTAAGTAAATATTTGTACTTTTTTTAAGTTGGGAGAGATTTGGCACCCAACATCTGAGCAAATTATTGATCTAAAAGAGTTGGCATGAAATAGATTTGAACATGTCAAAGCTGAATGACGGGAGATTTGATTGCAAGTAATACTTATATGGGCGTCTGTGCAGACGATAAGCTGAGCGCTTACTCATAGACTGCTGTCACTATTCTCTTCTGTGGTACGCCATCTTCACTAGAGGACACTTTGAAGATCTTTGTACTCTCTGGGTCATCCGGGCCTTCATATGTCGACATGTGCCAAAACCTCATGACGATGAAGCAGTATGTTTTACCTGTAGGAAACAGAGACCAGACAGCAGATCACTTTGCAATACAGATGGTAGGAAACACTTCCCCTCAAAGGCATATCAAGTATTTAAAGCAGTATACTTCACGATCACACCTGAAAACTGACATTTATGTCCACAATTTCTACAGTCAACCCTCTGATAGTTGTTTTTTTGTTTTTTTTAAAAGAGCAAACTTTAGTAATGCAATCTGAATGGGTGCAAGAAGGTTCATACAAGCATAGTGTGAAACAAAATGGATAACACTGGCGAATGTAATTTTTTTTAGTTTTTATCTTTAGCATATTATTTATTATATTATAACTTAGTACTTTTTTTAGCATATTGTTGTGTCGTTTGTTTATTATAACTTAGTACTTTTTTTTAACGCATTTAAGATATGCAACACTAAGCTGTATGTGGCTCTTTCCTGCTGTAACGCTGCAAATTTCCCCTCTGTGGGACTAATAAAGGTATTCTGATTCTGAAAACAAATGACAAAAAGAGGTTGAACTGAATAGAGAATGATGCTCCCGGTCTGAAACTTAGATCATGAGTCCATGACACCATCCTTGAAAGGAAAGCATATACAGTTATATTACTTTTTGATGAATAGAAATATAGTCTGACTTGGCAGTAGAGCAGTTCAAGGCCACACTGATGGAATACATATTGCAACTCATGTGTTCTCAACCTGTGTGTGTGTAACGTAGGAACACTGATCGCACCAAACTCACCATCTTCATCGAAAACCACGGACACGTCTTCCGGGATCATAAATATAATGTCATCCATTGCGATGGCTAGCTTCTGTCTCTGAGCATCAGTGAGAGACTTGCACATCGCTTTCACATGATCTATTGTCTGAAATGACAAAAGATCATTAAAAAAAGAAAAAGAACAATAGGTATGATTAATCCACAATCACAAACTTCATTGTTGGACTCTTTGTGATGGATGTTGACCTACATGTATGAAGGCTATATTATTCTATACTGTACTTTCCATTGTACATGGGTTGTTTTTACAACTTTATTTGATTATATTTTCAGTTAGTATGTGTGTCCATGTACAGTATGGTGCATCATTTGTTACCTCATTTGACGCAATTCCCACTAGCGTGTGGTAGCTGCCCCTGGACATCATGTCGGAGACGTGGACCAAAGCCTGGGATGGTGAGGAACAACAAGGTGATCTATCTGCCTGCATCATTGTCGATGTTAGTGACTCATGTCATAGTTATTTTAATGCAATCATGTACTGCCCTTGAAAAAGAGATCAATGATCTCAATGGGATTCACCTGCATAAATAAAGGTTTGAAATGAAATGACTGCAGTACTGCAAGTTGAAAAGCTTGTATTTGTCTTAGCTCGGTTATAGTTGGAAGACAACATGTGTGCTTGTCAAACTTTTTTTTATTTCATTTTTCCTTATCTGCAGATGGAGTTTGTCCAGATGCAATTTAATTATAGAGGTTTTAATTTCAATTTCTCAATTTGTATTATTTTATTTAGACCTGAAGAATCAATGTTTATACTGGTGCAGTATTAGGAAATAGAAGACCTACTACCATCAGTAGTTACCTGCTTTACTCCACTTTCGAACTCCTCAGAGTCTACGTCTAAGTCAAATTGCAGATAGATGAGACACATAACAAATTTGCACCGGATCCATGTGATCGGGTCCGGGTTGCCGACCACGGAGACACCGGGGTGACCGGCGGCGCTCCTCTGCTGCCAGTCGGCTCCCTGTGAGCTGAACGGTCGGTGTGACTGTCCGTCGAACACGAACCTCCGCCTAGACAGTCTCCGGACTGGTGCTGCGAGCATCCCGGTGAAAGGACGCTGTGGACAGACACACACCCCCGCCCACTGCCCGTGCTCTACCGGCCTTTCGCTGCAGGTCAGGCTCTTCTTCCAGGCGCAGACCCCGAGAGAGCGCGCCGCGAGGCCGCCGAGCTCCCGACAAGCCGCGAGGCTGCTGATCCGCTGCATCACAGCGAGGAGCAGGCAGCGTTACCGGTGGGCTTTAACCACGGACCGGGGCTGATACAGCCTCCATCGCCATAGTTTGCTACGGTCACCTTATGCAACTCACCCCATGCTTTACCCATAATCCTCCTCGTCATCACTGCATTTGCACATATAACTGCTGCCTTCAGGTACTGTTGGAAATGCAGAAACTATATTATATTATATTTTTCTGTTCCACCTACACTTCTCAGAATGGCTGGAGTGTTTATTTCTTTGACTTTTTCCGCTTATATTTTGTAATATTTAGTTAATTCTCATATATATTTTATTTTATATTGATTTAACACACTTTTGCTGCTCATTGTCATGCAGGGTGCAACATTAACTATTTTTGAACAGGCCAATGGCTAGTGAATGATAACATTCTACCAGCCACTCATTAGATTACCATTGCTTTGTTGGCTGGTGAGAGAAGCAACTCTACTAGCTACTTGCATATTGTACCTACATTTATCTGGTTGATTGTGATGATTGTGTTCACTCTTGCTATACCACCATTTATCAATCATTTTATTTTTTTCAGGGACAATGAACATTGATGAACATCATTGTTGTCTATGTGCCAGTAGGAGGCAAAAGGCAAAATGTCTACTATTGTTCCTTCCCCTTATGTTGAATTGGCCAATAAATATAAAATAAAACACACAACGTATACAATTCAAATGAAAGGAAGCAAAACATGAACATCTGAACAGGATGAAAAGCTTAAAGGAGTAAGCCAAGCATCATGCAAAGAAGGGCATGTAGAAAGCAGGCAATTATTACAAATCAATGTTAAGCCGACAATCAGCACCAACAGTTATTTCCTTCGGGATAGTACAAAAGTTCTTGATTGAAAAAATCTAAATTAGGGGAGGGCAGAAAATGGAAGTATGGAGGCTTAATGTTGAAATGCACATTAGGTATTTCACATTATGCAAGCAAACACATATATGTTTAGTATGTGGGGGCTGTCAGCTCTGACAGGATGACTCATGCTACAACATATGACTAACCAATGACAACAAAGCCATGCAAAACATTTGTAAAGCACATAGACTAACTACATACTCATACCTTACTTTATGTGCTCACTTGTTTGCAGCTAAATCAGTTACACAATTCATGTGTAGTCTCTGTTAATTCTGCTGCAGCATAAAATGAAGTCAAACAAAAGCCTTCAAAGGACAATATTTGTTCTGATTAAGTCTTTCTCTCTTTATGATTGAGTACGTCGAAACTTACGAGGAGCATTTTAAAGCAGCAAAGTGCCTTTCCTTTCAGAGTCCACTAGAGGGAGATGCATATCTATTTATCTGTCCTTTGGTCGTGTGGGTCTGTGTATCAAATTAGGAGCCAACTAGAAAACAAAGTTTAAGCGTGTCTGTGCATTGTTATATTAAAAAAAAGAATATAGGAAAAAAGCCAATTATAGTGTACACACAACAAACACACAGTCACAGAAGCAGTTGTTACTAAGGGCTAGCAGTTGCCGCATAGTCTTTGTTTTCTGCGCAGGTTCCCAAAAATGATTGTGCAAAAATGGGAAATGTGATCATCAGACCAAAACATCATTAGTTCCCCGCTGTTCTCGGTGATTACAGGTCAGCGCCGTTCCCTGCGTCGCTCTCTCCCTCGTCAGACACGCGGCAGACACCTGCACGCGGCGCCGCCCACCTGAAGTTTTCCCAACAAATTGTATTTATCAATAATTAGCAGCGCAGCATTTGGTTAGTTGAAATTGCGCTCAGACACAGGAACCTTTACGGGATGTATCATAGTAATTATGTGTGTCAGTTGAGAATGCTTTTTACATCTGCGAGTCGAATGGAGTAGAATATTAACGACTTCCACACTGGATCAGATTAAATGTTGGAGCATTTGCAGTAAAACACCCAAATGAATTAGAGTCAGAGTCCAGGCTGCTGTTTATTTGCATACACATAATCAATACATTTAACAACGATAGAGAGAGGAGTAGAAATTAGGGGAAATAATTAAAGAAGCAGGTGA
Source organism: Notothenia coriiceps (assembly GCF_000735185.1). Lineage (NCBI taxonomy): Eukaryota > Metazoa > Chordata > Actinopteri > Perciformes > Nototheniidae > Notothenia > Notothenia coriiceps. The sequence continues at coordinate 19,093,566 of NW_011333040.1, forward strand.
TGAGATGAGAGAATATGAGAGAAAAGACAACTCAAAGAAAATTGATTGATACAATCTTAACAAAAGAAAATATGAAAAAAATAAAAACCACATGTGCCTGACCACATGTGATGAATAATTGACATGGGATCTCTCATGAAATTAGATCACATATAGTCACACGCCAACTATCACAAAAGAGGCGTATCAGTCTTTATTTTCAGAATCCAGAAAGAAATGAAACAAGCAAGTCAGAAGAATATATGTCTAATGAATACAACTTGAATCTTGAACCAAACCTAAATGTATACTGCAAATACGACCAGCTTTAAAACAGCATGGCTGCAGCTTCAGGGCTCTGAGGCCATGCCCTCTGTGCTGTATCTGTGTGGACATTTAAACAACCTGAGGAGGAATTGCAGTTTTTATCTCTGATTCTGGTATTCTTTTTCTTAATATGTGACTGTATTCAGGCAAAACTCTTAAATAACTTATATTTTGATAAAGCAATAACATGATTTCCCCAGATTGTATTCAGGTACTGCAGAAATGTTAGTACCCTTAAGTAGCAGTTAGATCAGAAGTTATCTAGAGATAAAATAAACAAAAAAAATGTATAGGTTAAATGGAAGAAAATACTTTCAATTTAGAGATGTCTTGGAGGGTTGGCCTTTGGCTGCCAATGTTATTTCTCCACTTTCTAAAACATATTTCTTCGTGATTTCACACGACAGACTGGGAAGGTTTACCTGCTGCAGACACTGTACCCCTGCTGAGAGTGTCTTATAAATGTGATTCGGTGTCAGGGAGATGGTGTGTGAGCCGGAACCTCACTCCATGTGTCTGTATTGAGCTCTTACCCCTTTTGTGCCACTGAAAGGCACTGTTGTCCACAGCTGAACTCCTGAGTAATAACATGAAGATGTCGTGTTGAGCAAACCTCCACAGTGCTTAAGGCAGGTCACTGGTGGAGCGTAGGTTAAATATGGAGACTGGTTCATCAATATAAGATGAGACGAGACAACTTCATTAATTAGATATGATGCTCTGGATGACCTGATGTTATATATTTTTTCTTGACGAAAATCACAGCTTTGAAGGATTCTGAAAATGGGATTGGGATATGGGAAAATGTATATAATATTGGACATTGTAGCTTTTTCCCTTATGGAAAGTTGGTACTTCCCACACGTTAACATGACAGGGGGCTGGACCCTTAGAAACGATTGTAAACTAAAGCTGGAGGTACATGAGATAATTATGAGGACAAGAAATCAGAAACATGTTTCAGCACCACAAAGTTTTGACTGTGTCTAAAATCTTTACTGTCTATTATTTTTATTTGAATGTGGGAGTGTGAAATCAATGCAACATTTTCCAAATGGACGCAGTTGGATACGTTTTAATGTTATGCTAATTTTTGTTTTTTCATAGTTATAATTTGGAGCCATTCTGAAAATGTAACCAGAAAAAGACACGTGCAAACTGTGTCACAGGGTCACAAGACAGTTCATTTCATTTTCAGAAAGTTAGGGAACATTGTGGTAACATTACTTAAATATACATATTATAAAGGTTTTGCCTTTTTGTTTGCAATGATTCCACCATTACATATTTTTGTTATGTTCCACAGTAAAGCAATAATAGACTCCAAGAGCAGATTTTAGTTTTTTTCTTTCTTCATTTTCATGTTTATAAAAATAACTTGCTCAACTTTCCGCTGGAAAGGATGCAATGTTAAATCTAAAAATATGTTGTTTTTGTAAATTTGAATTTAATCTGGGCTACAGGTATTGGATTTTTGTGTCTGCTGGCAGGGAGCCACACACAATAGCGGCACAGGTGTTGACCAAAAAAAAGAGGAGAGAAAAGGGAAAGGCAGAAAGTGATTTGAATTATCATTGTGGAATGCATTTGGCATCTCTGTAATGGAAAGTGCTCTAAATAGAGCCACAAAGTTTTATGTAAAAATGATGCATGGATTTTTCCAAAGTCTTTGTTTCTCCATAAATCTTTTTTTCTGTTGAAGCTTTTTCTAACTCTCGATTTCAAAATACAGCGTTTGTTGATCAAGAGTAGTGATATCTCTGACTTGAGCGTGGGGTAATGACAGAAATTAGCACAAATGCTCTAAGTAATAGTTCCTGATTTTTTTCACTTACAAATTATTTTTCAACTTGTTTTTGGATCTATGCATAAATTAAAAAATCTGCTGAAATTTATTATTCATTTGAGATGTGATTAATATGCAAAATTATGCAAATTAAGATGCAATTAGGCTCCAATTCTCTAGTGGAATTTCCCATTATAATTTAATACAAAGTAACAGAGTAATTGGTGTCACGTGTAATTACGGTTACTCAAGTGCACTTTCAGGCATGCAAATGATTCACTATATGTTGGTTATCCTATGCAAATGTACCATGTGGTGTTTTAACAAGTTGGGGAGAACACAATGGGTGCGTGCTTACCCCGTGGGGTTGGAACAAGGTAAAGACACCAGGGCATATTTTTTTTTAAATGAGAGTAGTTGGAAAACTTTCAGCGCTCAGATTATCACCAGCTAACACTTCCAGTTACTTTTTTTTCTTTTGGGAATATCTGTGGAGAGGCATAGACTTTCATCCATCACCAATCAATTTAGGAAAGAAAACTGTTTTGGATTTGACTTGGGACTCGTGTCTGGGGGAAAGGAGACGGTTTCCAACATGAAACTGTTGCTTCAGTTGACACCATTCACAGGAAGTACCAGACCACCGACGCCCCTCCTCGTTTCGCTCAGAGATTTTTTTGTCTTCATTACTACTGTGCACTGTTTGATCAATGGCACTGCAAATGTCACAAGCAATCACAAAACATTATGCGCGGGGGACAATTACGCCTCAGCTCGGCGTGACAAACTTTGCAGTCTGCGGCCGGGCGGAGAGAGGAAAAGCGATTATGTAATTGATATCTATTTAGATAGAATGAAAGTCCTGTAAACGCTCGGAGGGAAAAAATGTCTTGCAGAGCAATTCCTTCTTGGGAGGCAAATTGATTTTAAATTGTTACATGGCTGGTTACATGTCCTGACATCTTGCTTTGCGCTCCGACACACACACACACACACACACACACACACACACACACACACACACACACACACACACACACACACACACACACACACACACACACACACACACACACACACACACACTCACAAACTGCCTGGCATTAACAACATACACACAGATACACTCACTTGTACGCACATACACACACTCTGCTATCTGTCTTGTTCATGATCAACGCTCTGAACAAAGACATCCTGCCTCCCTCCTCATGCCCCCCTTCACCCATCTTCTCTCCCTCACTCTCTCTCTCCCTCTCCGCCTCCACTCTGTATGCCTGCCTGCTTGCAGAACTCTCTCAAAGAACATAATCCCTCAACAAAATGGAAACACAAAGGAAACTTGAGCTCAATCCTATAAACGCACGGACACAGCAGACAATGCCTCCTCCCACCCGTTTCCCCCCTATCCCCGTCCCCCTGCCTCCCCAACAGCCATAAATGCCCCGTGGCACAGATCAGGCTTTATCAACCCTCCCCTCCTCCTCCTACTCCTCCTACATCCATCCATCCCTCCTTCCCTCCCCGATTAGTACCCCACCACCACCACCACCTCTACCCCGCCCGTCTCACTCCTGCCGCCAGCGTCTCCCATACCTCCACACGGACCGCTCTCCTGCTGCAGGAGGCTGGAAGGCCTTTTGATGTTTTGGCTCCTGTTATTATGTATATATATTATTCAGTGTCAGAGTCTTTGATTTGAGACGTGTGGCGAGCAGATATGTACGCATGCACACAGGTAGATGTTTGTCAGAAAACGTTATTAAAGCAGCAGTTTGACCTGCAAGTTGGTCCAGCAATTTAAAAGTTAGTATGAGTTTCCAAAACGCTCACTTTTGTGGCACTCACTGCCGTGTCCAACTTGAACTTGGTAGATGGCGCTCAACAACAATCATAACCAAATAGTCCTCTCATTAATACGTAAGGGCCAAGGTTGTTTATTGATACCCATGAAAAGTGTTTTCTTATCTGACACTCGGATCAGATTAACTATTTCATTATATCAACTTCCGAAAGTGCTACATAAGGTATTGTTGAAAAGAGAAATCAGTTTAAAGATCTGGCAATGATATGGTTACTGTTTGGTAACACAAAAGTGACTCAATCAGTCAGGGAAATATGATGGATTGGGTTTATATGTTAAGGTAAGAAGAGCTTTTGTTGTCAGGTCTGCAATAATTAACAGGTGGTAATCATTGTCATGCTTTGTTAACTATGTTAAAGTCTGATTGGCTGTTTTGTAAACCCTGAACTTTATCGCTCTCTAACAACTTCCTTCTTTGCTTCTGTCATAATTACTACAACCTCTAGAAGGGCTTTAAAATAAGACCCATGTTTGGGGGTAACTCGACTAATACTGTTGTGTTTTGTGTTGTACAGTGTTATACAAATCCTTACCTCTGTAATCCCAAACAAAAGTTGCTGTTACCACATACACCTGAATCACTGAAAAGATGGAGGAGACACATGTTTAGTTTTAACTCCCCTTCATGAACTTGCCTGAATATCTGCTTCCTATTGTCCCTTATTGGTCAGTATAAAGAATAACTTATTATTACTTAAAAATCAAACATCCTTCAGTTGAATTGAATCAGACTCCACACTGCTGAACCCGGCAGTCCCCCTGTGCCCAAAATATGAATGTACAATAATGCAAACAGGAAAGAAGTGAACTGAAGATTGCTTGTGGCTTTGCCAATGTAGGTCAGTGTCAGTTTCCACTTTTGACTTAACTGTTTTGCGCCCTTTTGTTATTAGAGATCCTCCACACCGGCAGCTGAGCACCAGCCGAGGCCCAGTGTGTTCCTGAGAGTGATTCCTGCTCGGAGCCGCAGCAGCGTCGGAGAGGGAGCCCCCTGGAGGAGGATGTGAGGTGGGTGAGGTTTGATCTACTCTAATCTGGTTGTGGGTGGGAGGTGGGGATGTTGGGGAGTTGTTTGGCATCAGTACCGGGACTCACTGTGACTGTGTGGTCTTCGGAGAACCACTTACCGCCCCCGTGCTCTCCTCCAGTTCCAGGCTTGGGAAGGTGAAGCACACTCTCTCCATCTTTAACCTCC
>NW_011333040.1:19098829-19102561 GCF_000735185.1 Notothenia coriiceps
CACCCCGCCCGCTGATTAAATCAAGGGCAAAGCACGATAACACAGGCAAAGTAGGCCGCCTTCACTCGCTGCGACAGGAAGAGGAAGTACCCTGGTGTACCTTCACCTGTGCCTGGTGCCTCGCTGGTGCTGCCGCTTCAACCCGTTGCACAGCTGGAGACGAGAGAGAGAGCGAGCGTGTTAGATCAGAGAGCAGCGAGGCTCACGTGTTGCGTTTCCTGCTTCTGCAAATGTGTCTAGTGACCGTCTGAGGCCTCAGAACAGAAGAAACGCAGAGGAGATGGCTCATTTCTCTCTTAACTGAAATTGCCAACCGCTCCTTAAGAGTATTAGTATGACGATAAAAACTTGTGGGGAATTAGAAATGTGATATTCATTCTGCACTACTTAAAACACCCTCTCTGTAAACAACCACTCAAAAGAACTAAGTAACATTCTAACACCGTGTGGGTAACTTCATTTTATTTATCAAAGAGAAAAAGGCAGGTAAGTTGTTCAGACATGTGGCTCATTAATTAAATCAATTTGGAAATTAAGCAACCAAAGCGGTGGAAAGAAAAACAGGTTGGGATTATTAAATACATTTCCCCACATTTAAATGAGTAAATCCCACAAACATCAGAGATCTGGGATGGCGAGTCCTGCTCTATACGTTCTATAAATGTCTGGTCTCTTTTCATGGATTACTGTCATTTGCCATCCGCTATTGTGAGCGCCTGCCAGACTGGCTTGCCATTTCTGGGCCTGTGTTTCCAACCTTGATATATTTGCCAAATGAATATTTGAAGCTGTAATTAAATTTATCCCACCTCTACACCTTCTGTAAGACGGCCACCTTGCACATTTCTCACATGCCATATTTCAGACATTTTTGTGTGAAAAAAACACAGCTTGTTGCCATTTTTTAATGATTTGGAATGAGGATATTTTTACTGGAATAAATCTGATTTCAGGACATCCATTATGGTCCTGCTTCTTTATTCAGACATAAATACAGACCGCGTGGAGGGAAGAGCCTTCAGAGCTGTCAGCGGCTTCATAAACAAACTTTGTAAATATGCTTTAAAAAAGAAGGGATGAAATTATTGCAGAATTGAATGCTTTAAACAAAAATCCGGCGCTGATCCTGACAAGTTACTATTTCAAGTCAGCCGAGAGAAAATACTTCAAACCCGCGTAATTGTATCCACATGTTATAACAGAACTCTTCTCATCTCTATACTGTCACTTTTTTTCAAATTTTAAGGTAAATCAAGAAAGTTTAGCATTAATTGGTTTAACGGGAGGGTACAAGAGAGCTTTACACTGGACGTAAACGTAATGTTTTATTTAAGGACTTCATACAAGATGAAGCTTAAACTAATGTTCACCCTGAGTCTTTGATACATACAAGAAACAAACAACATTTAATTTAAAACAATGTACCCTCAACAGAAAAAAAACATTTTTACAGCTTAAATGTTTTTACTGGATTATTATATATTCCGAGTGTCATCCCTTTATGTTAAAAATCAGAATGATGTTGACAAGCAATACATTAAGAAATGTTATTGTGGTTATTTTTCTATTTGAGTAACTTTCCCTTATTTCAAATGTCTGAGTTTGGAATTAAACTCCCTCAACTCTCCATACTCACCGTTTACTTGTCCACGCTTTTTCTCTCCGTCGGAGGAACAAATAACGGACGTGTCCTATTGTCACCCTCTCTCTGAATCCTGTTAGTTACACTTTAAAGAAGCCCACTCCTCATAATTAACATCTCCGAGCCTCCCAATAATTACCACTGGTTCCCCTGCACTTTTGAATTGCACTTGTGGTGACATAATTCATTAGTGTTTGTCCAAAGAAATGATTTAGAGTCTTTAAAGTGCTCCTCCATGCAGAATAGCTATTAAAGCAGCCATATGCACATATGCTTGGAGCGTTAAACGGTTTGTTGAAGTCAGCCGGGGTACAAGCGATGATAAACATAAATTATGACTAATACACTGCACCAGTGGCTTTTTCAAAAATAAAAAATTACTGACACAGGGAAACCACTTTGGATTCGCCGCTGTGGAGCCGTAGCCCCCCCTCATCTGTGTGTGCTGAAGCGAGGATGTAGGAAGCACAACACAAATGGCTCGGGCATCACCTTGAATATTCAGATGGGTAAGCTAATCGTTTATGCCTGGATGCACCATTGTGATTACCTGGCTCCTTTGGCATCTCTCCTGATTTCTCTAAAGGCAACACAGAGTGCCTTTTGTTTTCATTTAGTTCCATTAAAAAGTTCAGACCACACAATGACACTCGACCACTGAAGTTCACACCATAAATTTAGACCAATAAATGTTATCTCCTTTTAGTTTTAACAGCCTAGCAAACTGTTTAAAGTAAGAGCCAGTGTCCCGTGCTGTGTCAAACACCCTCAATGAGAAGTGTGATGACATAAGGGAAGATTATTTTAACACCTAACAGCTGGTGCAAATATGCAAAATGTTAGTGACTTTACACCAACCCTGTCACTTTGTGCATGTTACTATGATTACTATGATCATACTATACATATACTTTTCTATGATATGGATTTTTTTCTTACAACACATCTTATATCATTCTACACATGTTTATCATATTATTTTGGTCTTTGTTATATTTTAATTGACGTAGTTGTAGCTTTGCTACGCTCCTCCTTAAATCCATTTTGAGACTATTCATCTTACAAATAGTTGAAAAATAAAATGATACATAAAATAAGTTATTAACGTACATTTACCAATACAACACCATTAAAAAGGGAATACAGGTTTAATAATAATAAGACTGAAATCATTTGTCAATTTGTTTTACTTTAAAATGTATCAGTTATGGTTTCAAACCAAAATATGAAATACTCTTCGGTCCCAGGCCCTTTCAAATGAGTATTTCCTGCGTTTGGAGCTTTGCAGCAAGAATACAAATTATTAGAAGAGATCATCTAAGAATTTGCGAAAAATATTTCTTAGCATTTTCTGACGTTTCATATTCACATTGATGAATCTATTAATTGAGACAACAATCAGCATATCAGCTAATACTGAAAATAATCATGAGCTGTAAATTATGTCTTAATTTTGCTTGTTTTTTTACTCACCCCTCTGGCAGTACTCTTACCTTGTTAAGCAAACTGCTGCTGAAAATGGTTTTCATTAATATTAATGTTGACCCGTTCTGCTGCTCCAGCACTCACACCTACAGTGTGAAAGCCCCCAGCTCATGGGGAACACGGCCTGATGTATTACCATACACCCTACATTCATCACTTTGTTTCCCCTTTGTGTTTTTCCTTTTTTAACGGAACTGCAGGAATTATTAGCAGCTTAGCACTGAGAGGCCCCTAAGTAGCTCTCGGGGTGTAAGCCCCTCTCCCAAGTCAAGGCCAACAGCACTCTGAGCCCCCGGCCCCATTCAGTGATAATGTACATGTCAGCAGGGACATGCAATGATCCCTCACTTCTCCATGCTAAATGATCATTTTCTTTCTTACACTCTGTCTTTCATTCAACTAAATCCACTCCCCTAAAAAAAATTTCCCAGCAAATATTACCATGCTGTCGAACAATAGCCCTCAGAAAGCATGAATCAGCAGATGATTCCCAATTCCATGCACACAACAGGGGATTGTATTGAGGCTAGGTGTGTGTGTGTGTGTGTGTGTGTGTGTGTGTGTGTGTGTGTAGGTCACCAGGTGTGTGTGTGTGTAGGGCACCA
>NW_011333040.1:19102589-19123976 GCF_000735185.1 Notothenia coriiceps
CCCACCCTTTTAGTTCCTAATATTGTATTTGTCAGGAGCCTCCTTATGCTGGGGATAGAGGTTATTTTTATAATTAAATGGCGGTGTTGTGATCAAAAGCAGCTTGACTTGCAGCAAAATACCTAAACATACATTTGAAGCCAGGCCGTATGTATGGAGACATAAGAAAAAAATACATTTCAGGCTTCTAAAGATCTTAATGTGTCTCCACTAAATAATTAAACCAATTATTTGTATTAAGCTGGAATTTCAGGCAACAAAAACAACAACTTTATCAACGTTTTAACAGCTTTCATTTTTCTTCTTTACCATTTAAAGTTGGAATTTGTGTGTGTGCGAGTGTGTGCGTGTGCGTGTGTGTTAAATGCAGGTGTTCTTCACTCCATACATTTTTCTATAATCTACACAGTAATGTAATCACTCCAGCAGCTTGGTGTACATGTCCTCCCTTTTTCTCCTTCTTGCATAAACGTTCTCCCCCTCCGCTCATCTGCCCGGCTACACAAAGCCCATTTATTATGATTGCATTAACATAAATGATTTTATAACATCTGCTTGTCAATAATTATCGTACAAATTCCTGTGCCCTCTGACCCGTGCTCTGAATGAACCCCAGGTGTAAGCCACTGTCGGGCTAATGAGTAGCGCCACGCTAGCACATTGTCCCCACGTCAGTGCACACATTCACCCAGCCACTTCAATTAGAGCTGGCACACGCCTAATATTAGCCGAAAATTGAGGAATCATACACTAATTGAAAACATTGCATTCAAGAAGAGAGAGGCTGGAGGCAAATGGTGAGGATATTTGAGCTAATGTCCTGGAGGATGCACAAATGGATGTTTCTGAAGTATAAAGGAGTATGTCACCACACCAGCTTCATTAATGGGGATGAGGGCAGGTGCAACAAACAAATGATAGGTGACCAAAATGCTTCTAAAATAATTAGAGAGAGAATAGAGTCTTTACGTTTCATAATTTAAATAACATCAAAACTTTAAACATAAAAGTTTAAAAAAAACAATATTAATATTATTATGAGAAGAAATATTAATAATGAAATATTGATTCAAAGCTGTTTTCCAACGACACATTTGACAACATATCCCAACAATAGCTGAAACTTTCATATTTAAAAAGTTGTAAAACAGTTTGTAAAAGGTACTCCCATCTATCTTACAAACACTTCCCCCTCAAATGACGAGAACCATCTAATAACAAAATGAAAATGAATAAACAATCACTTTAATGCCACATGCTCACATTACAAACCATTATTCAAGTGCTCAGAAACGCTGAAGTGCATCAATCTATTTTACAAGTCTGTTCCTCCCTGAACAGCAGCCTAGTTGCTCTAACGCAGACACAACTGCAGTGTCAGATGCAGTCCTAATTGAAAAGTTAATTAACTTTTTGAAGTCATCAGCTGTCACTCCTGCAAATCAGCCTCCAGTCCGGCCCCCCGAGACCAACTTTATATCAGTCTTAATGGCTGGGGACACAGTGCCGGGCTACATGGGAACATTTGGTCATTGAAAGCACCATTTATAGAGTATTGTTTAATTAAAGTCAAATTAAGAGAACTGTATGCAGAATTTAATTTCTGCTATGAATTATTGTCGAAAACAGAGTGCAACTCAGATAATCAAACTTTTCATTATCCTCTCCTCCCTCCTGAGGTGCCTCTGCTGCGTTCTTGTTGACAGCTCCCAGAGTATAAATGAGAGGAAGCTACCCACAATGCACTGCATATCTACACGTTTTCTCCCTTACATCAGCTTCCTCCGGTCCTACTTTTTTGTTTTTAACAAACAAAAGCTTCTACTTTCAGCCCTGTCTGGAGCAGATTACTGTCTGAAAAGTGTTGCTATCAGTGTGATGTTTGAAATTCCACAGATATTTTGAGGTCCACCATGAGAAAATAGATGGTATGTCAGAAGCTGTTTGTTCACCATATTTCTATGTAAACTGTAAACGCTTAAAAAAGAAATAAATGAGGCATTTCTTTTGAAACATAACCTACAGGATTTGGACATAAAGTCTAATCAAACCAACAACTTTATTTTCTTAAGATAATAGTTAACGGTCATTTTTTGGATATGCAGATGTTTTTGGAAATGAGCATCTTTTAAAGAAGAGAAAAGAAAGAATTGAGATCTTTTTGAGAAGTGGAAAGATATTTAGGAAGTGATGAACATTTGTGAAAGTTGGGGTATTTAATGAAATTGGAGACATTATTGGAAATGAGAAGATTTTCAAGAAGTGACGATGTTTTCAAAAGTGATGATATTTTTCAAAAAATAAAATATTTTGTTTTGGAAAGTATGACACATTTAGAAAGTGAGGACATTTTTTAAAGTTAGAATATTTTTTGTGAAGTGAGGACATGTTTGGAAATGAAGGACCTTTTCTGAAAAAGTAATGACATTATTGGAAAGTGGGAACATATTTTTGGAAAGTGCAGATCTTTTAAAAAAGTAAGTAAGGACCTTTTTGAAAAGTGAGAATATGTTTGGAGAGAAAGGACCTTTTCTGAAAAAAAAGTGAGTACATTATTGGAAAGTGGGAACACGTTTCAACATTTTCAAATAATTGTTTATCCTTTTCCCTCAAACTGTCACTTTTGCCCTGACTTTCTCAGTTATTTTGACTAATTCAGCACAACATGAGTAAGCCAGCCATCATACTGTGGTCTCATTTGAGAGCGTCTGTGGAGAGAAGGATCCTCCCATGTTGTTTCTGGGGGTCAGCGCAGGTTTAATTGATTTTTCATACTCCCTCCGTCTCTTATTAAGGCCACAGCGCCTCTCCATGGGAACTGCTAATTGGCCCTCCCCTGTGGCCACTTGCAGAAGCAGGCAGACGTGGCCCCGTAGACACTTCTGCCAGTCCACAGGGACGAGCGCGGATAAGAGATTCACATCGAATACGCTGCTCTGTGGAGTTTCTTTGGGGACGGCAGTCTGATGTCTCCCTCTTTCACCATCTGGACACCAGATTTACTGACGAACCGATTGAGACCTGAGAGACTTGGCGTCATTTTTAGAAGATAACACCTTTGCATATTCAGACTGTGTGTGTGTGTGTGTGTGTGTGTGTGTGTGTGTGTGTGTGTGTGTGTGTGTGTGTGTGTGTGTGTGTGTGTGTGTGTGTGTGGTGTGTGTGTGTGTGTGTGTGTGTGTGTGTGTGTTTGTGCATATATGTCTGTGTGTCATGGACTTTTATCTTTGAGACCAAGTTACTTTTTTAGGGAGTTATTTTGGTAAAATGAGGACACTCTTGAAAAGATTTGCATGTTTTGCGAAGTGAATAAACATTTTGAACGACAGGAGATTTCGGAAAAGTTAAGACATTTTTCAACTTAAACGAGGTCGTTTTAGAAATTTGGATACAATTTTGGTAATTGGAGACTTTACTGAAAACTATCAGAAAGTGCCAATTTTTGAAAAGGAGACACAAAGAAGGATAGTTTTGACATTTTTTGAATATTTTGTGTATATTAGATACACATGTTCGATTAAAATTGTCTTGAAGTGAGGCCACTTTTTACAAAATAGAAGAATAGGTTCAAGTGGAGGTGTGTGTGTGTGACAGAGAGAAAACCAGAGACAGAGAAACAGCAAAAAAGTGTGGGAGTATATGGGACAATTGAAAGGTTGTGTGTGATGTGGGCATGGTGTGTGTGTGTGTAGGTGCAGTGAGGTCTCATTAAGAGGGGGTAAATACAAATGCCCGAAATTCAAGTGTTTGCAAGTAGTTTTGACACTTGTGTGTGCTTGTTGGCTTGTGTGGTAGGACGTTGCCATGTGTGTGTTTAACTGACCTTGATGTTTGCTCTTCAGAAGTCAGCATGAGCAGATAGGCAGCAGACTATCACCTCAGTTCTCATTTTCTCGCTTTCCTTCGACCACAAAGACACAGAAGATGTTCCGTTTATTCCCTGTCAAACTGAAGTTTACCCGTGCTTCCTGCCTGCGCTCAATAAAAAAAGCAACCTGTTTCCTCGAATTTGACATTTAAATCTTTTTAGGTAAACCTTTGTAAAAGAGCTGGAAGGACTTTTTTTTTTACCTCATGGTTAAAATGCTTTTCTTGTCACACTTTTTAAGATAAACCAGTACAACAACACAGAGAAACGAAAAGGGTTTCACATGCACATGTTGAGATATTCTCACGGTGCTAAAAGGCTGAGGATGCATAATTTCTTACAGTTACTTGAATAATATCAAAACATTCACACCATTGTGACTCAATTAGTGCCCACGGCTAAAACTTCTCTCGGTGTCTTTGTTGTGGCACGTGTTTATAATGAAATGCTCCAAATTTACCTGAAGCCCTTGTAACCACTTTTTCAGTTTCGTTTTTTTGTAGTTCAAACGGAAATCATCCGAGAATAAAGGTTTTCCACTGACTGCTTTAACATCTGTCAACTAATTTAAATAATAATAAGCTTAATTAATTATGGTTTGAAAATAAATGTAAACATTGAAAGAAAATCTAAAGGGATCGTCTCTGCAGGAATCTTCTAAAAAAATCTAGAGCAATGGAACAACACGTGCAAAAAAAAAAATCATATCAAAACTCAAGTCATAATGGTTGTAAAACCACAGCGAAGTTACAACTGTGCAGGAAGAGTGGAATTGAAAATGAATCAGGCGTGAAGTTTCTCAGCGTGAGTACAGAGAAATCACAGTGGATTCCAGAGAGAGCCCGGGAGTCAGGATTAACATTTGAAGGCTAAATGGTGTTATCGGTTCTGATTAAGGAGCATGTTCGTGGTACTCGCTCCACCTCTGAGACAGCCATGGATGTCAATAGGGCTAATTGGCTCATTAGACCAGGTATTTAACTGTGCTATAATCATTCTGTGTCATCACTTAAGCCCTGGTGGAGCACAAGGGGCTCTGGCGATTGAATACCCCCCTAACCTCTGAAATAATTTGAGATACGAGAGGCTTGTCAGACAGGAAGAGAGCAGAGTGGCTCATGATCTGCTATGTTTTCATTTGACTTTTACAGCAAATATATCGAAGGAAGAATCTACCCTGTGAAAAAGCTGGCTTTGTTAGACTTTTTTTTATTGGATTGACTAGTTTTTGTATAAACGTGGATGATGTGTTGAATACAAAACATGACGCCCCTTTCAGATAATAACATGGATCTGCTGCAGACACATTCTAAATATTTTAATGAATCTTTAAAGCCAGCTGAAGATTATTAAAATCTCTACTAAGACTAGACACTCACATGGAATTTCCCCCAAATTCCCTCACTGTTTGAATATCGACAGCCACAAAAAAACCTTTTTGAACAACTAAGTAATTACAGTGGACAGCACTGAACAACAAGATCAGTGTGATTAGAAATCTCACTCAAGGCAGGCCCCGACGAGCAAAGATTAACTTAAGATGGACACCAGTTGAAAAAACGGAATATATATTGATAATTCCTGTTTTTGTTTGCATAAAAAAGAGGTAAAAAGAGGTGGGCAAAACACTGGATCTGGATAGTTTATAGCATGAGAAAATGTGTGTGTGATCTACAGTATAAGCCAGGGGTTCCCAACCCCTGGGCCGCGGACCGGTACCGGGCCGCGGAGGTGTTACTGCCGGGCCGGGCAATAGCTGTGAGTTTATCGTAATATTTGCAGAATTATAAATATATAAAAATATTTTATCATAATGTTTTTATTTTATTTTCGCACCTATACCAGTCATAGTATTTCATCCAGTAGCCAAGTTAAACTTTCATCAGAAAACAGTTGAAAATGGCTTTTATGATGTTTATGGGATTCGACGGCTCGGCCTAAGGTCTCAGCCTCTCGTGCGCACGAGAAAGTTACCGGTGCGCCAAGTAGGAAGAGGAGCACACACCGAGACAACCATTTCATTGCAGACCGTTATATTTATGTGGGGAAATGGCAGTGCATACATTATTTGAGATATATTTCAAACTCGGACTCCATTTTAAGGACATGTCGGCCAGGGGTGTAGAGCTATTTGTTTAAGCACCGGATTGGTAAAATAGGAGAGTAAACCAGTCTGCCTTGATCTATGAATTCATGTCCGGGACTCTCACAGTATCTGCTGGGTGTGGTGTTTATAAGAAGGGATACTCTTCACTTCATGAAATGGCTGCAGTATCAGGAGCAGCGGGTCGTGTACCTCCGCCCTCTGAAGAAGTGAACACCAGCGCCCCGGAGCTGTGCCTTTTACGCACCGGCTTCACTGTGTTTACCTCTTCAGAACAGCTTAAGAGTGGACTGCAGGCTGCTACGGTTAGCCACACACACACACACACACACACACACACACACACACACACACACACACACACACACACACACACACACACACACACACACACACACACACACACACACCCTGGCAACCGGACATCTCCTTCATAATAAGTTTTTCCAGCATTCACTAGATTATCCGTAAATCATACAAACAAAACCAAAATGTTGATCTATCTGTTTTCCCGTTTTGGTTTAAAAACTGAATAAAGTCGTTTTTTTGTTTTAAAAAAAAAACGTTGTTAATATGTTTTGGATGCATATTGTTCTAGTATTTGTTCAGGCTGTTACATACAATTGGTCTCTGTTGCTACCTAATGGTGAGTAAATATTAAAATCAGTTCAAATTGACAACCAGTCCGCGTTTTTTTTTAATGTATCTGCCGGTCCTTGGCTCAATAAAGGTTGGGAACCCCTGGTATAAGCGACAGTCGCTGGGCAATATGCTTTTTTATTTTTGCTCTCTGATTGCAGACGGCTGTTTCTTTTTTACCCCTTTTGACTGTCCCAATCCCAGTCATAAAATAACGTTGTTAAATGTGGTCATATATATTGTTGTTAGAGAGCCCATACGTTCATATGATACTTTTTCTTGTTTATTTCTTTAGAATTTACATTTGTTTATGCTTGTGGGTATTTGCTTGGATTCATACACCTCCTTTTTAATTATCTTTGTAGAATATGCAAGTGCTTTTTGAATTAGTTTATATGACTCACATCTATTTGTGAGGGTTGTTAGAGCATCATGCTACTATGTTGGTGTCTCTGTGTTAGGGCTCGTTCAGGTCGACTGCACACTTAGGTCAGATCAAATTATTCTGGGTTCTCCTTAGGTCTCTCACTCTCAGTTTGGGTAGTTCTTCCAAGAGTCTGTTTCGAATTAGTTCCGAAGTTACAGTCACTGCAACATGCATACAGTTGAATCAGAAAGTCAATAAGCAGGTATGTCCCATTGCCCGGTAAGATGCATCCCATGACTTCCAGTCAATAGCCTTTGTTGTATGTCACATCTCTCGCTCTATGTTAACCTAATTTTGGTGCGACTACTGAGAAAGCTCTGTCACCAAATCAAACCTGTAAGATGTGTGTCCACTCCTTCATTTTTAAAGTCAATAAGATTTCATCAGAAAAGTTTCCTGGACTGTACTGAACATAACATATTGGCAACACTGTTTACGGAGTTTACTAATATCTATTGTACGTGTCCTCCAAACCTTAAGTAGTCCTTGAAGTCTGTGGTATGCATGCAAGATTAATTTGTTTGATCAAAGTCAAATGAAAAACAAAACTGCAGCACATTTCAAATGAAACAAAAAAAGTTGAGACCAAGCACACCCTTTCACTTTGTTTGTTTTCCCGTTTGCACAGTTCCACACATCCGTTGGAAGCTCGTGCCATCACTGCCATGGTCTTTGCTTAAAGCAGGGGGGGGGGTTAGTCCTGAGGGCCTGTGGAAGCTGGCATGGTGCTGACCACGAGCCGCTTCCTCTGAAAGGAATGTCTGGTGTGGCATCAGTCACTGCTGGCATTCTGGAGATGGTCTGCCAGTCCCTCATCATTGTGCCACTGCTGCACAAACGCACTACACACACAGAAACATAAACGCGTCACACTCAGCTCCCACCCTGTGCACGGCAGTGATAGGCAGAGGACGAAGAGCGCACATCCTTATCGACGCCAATCCAGATGAACCTACAGACACGCTTTCTCAACACCCCAGACCCACTCGCTGCACAGTTGGCCACCATTAGCCTTCTTTTAGCTATGACAGTCCTAAGGCTAAGGGGAGGGGGTGCTCCATTGCCAAGGTGCTCCCCTGATTTGCTACATTTCCCAGGGCCACTGGGCCTCTAGGCTTACTGGCCCATGGAGACATAAGCCCTGGCCTCCCTGGAGGCTCTCGGCCAACCTAGACGCTTGGCATGGACCGAACCGCCCAATGGGAGTCGTCCAAGAGCCGTGGATGGCTATGATATGTTTCCACCGAGGGCATTTTCAATCATGTGGAATTTCGATGAATGAAAGGAATGTGTTTCGCTGGGGGTGCAATGAACAAGAGCAGGCAGCTGCTTTCACACATAACCCGTTTCATAGCAGAAATAAGAGGGCTAAATACTAGTGATTTTAGGTCTTAAACATTAGGGTTTCTAAAATAATTACCCAAGATAAAAGGCATCAAAGGTTTCAATCACCTAACTTGCAATAATACAAAAATAAATTCACTAACCAAGTATAAATCTAGTTGGATGTTACCTTCGCAAAAATTCAGAAGCAGAATATCAAACCTGAAACTGAGTCCTCTTTCCAGGTCATCCAGGTCAACTGTTACTTAGGTGTAGGGGAGGCGTGTGGGGCAGTGGACTAGTGCGTTGGTGTTCAGATCAGGGTAGCACAGGTTCAAACCCCACTGCAGTCAGCATGTCGTTGTGTCCCTGGGCAAGACACTTCACCCCAAATTGCTCCTGTGGGGATTGTCCACAGTATTGAGTATGTAAGTCACTTTGGATAAAAGCGTCTAACAAGTAACATGTAATGTCATGTGTAAAGTATTTCCTAATAACCCCTTTGACATTGTGTTAAGTAGCACCATTAAATATCTAAACATATATTAGAAGGCATTGTTTTTGCTTTTTCAAATCAGCTGTTACTAACCTAACACCAAAGTTTACACCTCAAAATGGTTTTGAATGTGCATTCAAGATTTCAACTGGAAATACTAAGCGTTATCATTGAATGTAAATGGTATGCTACAATCATCCATTTTAAACAGAATTTCTAGAAATGCTCTACGAACCCTAAAGATGATCAAAAACCTGGGTTTAGAAATTCATTACAACTGTCAAAATTTGAAATATATTAATAAAAGATGGCACACAGTACAAAACCCCCCTAAACGAAGGGTTAAATACACACTGATGAAAGATTACCGTAATTTTTAATCTAGACGTGTTGTTTTTTTAATTCGCTCTGACTGCTCTGCCTTGATGGTTTTGATTAATACAGCCAGGAAATGTTTGTGAGCAAGACATATATTGCGATTCATCTGCAAAATAATCCAATCATTACCAACTAATGACAGGGGGGGTGAAAAATGACGCGAGCCCGCAGCGGCTCACCAACATGCATCAGGGCCCCACCGACGCAGAGCATTGGAGGCCCCACCTGTCACAGCCATGCAGTAATTGCATTGTGGGCTCTCTCCTCTCCTCCACTCGCACTCCTCTCTTCCCTATCCACCGCCGTTCAGCTGCGGAGACAATGCTCGTCTTAATGAAGCCGTCTGACGAGGTGGCAATTACAGACTTCTGTCACTGTCACCGGGGGCAATTGGGGAGGAGGTGGAGGTGGGGGGGCGGAGGATATCTCACCCTTGAGGGCTTCTCCACACCCGCTGTGTTACGCTGGATGGCAGAGTGGCTAAGCTGCTGTCAGGCAACTTGAGAGTGCGAGCTGGATTAGAGGTTTACTGTATGAGTGATTGTTAGAAATGAAGTGATGCATCGCGACAGTATGGAGATGTCTCAGGATTGACGGATGATCCAGTGACATTTCCATGAAGGCTCGAGAATGAGACTGTGTTTGTGTGTGCAGTAAAAAAAAATCCTAACTAGTAGGAACATTTTTTTGGGTTGCTTTATTTGAGCCATTTAAATTCTCTCT
Source organism: Notothenia coriiceps (assembly GCF_000735185.1). Lineage (NCBI taxonomy): Eukaryota > Metazoa > Chordata > Actinopteri > Perciformes > Nototheniidae > Notothenia > Notothenia coriiceps. Next base: position 19,112,548 of record NW_011333040.1, read on the forward strand.
TGGATGTGTTGGGTAAAAAAAGAGTCAAATTTACGCAGACTGATACACATCAGTTTACTTATTATGGTTAGTGGTACTCACTGTATGAACACACTTTTATAAAGATTTATGAAAGGATTTCTGAAGTCAAATTGGATTTGAGGCAAAGGGTTTCAATTTGACCTGCCAGGAAGGGTCCTCTAAAAGACACTCCATATTTGCATTATAGGAAATGTAGGATCCCATGTCTTTGGAGCTGTAGATTAAAGGTGCAATGTGTAGTCCACCTGCTCCAAAAAGCAGGGGGCAGCATTTGACCCTTTTTTTGTATTTTATAGACATTCAATTAGTGGATGTGGCGGCATGGCTTTGACCAGGTGAGGGTGAGTGTTGTTTTTTCTTATTTTGTGCTACTTTGAATTGAATTCAATAATTAGATAATCTATTAAACACACATAGGACACAGATATATTTAAGGAAAAGCCATCTACTACGTTATCTTGACTGAGGACAGTTTGGCGCTACACTGACTCACTTTCGCCCTCTCAAGGTACAAATGGTACTACAAGCCAGGGTGGGCCGAGGCTTGTCAGTTAGCGTACTCATTTCAGTAGCTATGTCTGCAACACCTCTTTTAACCTCAAAGCCTGTAACCATTTCACACTCTCATGATAATCTTATGCTTTAAAATGTTCAAACTAAAATTGTGGCCATAGGGTACACATTGCACCTTTTTTAATAGAAAGTTCTTACTTTATATCCCAACACTAACTGCCTCTAAATTATGTAAAAATCTTCTCATATTACTTTCATTTACATGGCACACAGAGGATGATTGTGGCTATCTGTTAACGGCCTATATCTGTACTTAACCAGGCCTGCATTTCCATGTTGTGCTCTAGCGTCCATCACACCACCAGAAAGAATTAGAATGCCTTTAAGCCTTATATGCACGTTTTCCTTTTAGCGAACAGGACTTTTTTGATACCACTGTAATTTTGTATTCTGCATACATTTTTTAGCAAAGCTTTGCTAAATGGGTTAGGTGAGATTAGTTCATTGTTCAGTGACTAGAAGACACCTGTGCATAAATGTAGAGTACAATTTAATGCACACTGTTGCAACTGTTACCGAAGCTGTGGACAAAACAACCTTAGCATTCATTGAGTGAATGTGATTGGATAAAATAAAACAAATGTTAAAATGTAACCGCCTCCCAGATTAAAAACAACAATGTAAATCAATGCATCATAGTGTTACCTGTGAGTTGAACCATGTATCACCCTGAATCTATTATGAGTGTATGGGTCGGTTCACCATATCTACACAAAAGATCTGTTTCTGAGATTTCAGCTGTCACACCAATACAACAGAGATGACTTTATATGGTGTCCCGAAAACTGAAGTATGAACAGCTTCATTTCTAAACTAAAACAGTGCCAGATGTATTCACTTTCCAAACTGAGGTTTACAGTAAGTGCTGCCTGAATATTCTAAACACAGCCCAGTTCAACTCTGTTGCAAAGGTTACCAACTACCTTGAACCTAACTTGTCTGTTGCTGCTATATACATTAATCTCACTATGTTGCTAAATAAAAGGGATTGAAGATGTGTTTGGAGGGAGACAGAGTTGAGGTAAGGCAGTTGCAACGCCCTCAATCGTAAGACTTTATAGAGGGTACGGCAGCATCAGGACTAAAACCACCAGACTCAGGGACAGCTTCATCCCACAGGCCATAAGACTATTAAACACCTGAACTGTTGAAAAAACATCCATAACATTCATCTGGCTGCAACTTACAAATGATTTATCTAATATATCATATTCCAATCACTTGTATATAGAATCTTATTGCTCTTATTGCACTTTTTCACTATTTTCTTTTTTGTATTTACTTGCACTATTCTTTCTGTTTTATTGTTTTGCACTCTTGGAGGAGCCTGAGACCTAAGAATGTCATCATCATAACTACACTGTAGCTATGTACATATGAATAATAAAAGCCTTGAACCTTGAATGGTGAGGCAAAGGTTGTGTGAAATGTTGGCGAGGAACTTGGAATCTATGAAGATCAAGTCAGATGTATCACAGTTGACTTTGAGGAAGTTATCTTGAATCCAGTATTTATTCTCAATGACGCAGTTGGTGGAGTATGTTAGAGTGGTGATAGACTTTGTTGAAATGTAGAGCAGGAAGAACATGAGAGGAACAACCACCTATTGTGGATACATCTAAAGCTTTACAGGCTTGCTGTGCCTATATGGTTGGTAAGCTATGATGAGAGAGTCACTGTTTTAGGGAGAATCAATTCTGCATGAAAGAGGTACTTGAGAAACATACTGTAAGGTCTGTAAATTAAGGATTTTCTACAAAAAAGCAACACAACAATTAATCATAATACCGATTAAATAAACCGAAGTAAAATAAAGCTTCTCTGTAGTTTATAAAGACTATGACTATACTATAATGACTGTATATAAATAACCTGTTTAAATGGTGGAAAAGAAGAGGACTTCCAAAAAGTTATAATGGATAATTTAACTGAACCAGCATTAGAAAACTGTTGCCTTAACTTCTCAAGGAAAATATTGAAGAGGTCATTATTTTAAATTAGCGTTGACCATATGACATATCAGAGCCATATTACGTGCAGTGGCTCAGCAGAACCCCTCAGTTCCCTCAGATATAGAGAGTCCATTGTTTTAAATAGCACTGCCCTCAATGTCCACTGTAGGTTGACCCTGATTGAGTAATGAGTGCACAATCAAATTCAGGAGATGCAGAGGGCAGAGGAAGTTCAAACTTTAACTGAGTTTCTGCAGCGTTCTGCTTTTTCAGTCCTTAACTAAGTACTTCTGAGTAGCGAGTTATATTTCTTGACAGAAAGAGTTTACACTTGATGATAAATTGAAATGACTCACAGTTAAAATCCCCCTAAAATAGTAGCACATACAGTTACTTTAGTTTCTCTGTCGTATTCCTCTCTCAATGATTCATCTTTTACAAGTTAGTGAAAATGCCCCTGTTGCTTTCCACCTGGTTACAACTGACAGCCGTAGCTAAATCCCACCCACATATCTGCACTTAATTACCATTAACCAGTCTGTTATTTTGTATCACCTTTATCCTGATACTCCGAGATTCAATTTCTTTTGACAGTCACCCTTAAACTGTGATTGACAAACTTCAGAAGTGGACCTGAAACTTTGCTGCCTGCTCACATTACTCACACGTTAACTCTACAGCTTGACAAAGTCTACGTTGGTGTGTAATAGGCGCTATTAATAAAGCCAAGGCATGCGTGACTCTACTTTCTCTCCGTATCCGCCTCTCATGACTGAATCCTTACTGGGGATTCAGTTGTGTGAGTTTGGATCAGTCTAATCACATTTGTTTAATTAAGCACAGCTAATAGACTCTCCAGGAGATAAGGTGTCTCACTGTGACGGCTGCGCTGCATTGAGATGCATGACAAACACAGGGGCCTGGTATTGCTGCGGTTCCAATGGCTATGTAGTCGTTGACGTGCCTGAAATCCAACCATATGTGTAGGCCTGACACAAACAAGCTGGAGGTTAAACACTGGCGGTTACAAATTGTAAAATGGATGGATGCCAATGTCTTACAAGACCTTTTCTCTGTCGTAGTTGTAGTGCACGGTTGATTTGTCACATCTTGAACATTCACTCCCATCAGCCTGAAAATGTGAGAGTTGAGTGTGCTCCATATGTTTGCTAAAAGCGAATGTTATATACCATTAACAGCAGAAAGCTAAGAATAATTGTTATAGATAGTTAATCAATTCACAACAGTGGGTTATTTCAATTGCTTGATTTGGAAATGAGTGACTAAAAACCCATATCAATAAAATGAGAGTAGAACAGACATTGCCATTTAAATCAACATAGCATGATGGTCATGGCCATTGTGACGCATGTAGCTTTGTATAAAGTGCATACTCACTGATATGTGAGGTTTTTCAGTAACGACCAAACTAGTGACGATTTCTTTTTTATTTTAGAGGGCTCTTTCAAAGTGAAATCACTATCTTTAAGAGTAATGATTAAATCCAGGGAAGATTTTCTGCCTTTCAAATTGAACCAACCAAGAAAAATCAAATATATCTTTAATTTGAGGGCTGCTTTTGCGACCAGTTGAAACATATCATCAAATAAAAATGGTCTCTCTTAATTTCCCTCCTGGGGTTCAAAAAGTCGTATTTTACTCCATGTGATACAAATTCATAAGCGGATTTCACCAAACTTGCTATTTAAAAATGTTTCTTGTTAAAACACCTGATTATAGGATGTGTTTGTGGTCAAGATATAAGGATGTGGATTTAACAGATGGTCTCATTAGGAAAAAACAATACGGCCCTCACAGTTTGATTGACAGGTGATTTCAAGTGAGTGTTTATCAGAAACACCTCTATACCTGAAATATGAAACTTTCCATTCAGAGATTCCTCCAACATCTGGGCAGCTGCCATCCGTGTTAAGCGGATGCACCCCACATGTAGTAATGTGTAAAGTGACATTAAGCTGCCACAGCTGATGGGAGAGTTCACACCCGACAGTAATTACACTTCTGGCCTGTTTTCTTTCGCCCAGCTGACTGACATCCCATTAACAGCTGGAGGCGTGTGCGCTTTGGAGGCTCCGCTGTGGGTCAGCTCTTATTGTTCTGATTGTCTCTCATCTCGATTGTCTTCCTTGGCAGCACGCAAATGAGGATTAATAGTGTTTCATTTGAGAGGTGGAGTACTGCTTTTTAAATATCAAAGAGGTGCTGAGTAGAAAAGTGAGGAGTAAAAGGCAGAGAAATCCACACTTTAGTCTCTGCTGAGGTGATCAGAGGAGGAAAGAAATCCCAAAATCCAGTGCTTATCCCGAATAAAGCCAGCAGACAAGTGTCGGTCTCCTCAGGAATCCTTGTTAATCTTTAAAAGGTGAGCAATTATAAAAGAGCTACAGAAGAACGCTGCAAAGGCTAACCACAAAACTAAGGCTCAAAAAAGTGGCTGAGCATTCCAGATTTAGATGAGACGTCTGTCTTTTAGCTCTTGGGCATCTTTCTGAGACAAATTACTTTCAGTAGTCAATATCCTGTAATTAAAACATACCCACTTGATGGAGAGGCAACAGTGTCTCTCCATTTAGTTATGGGTTGGAAAGATTAATTCTGGGGTGTATAACCCTTGTAATTTTCAAAGTGCTGTTTGCTGTTTTCAGAGAAAGAAAAAAGTGTGGAAGATTGAAACGCCTCAGTTCAAGGTCTGCTTTGATTTGTTTACTCTTCACACACATTTGGTTCTCTTTTGTTGTGCTTTACACTGTGTATCACCCTCTTTATGCTTCAGCAACATAGACGCTCATTATTAATTTGCATTAATGCTTTTGGAACGCTTCCACAGTTCCCACTAACGAGTCTTCACTAATAATGTTCTCTGTGTTTGAATGCAGAGGTCAGGGTTTGCTGCTTTTTCAATCTAGACAACCCCGGATATTGGCACAGGTAGCTGGAATCTAAAGTATAAAATGTGTCTTATAGAAAGGGGTCATCCTTGCTGCCCTCCTCTTCATTTCTCTCCCTCTACCCACTATAAGAAGGGACTCACCGGTCCCCCTTGTGGTAAATGTGACAACTGCAACACATGTGGGCTTCGAAAGCAGCAACATGAATTGTTGGATAAAACACAGGCTGCATTGAAATCACCAGCTGTTGTCCGTAATGATGAAAACATCCCTAACTTAGCATGAATTTATAATTATGCAGAAAGCACATTTGAATCTCTTTACTGGAACTTTTCTATTCCCATTTACTCTCCCAGGAGAGAGCTGGTGTGAATCATATGCAGAGATTGTGTGTGTGAGGGTGTGTGATTTTTTTTCTCACTCTTTTAAAAAAGAAATGCAGATCTCAGATGTTTCAAAAGTCACAAAACCACAACAAAAGAACTTTTCAGAGAAGTATTTAAATGTATCAGCTTACGATAAGGACCTTCTGTGTGTGCTCTGATAAAAGAACTGCAGATAATCAGAAATATTTAAAGATGTTTGAGACCAAAACCTTCGTCTTAAGGCTCTCACCTTCTGTTTGTCTTGTTTCGGCTTCTTCAGGCTCTTTTTTCCCCGTTAATTCTATTTTCAATGGGATGTGTAAATTAAGTGTAAATGTAAATGGATCAGTGTGTTATTTATGCTAAACCTGGTAAGAAAAACACATTCACATTGTAAGTAAACAGCTGCATTACCTGTGGGCTCCTGCACACCTGCTAGTGCAGAGCAGTTAGCCTGTGTGCAGATGTAAACTGTCAATCATGTTCACACACACACACACAAACAAAATAACACACAGCAAATGAATATAAATGTGTGCAAGAGCGCACACGAAGGAGAAAACACGAAAACACACACATGACACAAATACAAAAATGTGCATTCAACCCACAATACAGTATATGGTGCACACACACTCACATATAACCACATGTGTATGAGCTGCTCACACACACATGATTTACGCTGACATGTTAAAATCTAACATACTGAGTGAAGGAGAATGTTCATCCGCATGGAGCTATTTCCTTTTTTTCTTTTCTTATTTCAAATATATTGCAGGAAACATTAATGAACAACATTAAGAAGTGTATTAACAGGAATTACCATGGAGAGACGTTTCTTATCCTCCCTTCATTTACTGTAAAATGTTGTTCATTAAGTCTATTTAATTTAATTTACCACTCTCTGGAACTTGAGATCTTTCCATTCTAATTTCAGACTTTGGCAAGAAAAAAATAGGAGACTTATATTCGGAATTTTAAAGACAGCAGTCAACATAGTTACAGCTGAAAATCAATGAAATTACCACAAATGCATTTCGACACTGAGGACGAAAATAAAAGCTTTTTTCCCCGTTATCTGTCAGTGTCCTCTGCCTCGGTTGATACTGCTTCAGGCTGGGTTCTTAGACGTCCAAAAAATAAAGAAAAAATGAAATTATGCTGTTATGCACGTAATTCTCATTTCATATTTTTTTATTATATTTTATTTATCTTACACATTTGCCTTTCTTAATTTTTTTATTGATAGGCCCGCGGTTGAATTTTTAAATGTGATGGAGAGGCTTTACGTGTGTGGGTTAAAGTTGCATCAGAAAAGAAGCAACAGCTTGCATTAATATAATAAAAGCGAGTCTGGTTCAATTATGATGAATTAAAAATGTTCACTGGTAAAAAAGTCATAATAATGATTATTTCCCAGTAAAAGCCTTGTTTAAATTGGAGAAGTGAAAGGAAAAAAAACGCTTTCGGCAGCAGCAAGACACCATGACTCTCATCAGAATTGTTCAAACTTCATTGTTCTCGAAAACTTTTTGTTATGCAGCTTTAAACAAATCATCTCATGTTAATAAACAGCTATTTAATGTGTGTAAGAGCATGTGATGTATGGCAGACTATAGCGGGCTGTTTGGTTTCATATTCCGCTCAGGTGTGCGGGGAGCTGGCAGGTTGCCCTCCGCTGTTAGAACAACAGGCTCTGGATCTATACGGAACAAAACGCACGCCGCTGTGCGCAAACGGCTATTTACCAGACTTTTTACCCCCTTCTTCTTCTTCTTCTTCTTCTTTTTCTTGACATGCAAACATGTGGCGTGTAAATATGAAAATGAATGAGTGTGAGAGCTCTCCTGGCACTGACTTCTCCCCTCTCTGTCTCTCTCTCTCTATCTCTCTCTCTCTCTCTCTCTCTCTCTCTCTCTCTCTCTCTCTCTCTGTGTGTGTCTTCCTCCCTCTCTCGCTCTCTCTCTCTCAATGTCCCCGGAGAGCAGCGCGTCGGAGAGGAGCGGCTGTAAAAACCAAAGTGGGGCAATGAGACAAGCTGCGCCACAGCTGGCAAATCATCGATTTGAGCATCAGAAACGGGGAGGGGCGGTTCGTTTACCTGCCACCCTCTCAAAGCAGCCCTCCTCACATGCCGCTACTCTCCTCTCCTCTACTTCACCTCCGCTGCTCATATTTCTGCGCTCCATCCGCCGTGTGCGCTCCTCAACTTCAACCTCCGCCTGTGCGGTTTCTACAACACGACTCCCCCCTCCTCAACCATAGGACTTTTGACTTTTTAAAAAACAGTTTTTCCTCCCACATAGCAGTTGCCTATTTTTGGATCTCTCATCGTGGAGCAGTGACAAGAGGTTACTCAACTTTTGATGGAAAACAAGAGGTTGGGCGACTGACTTTTAAGGTACGGTCCCACAGTGTGCACTGCTGAATGTGTCTCTGCTGTCATTCTTTCACGTGCATGGTTAGTGTATCCGCACATTGTGTGCATATTTTTAAATCATATTTTTAATTCATATTTGTTTTATCGCACGACTCGTCAAAATAAGGTGCATCACCTCGGAATGAGAAGGATAAACGACGCGGTTCTAAATGAATTAAAAGCTATTTCAGACCTATCTGCCAAATCACTTAAAACCCACACCGACCATAGTGGCTGCTAGGATTTAATATTTTATTAAGGGGAAAAAAGAATATGAATGTTATCGTTAATGGTAAATACAAACGCACGAATTAGAACTTTTTTTGGCATCTTATTTTATATGTGCAGACACAGGCCTGCATTTCTGCACGAATAAGCAAAGCACTCGTGATATTCGCGGAGTTAAGTAAATCCATCTCCTCTAATTCATTTAACAACTTATTCAGTGCGCAGCTGAAGTGATGCTGCTGCTGACCTGATGAATTCAGGAACCACCGATCTTTAGTTGTACAACAGAAAATACCTTTAAGTTATTATTTTTCTCTCAGATTATAATTTTTTTGCATCTTGTTTGTCACACCTCCTCTCATAATTTTCTCTTTTTACTCATCATAATGAAGTGTGTGTTGACAAACCACAGTTGTTACCAAACCGCTGACATGTCTTTTAGAACTGCTGAAGCTATTGCAGCCCAACTGCCCATCTACTTTTACTACTTTTTATTAGGCCATTAGAGACACTTCATTTATTCTCTCCACATACTTACTATTTAATTACGTGTCAACTTGCTTCAACACTTTTATTGCTGTAGCATGAAGCACTTTGTGTAACTCTCAAAAAAGACACTCCACTGGCAAGGTAAAAAAAGGGCAAACAAACAGTTAATAATTGTGTTTCTCTCTGCATGGCTTGGTGTTAGGCAGTCAGATAGAAGTGATGATACAGAGATGGTGTTGCTGTATGGTCTGCCTTGTGGCTTTTGTCACAGTGCTGATAAAGTAATTTCAGGTAACCAGACCTGTGTGTGTGTGTGTGTGTGTGTGTGTGTGTGTGTGTGTGTGTGTGTGTGTGTGTGTGTGTGTGTGTGTGTGTGTGTGTGTGTGTGTGTGTGTGTGTGTGTGTGTGTGTGTGTGTGTGTGTGTGTGTGTGTGTGTGTGTGTGTGTGTGTTTGTGAGAGAGAGAGATAGAGACAGAGCAGTTATGAGAAGATGTATTGCCAGCTTAAAACTGCGTGGGCACTGATGCTCTGCGGTTTTCAGGTTTTTAAAGGTTTCACTCTTTGCACCTTCAGAAAATAGCTGACTTTTCACACACCAGCATGGCCAGTGGCTTTCACTTGTATTATTTATATGTAGATAGAAGCAAGAACACACTTCTTAAATAGACTAGAATTTATGTTTTAGGTCCATCTGTAAAGATTTGATTTGCTAATTTTGCCGTGATGCTCTATGAAAATGATCAAAGAAATTCACTATGCATTTTTTTGTAACAATTTTAATTAAATAGGAAACTTGATCAGATAATTAAAGGGTTATAATCCGGAAGTAATCTTCAGCCTCCAGTGTCACCGGTTGTTTATTATCACGCTGGTTTCGGGTTGTGTGCTTTGCTTACATGCGGTCACGAGGTCCAGCATGGCACCTCTGCATGAAGAAAAGCAGGTTATGGCATGGCGCCGGTGTGTTTCTTCTTTTATCTTTGCAGATCTGTGGCAGTTCAAGGTGCTGTGGCTTATCTGGTCAGTGCATTTTTACAGCAATGACACAAAGCCCTTTTCCTGTCTGAGGCTGCGATGTATCGCTTCTTGTAAACGTTCTCAGAAAAAAACCTCAACGGCACCTTGTGAACATTAAAACAAAACTTCTCGGTTTTACTCCTCGCCTCCACCCTTTATTAGAAAACACCCCTTTCCATCAGTTTGTGGTTTTTAGAAGTAGCACAACAAATGTTCAATTACATATCTACAACGTCAGTCTGTGAGGTTAAAACGCCTGCATATAAACTTGTTTGGCAGCAATGATAAGAATCAGTTTACGGATGCCAGGTCACACACATCCAGCAGTAAAGCCTAAACATCTGTTGTAGCTTATTAGTGTGAAATTCATTCCTTTGAGTGTGTTTTGTCGTGCTTACGGTTCTTACAGTAACCTTACTGTGATTTACAATTAGGATGAGAACTCGGAAAACACCGAAGTGTTTCCATCTTTCTACCTCTCTTCTTATAACTTAAAGATAATTTTTTTCCCCTCAGGGTTTAGTTTTGTCTTCATGACAACTCACCGAAACTAGTGCACGTTGCGTTTACTGTACTGTGTAGTAACCGGAAACCAGCTTCAAAAACAATGTCATCTCTCGCTGTCTTTCCCTTAAATCCCACTAGCGCTTGCATCAAACCCTTCTGTAATTGTCTGTTCATGTTGTGAGGTCGGCGGTGTGTAACCTGTAGGTCATTGGGGGACGGTGAGGTCTGTGTATCACCAGTTAAACCTTGTACCCCTCCAGTGTTAACCAGATTAGTTAAATACAATAGAGCGGCTGCATGTTGGCGTGCCGAGCTCTCGCTCAGTCTCAGGTTAACAGACGCTGAAGAGCAGGTTGTCAGATGAGAGCGAGGGACGACAAAGTTTGCCCTGCGACCCTGAGAGACTAATTAGTGTTGACATACGAGGGCACAGGTAGTTATGTCTTTTTTTGTTTTTGCTGTGTGGTGTCTTCTGAAAATGATATTAAGAATGCTTCATCGCTTTGATTTCAAATTGAATTCTGCTCTCAAGCAGGAAAATTAAAAATGTCCATGGAAAGTTTAGTTGCCACACTAAAAAGATCCTTTATGAATGTAACGCTGTGTTTGTGTTGGAGTTGTGCGTTGAATTCCCGCAGCAAAAGATTCAGATTATTAAAACCCCCGACTGCGGGGTATTTACTGGGAGTTTAGAGCGAGGCTCCGTCTCACTTTGCTGAGACTGATATCTCTGCTAAAACCATTAATCGTCTTTCTTTACCACCTCGATAATTATCTCTGTAGCAAAATAACAGCTCAGCAAACAGTGAAATTATACCTGTGGTAGGGAGCAGAGTAAATACCTGTTTAGCTGCCAGCAAATGTATTTATTAGACTGTCGCCAGTAAATAAGAGGCCTGTCTCGTTTTTTAATTTGTGGCTCTTTGGGGATTCCACCCTCCACAC
>NW_011333040.1:19124006-19162646 GCF_000735185.1 Notothenia coriiceps
AAATAGCTCTGTTATGATTGCTAATAGAGGAGAAAGATAACAATGATTCCCAGCCTCTTTTTTTTTTTGATGACATGTTGCAACTAGTTTTGAAAAAAGAAATGGTTGGTGTGTTGATAGGGACCGCTGCATTCCAGGGCTGAAAAAAATGTAAGAAAGCCCCCCCTCCGACAGCTACAGAGATGCCACCCTGGGTGAGCGCTTAGTGTGTGATTCGGGAGTTAGAGCTCATTTTGTCATTATCTGGAAAGTTCTTTATATAAATGAGAAAGAGGGGGGGGGTTTGAGGGTTATGTTGTCCCAGCATGTTTTACTGCATTTTTCCTGGCATTTGCTTTGCATACTGTTGATCCAGATTCCTTGGCTTACTGATAAAAGCGTCACATTGTTTTTGGGTCCTGACAATCAGCCCCGTTGGGTTGGCGTGTCCTCCCCGGGAGATAAAATACCCAAAGTCCATCATGTCGGTTTTGTCACGCTTTTACAAAATCGACATCCCTCTTATGTTAGATTTCTTTTTTTGTCCGTGTTATTTATTACTTCATGCTACCATGGCAAATATAATTTAAGCAAGCATATACATCTAAGTTTTCACAATTCAAATCACATTATTACATGTCTCATCATGTGTTTGTTTGTTTTTATTTCCTGAGAGGGAAAAAAAACTCATTGTCTTTTATTCCAATGCTTGTCTTTATCCAATCTGTGTAGGTTTTTCTGAATCCTTTGTTTCGGTGGGAAAAAAAAGAGAGCGATTTAGAGGAAAGCGCATCCCGCTAAGATCAGGTTGTTAATACCCACCCACATACTCCAATGAAACAATTTCAACAGATACTGTATTCTCCGCCCGTGTCTCACACACACTCACACCCTTGCGTTATCAACAGTTTTGTTCATCAGAGGATGGATGATGAATCCTTTGACAAGGGATTAAAACAAGCAAAGAACCATATCCTTAAGTCTGCACCTCTTATTCAATAGTTCTGCCTGAGCCTCAATATTACAGTAAGAGCCGTTTTCCCCACACCCCATCACTCCTTTCATCTCAGCGTAGCGCCACTTCTCGCACACTGAGGCGAGTAACACCATCCTATCCCCTGCCTTCATTCCTTTAACACTCCCAAGAACTCCCCACAAGGCTGGGATACTGTGCCCTTCACCACGTCTCCCTCAGGTCAGGGAAAACTCAGCAGGATGTGGCAACCCTTCTCACCCCTTCAATCTGTGCCACAGATCCATCTTCAGTATCTCTTGCACACACACAAATACCCTTGTAGCTCCAATTCTGTTAGTTGTATATCTGTTGCGACCCACGAGGCAGAAATTAGACTTTAATTATTCTGTCATGTGATGACCGGAGTCCAACGAGCGGTGACAGAAAAGTTATTTATTTAAAAAATGGCCTTGGCTCTGTTTCCCGTTGATTGTTCTTTGAATGATTGGTTAATTTGATCAAAAGAGCGAGAGGGGGTTTTAAGCAAGGCGGTGAAGGGTTTTCTCAGTAAGAGATGCCGTTTTTAAATCTTTGATCCAGATTCCTGCGAGGAAGATTGATCTAAACTGAGCTGGCTTGCTGTAAGTTACGCTCAATGTGGACCTGATGGCCCTGAAGACGACTTTTTTTAGTGTCAGGGTTCATGCTGAGGTCCGGAACCTGCAAAGAGGCCTTGTTCCACACAGCTCGAGCGGATGTACATGCTTCTGTGTGGCGTGCATCAGTGTGGGAGTTGCATTGTGTACAGTACTCACCACACAACGTAAGGGTGGGAGTCGAGAGCGGAGAGAGTGAGAACAGGGGGTGTTAGCGGATCAGTTTTTGTCTTTCATACATCACCTTAGGTGGAAAAAACATCCTGATACGGCGACACAGAGACCCCAATTGGCGTTAGGCCTTCCTGTCAGCAGACCTTAGGTGCGGACCACTCGCTCCGCTTCTATTTCTGTCGACTTCATGTGATTATAAAACAATTAAGCACTTAGGAGTCGACTCTCAGTTCATTACATCCCCCTTGTTCTTTCTTTCTCCCTTTTATTCCTCCTCCCACACCGAAGCACGGACATGAGAAATGCAGAAATCACCTTATTTCACTAGTAATTGAAAGCCACACTAGCTGTATGAGAGGCTAATGGAAAACACAAAACTAATTTCATTTGGAGGATATGTTCATTATGAAATATTTAGTCCATCTGTGCTTACCTCGTAACGACTGATTAACCAATTCTTCATGGTCCTCAGATTTCTTATGAGGGAATATTAATAAACCACAACCCTTAACTCTATATACAGCTACATGTATACACTATAAAATAAACCTTGGCTGTGTTTTTTGAGCAACAGTTGTGCAGGAAGATCAGTCATTTAAAAGAAAGCTGTTCCTCACAAACAGAACATAGCATTTCTGAGAAGACGTTGCCGCTTCTAGTAATCGTCAGATTTCTAGTCTTTTTGTATTTCATTTAAGTAGCACATTTTGGTTAGTCTGGAGTCTGTAATTGTATTTTAAAAAGCATTACCCCACATAAGAAGAACCTACAAATGCCATAGAGAGAAATGATTTCTTTGTTCCAAAATACACTGTTCCAATTTGTTTATTTATAAAATACTATCTACTTCTGCATCAACTCTGTGCTTTCGTTTAGACGGACTGATTTCATGGTTTTTACTACTCATTTAACTGCTTGTTGGTTTTGAACGGCATGCACTGTACACCACCTTCTTTTCCTTTTTTCACTGAGCATGTCATCTTTTGTCTCGCTGAGGTTCATCTGTGCCCACACTGATGCAGACGTGCTTTGACACGTTCCCAAACAGATTATTAATTCCTTTGCAGCCTTTAATAATACCATTATGTTTATCTATGTGTTTTTATTGTGAGAGACACTTGAAGAAAGAGCTCAAAGTCAAACCAGTGACAGTGCTTACCCTCATGCTATTTGTGTTCGCTCAGACTGGATGCGCAGACTAATTTGTATTAGTAAACCAAATAATCGTATTAATCCCCATTAGAAGCATTACCAGTGGTGAGCATGAAGACATCACAACACCTACGTACAGTCAGTGATGGCGCCGGCTTCGCCTGACACAGTAAATAAAGGAAGAAGCTTTTCTATGTTGAGCCAACACGGATACATTTAACATTTATTTTTTCCCCCTTTGTGTGTTGCTTGTGGCTGTCTTTAAAAAAAACGAAATAGACATAATATTTAATTACTCCTGAGACATAAACATGTGGTTTAAAAAGCAGTAGGCCAGATGTGATAGTTGTGATAAGTGTGTTTTGGTGAAAACATACAGTACCTGTGGTAAAACACACAGAGAAAGAGAAATGTATCTGCGGTGTAATGCTATGACTCCTGAAATTTATATATGCAGCATCTTTTGTTGCATTTTAACATCCAGTATGCCATGTTCTCATGTCATTTTGCATGTTTCCTGTACAAATGTAGCCAACATGCACACATCTTGCCTGAACAATTACGTACTGTATCTCCCCAACACAAAGCCGCACAGGCTTGTAAAAACCCACCTTGAACAGAGCTAAATCTGTATTCAGCAGACGATTATAACAGCACACGGCTAGTATTTTTAAACAGGCTTTCTGTGTTTGAAAACCCATTTTTCCCCTCTTTTCTGTGTGATACAAAACGGTATATGTTAATTGATAATCAGCAGTGTTGATTCAGTGGTGCATTCAGTGCAAATCTGTGCCCTTCTGGATGTCAGAGGGTTTTCACAGCTACCTCGGTGCCAACCTAGCTGGCAGTGCCGGCACCTGTTGGCAGTGCCAAGGCCTGGCAGGGGTTATCGATGCTCTCTGATGGTGCCCGACAATCACAGTGGAAATGACTGCGGCTGCTTGCGTCATGCCAGATAGAAAAGAGCATTTGCCGACAATGGCTTGCTTTCACCGTCGCTCCTATTTTCCTAACGCTGCTAACTGCGGCCAGGGAAAAAGACAAAAAAACGGGAGCTGCAGTGAACATGCTGTAAAGCATGTCAACGGGGAAAACATGTCAACATGCAGAATGTAGTGCAGCGATGCCGTGCAGGTGATGCAAAGTGATCTGCTGAGGAGAAGGTTTGGGTGTGGGTGTGGAGGCGGGGGGGGGGTGGCGGTTACTGCAGCCTGTCGGTGCGATTCATGTTACTACATAACACATTACAGTGACAGTGATGAACCTCAACAGTGAGCAAAATCTTACATGCTGCACATACATTTCCATAAAAATATGACCTGATTTTATTTCTAAATATTAAACAAAATAAGGACAATTTCACCCTCTTGAATGTACCTCTCACAAAGCTCACGATTAATTTCAATATGATTCATTTGTGAATTTCACTTTCATGTCTTCAGTGACTTTGCGGAAATCTTTGTCACATTTCTCAGAAGCAGAATAATATCTCACATTGGAATGAATCTGAAAATGTAGTAATTACTCTACAGTTTGGGTCTTTTATTCAGACACATAGTAGAGCCATTTAACCACACTGCGCACCGCAGCTGTGTTTAGTACACAGCGTTGGCAGCTCACTGAAACCCCGAGAATGGTTAAGATAAGAATTGATCACTGAATCTGTGCAGCAGCCTCTGCTCATGAATTCAAACATGTTGGGGTCTCTTGTGAGCAGTTTCAACATCTCTTCCATTTCCTGTTAGAATAAACCACAGATGTAGGACCCTTTTTAAAATGCAGCCGCCCCCTCAAAACTTACACCTCCTGCTAACTGGGTGTCAATATTGCAAGACATTGTTCCATCTGGGGTCCGAAAGGTGAGTTTCACATTTTATTTTTCCGTTAAAAGCTTCTCCGCTGGCCTTCTGCTGTGAATTCATAATGCGACCACAAATGTACTTAAAAAGGAGAAAACTTTTGACCTCACTTGGTGGGTGGAACCATGATTTCGCTTCACAAATGGGGGTTGAATGACAAGTGTAAATGTATTGTTTCTACCAGTGATACAACACACCACCACTTCTTCCGGGATTGGTCCTTTGATCTGTTCCAGTTTCTGCCTCCTTTTTAAAAGAACTCCAGTATGTTTCCCCTAAAATCTAGCAATACATTCCTTCTTTAAATCTGAATAACTTTCTTTATTGTTTAGTAGAGTTTCAGTCATCATCCCCTTACAGTGCTTACCGTCAAGCTAAGCTAAAAAGCTCACGTCTGTTGTGTTGCATTGTTTATGAAACAGCTTTGTGTGAGGAGATGTACTGTCACTGTATTTATTCTCTCACACAGAGGAGGTTTATGAGCCCTGCAAAGATTTATTAGTGAGCATGTCTTGTTATGTAGCATTTCACATGCACCTGACCTCCACGGTCGGCTCACCACCTTTGTCGTCTTCAAAGGTGTACACACTTCCTGTTTTATGTTGGTTTCCTGTTTTTGTTTTTACACAACCTGGACGACAAGCCAAGCGTGTTCATTTTTGTTTGATGTTGATAGTGGCCAGATGAGTGGATCATGTCGCCCCATCTTGCTTGGTATACCTCTCATGCCAAAAACAAAAGCTTAATGTTCAATCTGTGGCACAATTGTAATGAAATAATGAATACGTCTTCGGTATTACATTTGATTTTTGTCTTACTTACTATATTTTATTTGTGTTAAAAAAAACATTTCCTCTGTGATTTTGAATCAAACATTGGACCCTACATTGGCAGACAGCATTGGTGCATTGTCACCTGTGTGTGTGTGTGTGTGTGTGTGTGTGTGTGTGTGTGTGTGTGTGTGTGTGTGTGTGTGTGTCCAGAACATATTAGTCTGGCCTTGCTCATAAAGTTGTGAAACTGTTATTATTAGGCCACCTTAAGGTAAGGTACAAACACCATATCAGGCTTTTATTGACAATATAAACAAAGATTACTTTGTCTGATATTTTTGACGTTTGCTCGGTTATAACACAGGCCGCCAGCAAGGAAGGTTTCATGAAATAATTAAGGACAAATAATGACAAAAACTCACATCAACTTGAGAAAAAACCTTCCAGTCTGCCATTGTTTACAGAGATTGTGTTGCTCTGCAGCCTCTAAACATTCCTCCTTTTCTTTCTTACATCAATTCAGTTCTTTGTCCACTTTGACAGTTCAGGGTTTTGTTGACAATATCAACAGAGATTAGCTTGTCTAATATTTTGGTATAATCCAGTTTGATATAGTCGGTACGACCTACTATGGAGGTAAAGTTTGTGAGATAAAAGCAGACTATAAAGAAAGGCTAAATGCCTGCTATCTCTACATATGTTGTTTACTGACGGGAACATCTATTTAGTGTTGGCACATCCAACACATATTATACTGTAATCCTTGCAATTTAAACAGCAGGGATGTATCTCCCTACCTTTAGTGTGCAGACGTATGGAGCCTTTCCACTTTTTGAGGCTCATAAATATTTATTAGTGCAAATTATTGCATTGCAAGTGGTCTTTAAGCGCTCAAGATATAAATGTATACCTACTTAAATATACAAATAGTCTTTGTATTGTAATGATGGTCTAAGAAGGTAGTCATGCAGTTCTGCAATTGCAACTCAGCTTTTGCTTTTTGACTTCTGATTTATTTTTTTATTCAAAAGGCTAGGGGATTCATTTTAGATTTGATACAAACAAAAAAACTGATGGGATGTTGGTTTTAGGGGCACACATACACGTTTTTATTTAATGATGCTTTTGTATTCCCCTTAGTTAATTATTATGTTTGTTGTTATCTCAAACTAACTGGATGTCAAATAGTTCATCTTTGACAAAATCACAGAATTTAAAAACTATTTTCTGGACAAAAGTAAATACAAAAACAAAACACTGTGTATGTGAGCGTGTGCATGTGCGTGTGCTTGTATGCGTGTTAGCGTGTTTGTGTGTGTGTGAGTGTGTGTTGGTGTGCGCGTGAGCATCTGTGTGTTACCCAGTAATAAATGCAGGACCGCCTCACTCTAATCAAGCTGATTAAAAATTCCTGCGCGCACAGCCGGAAATCGCACCACCGTTCTTCCTTGCTGTGTGTGTGTGTGTGTGTGTGTGTGTGTGTGTGTGTGTGTGTGTGTGTGTGTGTGTGTGTACGCGCGTGTGTGTATCTAGTTGCTGTCCCTTTCCACTTTCTCCACTTTTATTTGTCTCCTTCAGGACTTTTTCGGCTTGAGATATGGAGAGATAATCAGATTTTATTAAAATTATTATAGGGGGATTATTTTTTCCGCACACTCCACCACACACACTCCTGTTTCTCTCTTTATCCCTCTCTCATGCTCACACGCACGCACTCACACACACACACACACACACACACACACACACACACACACACACACACACACACACACCCCTGCTATCTTCTATTTTTTCCCCAATTCTTTTTTTTACCCCCCACCACCACGCCATTTGAAATGAGTAGGAGAAAGGGAAAGCACAAGCAGCGGCAGCACCAGCAGCGAGGAGAGGAGAGGGGGGAGTGATGAGTCAATACAACTAATAATTTAATGGGGACAGAGAGGGAGAGACGGAGTGAGAGGGGGAGAGACAGAGAGAGGGAGATAGAAAGAGCTCCGTCCGGACGCCAATCCCCAACCAACAGGACACCTCCTACTATTACTATCGCAGGCAGCTCTCTTATGCATCCACTGCAAGCCTTATTTATGCTCGACATCGGAAAGTATATCGCACTTTTTGACCCCCCTCTCCTTGTTGTATTTGCGAACCTGTTTCGACTGTCCGCATATCGTCTCGCCTCCAACGCGGTAGCAAGAACACACTGTCGGTTATTATTAATATTTTTCTCAGTCAGCCGGTAGTCAAATCTAGCTGAGCGGACGTTAAGCTATTTTTGTGTACGTTTATTCTCATATACACAGAGAAGGGTTTATTGGGTCTCGGCGGCGGGTATTATCATTACAACTGTGTCCGAGGTGCTTTGCTTTCCACTGGAGGCTGCTAACTGTACTGTGCCGATGTAGCGATGTGGATGTTGTGGTGCGAACTAAAGCTGAAGTCGCCTTCACTTTGAGCTAAATGTCGCCGGTTGTAGCGGTTTCTGTTGCCGTTTTTTTCCTCCAATTGGACGGAATTAGATAATGGACAACACACACACATGACCGCTTACCAATGTTCGCCTATCACGGTCCATCTCGACCTCGTCGTCTCTCACACAGACCCGGGTTGTTGTTTTTTCAGACCGCCTGTCAGTCCTCCGCGAAGAAGAGCAGGAGAAAGCGTCTTTTTAAACACTGAGTATTTTTACAAGCGTTTGCTGTCATGCACACGTAGGGAGAGAGAGGGAGAGATAACGAGACCGGGAAGCAGGAGTTGTTCTTTTTTTTTCTTTTCTACCCTGGCCAAACTTGAAGAAGACGTGTTTCCCAGGCGGTGTTATATGCTTCCGATTGCTGAAGAAGTGCTGCGTTTCAGGTTGGTTTGGAAGATTTTTCACTCAACTTGTCCTCCTCCCCTAACTCCTCATTTAGGGGTAATGGTCAATTTGTAACTCCTGTTTTTGTGTTTTAAGGTCATTTAAAAATCCTGACCTGGATCCGGACTGTATCCGGGTCTGGATTCCTTTGGCCCCTTATTTGTGGGGCATTAGTGGCCTCATTGCGTGTTATGAATGGGGGAGTTCATGATCTTTTGCGTGGGGGTGGATGATTTTGCCCTTTTCACTCTTTGACAACAGCATTCCGGTTCATGTTCATCAGCACAGTGCGTCAACCTGCATGCATCACCCTTAGATACTTTTTCCATTCCATTTTTTGTATTCATAAACCCGTCTTGTTTTATGATTGATACATTTCTTAAAGTTTACTCCAGGGAGTTAAAATAATTTGTGAATTGTCAGCTTCAGCCTCAATCAATAACTTTGTGTCTATGCACTAACCTGTGGTTAAAGCTGCCAAAGTCGCCCCATAATTTCTTCCTCTCTAAATCTCCCTTGTGTCCTTTCTTTCACTTTTGAGGATTCTTTTCACGAGTCAGCAACTGTCTATTTATAAGTTTCCAAAAGCTGCCTTCTTTTCCCCCTATTCTAAAGTTGTAAACTTATTGATATATTCATGTATAAAAGACGTACAAAAGTGCATTTTGCATGATAGGTACCCTTTAAAGTTCAAACCTGTAAAGTCATGTACCTGATAGTGTATTAATGTATGTGTGTATCTGTCCCTGCAAAATTATGGTGCGGCCTTACGCCGCCCTTTCCCTCGGAGCTGCGTCATGAATGTGAAGCCACACGAAGTGACTCAGAAACCGAATTATGTTAGTTTCACCTCTCTGCGTGCGCCGCAGCAGAACCTTGTTCCTTGAACTGCAATGTATTCATTCAAGTGGAATCTCACAGCAAATTAATGTGTTTGCGCTAAAACCGGGGCTTGTTTGCCCCTTCTCGCATGGGAATCTCTAGTGGGACAATCATACATAATACATGTGTTGAAAAATGGGAACATTACAGCAGCACGAAAACGTCACCATGGCTGAGTCGTCATAACTGAAGTGAATTGGCAGCTATTGCCGTAATGGGTCTGTTCTCAGAGCTTTCAATTACTTAAAGCACTTTTTTGCTCTATAAAAACGTCTCATGACATCTTCACATGTCAATGACATCAACACAAAATATTTGGTGCTCAATGCTCCCCTCGTAGCACATTACAGTACTTCTTTATTGCCACACACATATCTCCGCTGACAGCCGAATCTTTCTGTGTGTCTCTCCCCAGGTGATAGTGAGCAGAGGTGCTGAGAATGATGGACCATCTCAGCGAGGTGTGTTTGGGGAAGGAGAACTCCGACCTGATGAACAGCATGGCCGAGGCCAAGGCCCCGCCGGCCAAGCTGCCCCGGCTGGAGCAGAACGGCAGCCCCCTGGGCCGGGCCCGGCTGGGCAGCACCGGGGCCAAACTAGCTGGGGTCCCGTACAAACCCACCGGCCACCTGCTGAAGACCTGCCACAAGAGAGGTAAGAGGGAGACGGGTGTGTGTAGAGAGAGGGCTATACTCGCACGTAAAGGATGATTTTTTTTTATTGATTAGTCCATCAAAAGAAAATTTATATTTGTATTTAAAAAGGAAAATTGGCAACTATTTGCTGATTTTAGTAATGTAACGTTTCACCTGTAAACTCTCTTATTTGTTATTGTACTTTTTGGGGTTTTCTAAAGTTTATTGGACAAAGCCATCAATTGATAATTTGCAAGGGGCATCACTCACTATTTTTTATAAAGCTGAAACAATTAATTGCTAAAGAAAATTAGTTCCAAGTATTTGCCTCTCAAATAGGAATGTGCTACCTTCGAACTGTTAGTGCGACAATACAAACAATTAAAATATGTTGCTTTGGGCAGTGGGAAACTGTCATCACCATTTTTGTTGCTATTTCTCAGACATTTTATCGACTATTCATTGATTAATTGAGTAGATAATCACCCAAATTATCTTTAGTAGAAACCCACATTTTTGAGACTAAACAATTGAGTAATTTTGAATAATTGTCAGATAATTAATTGAGGAATCACTTGTTAGTTTGTGCAAACTTATTATGAAACAAATAAAGTAAAACTTTGTGTGTGCATTTGGGCATGAGCAGGAGAAGAATAAACCACGTGAATAATGGAAAGCTATTTAAATGCAGTTTAAATACACACACCACCTTCCACCCACCACCACCCGCTGCATGCTCTCCAAAACTCTTAAACCTTTTTACAATGTGTCTTTAGTCATCTCAGCGCACACACACACACTGCACGCACTCCCACTTATTTGCCCAGACAATAGCAAATAGAAAAGCACTGTTAGAGTTATTCCTGTGTCGTGCTGCAGAGCGCTGTGTCACCGCTCCTCTCTCCAAACGTAGCCCTCCTGCTCCGACATTTGTTTATTAAGGCCAAGTTTCAGTCCTTTAAGAGCCATTCTTGTTTAAAGGGAGCCTTTACTATGAGATCATGACATAGCTTTTTAATATAACTTGTTTTTTCTATAGCAAAGCTATCCAAAACATGAACCTTTTTATGATAATGTGTTTGTTTTGTTGTGGGTTGGGAATGAGTTTCAAACCTGCAGGTTCGGAGTTGTAATAGCACTTGGCAGCGCCGGCTCTCCTGTTTGTTTGTTTGGCTGCTTTGGTTTTCTTTAGGCAAGAGGGACTGAGGAACTCTTGGAATGTGGCTGTGTGAGTGTCCTCGGATGGGCCGTTTTTTCTTATTTGCTCCTTTAATCTACGTGTCGCACTCCAGCTGAGAGAGCTTAATTCTTCTCCTTCATCATCTCTGCTTCTCTTGGCCCCCCTACGACGTTTGTTCCTCCAAGCCTCCTCATTGCTCCCCCCCTCCCCTCCTCTTGTCCTTTTGCCGAGTCTCTTCCTGGGTAAAGGGTGAAGCAGCCGATGGAGGCGGGCGGGCCGCCGCGGAGGCTTCGCCGAGAGCCCACAGTGGGCATTGTATCCGAGCCCGAAACAATATTTACAGCAGCCCTCTCCGGGCTCCCTGGAAACAAAGCCAGTATTGATCCCCCAAATGAACCTACACAGCAGTCTTTATTGTTAGATCTTTATCTATTAAAATCAGGGGAGGAGAAAAGCAGCTCTTTCAGCACATTCCCTGGCATCTGTCGGCTTATTGATTGTTTTGCCAGAGCTGTGTGCATCTTCTGGAATGCCTGGGATTGGAAAATATTAGAATGTGAATCATTTTAATCGGCACGAACAATAAATGAACAGATTACAGAAATGTGCTCAGGTGATCGTAGAGTGGAGACATAGTGAGGAAGTAGGACAATCGTAAAACATGCTGGATTTACGTAGTGCAGTCAGCCCTTCATCAACACTTTTCGATTTTATGCTGTTGTTATCATTCAAACTGAGACTTGAAAAGGCCACGTTGTCCCCATACCATTACTCTTCCTAAAACGTCCAGGATGTTATTTTAGGAAAAAGGCATATTAGGTGATATTTGCGCAGTGGGTCCCTTGAACATTCGGCAGTCTTTGGACAAGGATTGCTCATTCCACCTAACAGCAGAGCCACTGTTGACACAGACTAGAAAACCTCAGGACGCAGAGGTGGTATGGGATTTGAAGCACTGCATCATGGGAAAATGATTTTAGGTTGGCAGGGAGAAGGCAATGTGATCACAGAATTGTATTGTGAATAAACAGTTAATTGTGCCAAACGGAGACATACGAGTTAGAGGATTTTGGTGGCTGCTGTTCACACTAAGCTTAAGGTGAAAATGATTTCCAATTTATTTTTATTATATATATATAAAGCTAACACAACTCACAGTGCTCTAATTCATTATCCTGGAAGATGAACTCCACACTGCAGGAAGGAATCCTCCAACTATTGAAACAATCTGGGGAAAACACAGAAGGAATAATGAAATATAAACAGAGAGTATTTCTAAATAAAACAGATAGGTAAATAAATTCAGACTCCGAATTGCGCAGTAAGGACTGTTTGATTCCCAATGTTACTGCGAGTTTGGCATTGAGGCAAAGAGGTTAGGGTTAAGTTTGAAATCGTCCTATAAAAGATGAGAAATGCCTTTTGTGTTCCAAACTCATCCTTTAGTTAATTTCTGTCAAGAACTTCTACTCCGCAGCAATTGAATCACTCACTCATAATCCCTTGACTCTCAGTCTGAGTGTAACTTAATCGTCAGCTCTAAATATTAATCTCGTCCCTCGGCAAACACTGAAGGTCAAAGTTTGTGTGTGAAGAAATGTGAACCCTTTTAGTTATAACTTAGTGTCTCCGTGTCTCCGTGTCTCCAGGCAACATGCTGCCTGTGTTCTGTGTGGTGGAGCACTACGAGAATCCCATGGATTTTGACAGCAAGGAGGAGCATGCCGAGTTCGTCTTGGTGCGTAAGGACATGCTGTTCAACCAGCTCATCGAGATGGCCCTTTTGTCGCTGGGCTATTCCCACAGCTCAGCGGCCCAGGCCAAAGGTAACCACTCACTGACTCCTCTCTGTTCTGCCACTTTTCTTTTTCCCCCCTTTGCTCTATCTCTCTAATGCTTATTAGCGTCTTCTCTACAACATTTTCTGGCATGCTGTTACTCCTGTACACACTCAAACACACATCTTAGTGCCTCAATCACACACACAAACAAACACCCTCTCTGTGACCATAATAGCCTTCCGCCAGCAGTAACACATCCTGACACTGATCCCAGACAGGAGATGCTCAACTCTGGCAAGGGTCACACACACACATTCCCACACAGTCTAAATGCAAAGGCTAACACACTAAAATGTTTACACGCATCGTGCGTACACGCAACTCATACTATATTTATTTGTATACACACACACACACACACACACACACACACACACACACACACACACACACACACACACACACACACACACACACACACACACACACACACACTTAGTGACTCAGTGGGTGGGAGGGGCAGGTGGAGGATAGGGTCTGCTAATTGCACTTGAGCTCACGCAGGCCGAGGGTGGCTGTTCCAAGGTGCCTCTTAGCATGCTCTTTTATTATAGCCTGTCCATCACACACACACACACACACACACACACACACACACACACACACACACACACACACACACACACACACACACACACACACACACACACACACACACACACATTTTAGTGCCTCCTCTTCCATAAGCGTTCTTCCTCCTGTGTGAGCTTTATGACAGTCTCAGGAGACATTCTGGCATCACTGTTAGGATGTCCATAACAAATAAAGTATAAGAAGAGTGTCTATGGCACCAACATGTCTATATTCATGTTTTTTACATTATGTTTCATACTAGTTATTTTTAAAGGGATGCAGCCTAATGAGGTCATGCTAAATGACCTTTGTGCTGATCTATTCTCTTCTTCTTTCTTGTTTCCATTCTTGTGCATTTGTGCGTCCACATATCTGTGTCCATATCCACCAATGTTCATGTGTGTGCCCATATACGTGTTGCATCGTCCAGGTATGATTCAGGTGGGGAAATGGAACCCCGTCCCCCTGTCATACGTGACAGACGCACCGGACGCTACGGTGGCTGACATGCTGCAGGACGTCTACCACGTTGTCACGCTCAAGATCCAGCTCCACAGGTCAGAAACACTACATACTAGAATCCAACACTTGATTGCATACATGTGTACCAATCCAAAATGTGTGTAGGTGTTCATAGAATCTGTTTTACCTGCCTACCACCCACAAAAGTGCACTGTCAAAACCTAAAACACACAGTTTTCTTTAATACACAGAGGAAACGTTTTACCTGTTAGTCTTGCTTCTAACATTCACACACGTAGCATGTCTTGTAGGCCCAGAGGCAGGTGCAGATGCCTTCTGCATCTTTGGTACTGAGAATAGATACATTACTCACACACACAAAGAACAGACTGACCTTTCCCAGAAAATGTGGGAACAACATTTAAACACAGAGAACTTCATCGCCTTAAGAAACACAAAGATCAGTTTATTTGTAAATGTAACCATGAAGTTATAGGAACACCGTTCTAAAAAAATATCAAGTAGATTCATCTCCTGTAGCAACCCCACATTTAAATGGTTAATTATGGTAACTGATGTCAACATAATAAAGGCATTTATGCATTGCGGATTGGTAGAATTATATATGATGGTAACAGTTTTTGAGCTGAGCACTACTTAAACTCTTTTTTATAATTAAATAAATGTGGTGGGCAACTGCAGACAGCCCACAGCTAAAAATGACCCTGCAGTATGAATACACGGTTGTTCACCTGAAATAGTTGCGTAAATAAACCTGGCTGCACCGGCTATTTTAAGTAAACTATATACAGTATTGCTTCTGAACTTACATCACGTATAATAATAATAATAAAGAATCTCACACTGAGTTTAGCTAGCCGTTTTGGCGCCATCACTCAACATATTGTATGCTAAATGCTACTCTGTAGGAGTGAAGCTTATATTTATACGCACGGCGAGAGCATACGAGCATTTTTAGAACACGGACGCAAACAGGCTCACATGTGCTCATAGGCACAAAGACACTACACACACACAGCCGAGTGGCACTGGTGTGGAGGCTTGTGCCAGCTGCTGTTCCGACTCTTTTCCTGCCTCGCTCTGCCTCTTCCTCCTCTCCCCCCTCTCCTCCTGTGCCCCCCCCCATCACCACCCACCTTCACCAGTGAAGCACTCACTCACACACTGACTGATGTGAACGCGTCCAACAGCCAGAATACAGAAGGTTGTGTTTATTTCCGGCGTGCTAGCCTTGAATGCATGGATAGCTGTCTGTCTCCACTTCCCCCCCTTTTTTTTTTGCCTCTCCCTCCTCCCCTCCTCTCGTTCACTACCGTCTCCCCAGAGGCTTTCTAGCTGCTGGAGCAGTTTAAGGTGTTCTGAAAAATCCATTGTTTGTGTGCGCGTGTGTGTTTTCTTACAAGCAGATGTTAGCCTCGACCATTGCACGCATCCCTTTCTGTTCCACTCTCCTGTTATCTCCGTGCTCGTAACGTTTCCAACACACCAAACTGACAGATTTATGGACACACACACAGACGGCTCATGCACTTGTACACTCATCACCCCCCGCTCAATGTCTCATCTCTTCTTTCACTTGTCAAGTGTCGAAAGCGGGTTTAACGAAAATGTAATTCAGCGATACATTTAATACAAAACACGTCTACATATGTCTTGTACATCTAAAGTGTTTATCAAAAGAGAACTGGGAGTTGAGTTCCACAGTTCCACCCCCATGTAAAAATAGTTGTTCTGAGGTAGAGCCCCTGCAGCACTCAACACTAGCACCAGATAACGTCAAAGCCAATCTCTATGTGATCTATAAATCTATTTTGATTTCACTCCATATTGTTGTCAGTATTGTTATTGTTTTGTATTTGTTTTCCTCCTTTTCATCCCCCCTCCCCACAATCCCCTCAACTCCCCTCCCAACAACCCCCAACCGCCCCGACTGCCGCAGAAATCTAGCCAGTAACACCTTAAATTGTTTCGCCGAGCACAACGAGCCAGGAAGGTAGAAGTAACACGAAATAATAGTCGCCACATGCAGCTGATGTATAATTCATGCATCAATCCAGCAGATGTGTTGTATAAAGTAATTAACTAATCAGAACAATCAGGAGAGAGAGAAAGAGAGAGAGAGAGGGGGGGGGGAGAATATGAAAGAGGGAGGGAGAGTGAGGCAGGCAGAGAGGGAGAGAGAGACAGAGCAATCTCCAGATGCATCTGCTTGATGCGCCAAATGAAATCTGTCTGTCTTGGAGGGGCGCTTGCAGCAGGGAAAACAGAGCGAGAGCCCGTGTGTTCTGCTCTCTTTCTCTCTGCTTTCCTCTCCCTGTCTCCTCGCTCTGTCTATCTGATTGTTCCAGTGATTTGGCCATTTCATCAATATGTATTTTAAAGGCTTGGACGGTTTTAAAACCCGTTATGGGTAAAATATTTTGTTCCCAAATTGCACGTTGTTAGCACACCACTTCAATAGTGCTGAAACAATGGGTTGAAGATGTGTATGTAAAACTTAGTAAGGATTTTTTTTTTTCTTATTCATTTAATATCTTAGGGGTTTTAACTGCCGGTTGGACAAAAATAACCAATTTTAAGACTTTTTTTGGGGCTTTTTTTTTTAATGTTTTTCTGATGAGGACAAAACAATGAATCACCATTATAGAAAGTATATTCAACAAATTAGTCAATAATGAAACTTATTTGCACTTAATGTTTTATACATTGTTAAATGATGTAATTTTGGTCAGTGTTAGAATCAGGCTGTTACGCGCGATATAGTCAAAAGTGTGTGTTTAAGTCCAATGATGTTAGACCAGGAAGTGTTGCCGGCTGCTGTAAAGGAAGCTGCAGGATAACTTCCCCTCTCACCCACATGCCTCCATAGTGGTTTGGGTCAAATGTATTTCCAGATTTGCAGATTTTTGTTATTATTACCCGTTTGCTCTACAGATCAGGGGAATGTCCAATCCTTGCAATCAGATTAAATCATTCTGATATCGTGTTTCTGAATTTGTTGCTTGTGTATTTTATTATTTATTCAAGATACCATCAGAGCTGCTGGCTTTCCTTTTCGGTCTTTGTCTCTTCTCCATCTGAATTGTTTCTCATGCTCTCTCCTCACCCCTCTCCCTCTACATCCCTATCTACCCCTTCCCCTCCCTATATTATCCTCCCTGTCCCCCCTCTCCCCTGCATGTCTCCTCTCTCTCTCTCCACAGTTGTCCTAAGCTGGAGGACCTGCCGCCTGAGCAATGGAGCCACTCTACAGTAAGAAACGCCCTCAAGGAGTTACTCAAAGACATGAATCAGAGCTCTCTGGCTAAAGAATGTCCCTTATCACAGGTGCTGAAGCCCAGTCTGCTTATTTAAAAAAATAAATAAAAAAGATTAACGCCCAACCCCAGCCCCCTTGCTACCATACTGCACAACAAAACACACACCCCCTATCTCCATCACCACTACATGTTATCCTTTACTTCTATCAAATGCCCTGAGTTTGATCAAGTGGGAAAAGAGAATCGGCATAGAAAATCCAAATCAATGGCTATTGTCATTTGTTTGCCGCATGATTTCTTTTTTTTGTTGTTTCTTTTACCGCCCCCAACACACACACTTGTATGCAACGGCAGCCAAAAAGCAGAGGTGTTGTTGAACGTATGGTTATTGTTCGATAAACATTGGCCCAAACTCAGATCGTTCTGGATGGCTTTTGTTCTTTTTCTCATTTAGTTAATTATCAACATTTTAGGCTGGATATACGGTATGTACGCTCACATGTCAGGTGTTATATTCTGTGTTTTTTTGTCGGCTGGGAGGCTGGATGGAAAGCACTAGCGCAGATATTGTATTAACAGGCAGTGTAGCCAGTATATCATAGAGGCAGCTCTGGAGTGAATGGAATGAAACGGCAGTATATCTCTCACAAGGGCCAATAATGTGTGTGTGTCTGTGTGTGTGTTAAAGTGTGAGTATATATTTGTGCATCCCTGTGTGTTTGCTTGAGTTTGTTTGTGTAACGTATATCTATGTACGGTGCTCGTATGTTAAAATGTTCTTTGTGTATTTGTGTATTTAGATCCAAGCGTGTGCGTAGGTGCCTTCAGTGTGAAGCCAGCTCTCCTCCCAGGCCACCGTATGGTCACCTGGAGACCCTCATTTGTGCTGCGTGTGTGTGTGTGTACGTGTCTGTGTATGTGTGAGCGGCTGCTCTCAGTGTGTGTGTTTGTGTGTTTAGCCGGGCATGAGCAGTGCGCTGATGATGTAAAGAGTCCCTGG
Source organism: Notothenia coriiceps (assembly GCF_000735185.1). Lineage (NCBI taxonomy): Eukaryota > Metazoa > Chordata > Actinopteri > Perciformes > Nototheniidae > Notothenia > Notothenia coriiceps. The sequence goes on from NW_011333040.1 coordinate 19,142,266, forward strand.
GTGGCGTTCAGGCGGAGCCCAGCCCGGTCTGGTAATCACCCTGTTTACGGTCCATATGTGAAGACGGCTCAGAAGAGAGCACACGCTAGCTCAGAGGATCTAACACACAGACACACACACTCTTCCTCAGACACACATTTGCTATTTTCAAATACGCACTAGTCTCAAATTAAACTGAAGATTGTTTTAGCTTTCCAGTGAGGATGAAAGAAGGGGCTGAACATATCTTGAACGTTTCTTTTTGTCTTGTATGTTTTTTAACAGCTAATTTGGTCTTAATTCAGATCTAAATGGCATGAACTGGTCTTACATTTACTGTCATGGGGAAATGATTGCCAGCCATAGATTATTGGTAGCTTCAGTCACTGCAAATACTCTGATGTATTCTCATTGCTGTGTATCCTTCCCAGTAAATTATAAAAACGTAGGAATGGTTAACTGCATATTTAACAAGATATATTATAGTAAAACTCTCACTTAAGAGTACAGATATCACATCTATACATATTTATTGTTCTTGGGCCAAATCTAAACCTTTATCGCCACGGCTGTTTTTAGGGCAACTCATTTAAAACCAGTTTTTAATATGTTAATGTGATTCAAAGGAAACTGTCCGCTTTGCTATGTAGTGACTCCTTGCTCTAATGATGCACATGGATCTGCCTTGTTCAAACATGGCTGCCATGATGGCGTTTGACATCTGCTACTCTGCGGGGTTGCATTTGGCCTGCGTCACCCATAGAGCGGTGGTTTGTTCCTCCTTAACCCAATCAGTTTAGAGGAATGGTTGTTGCGGTTGAGGGACATCCCGGCGTTGCCTTGACAGGGACTCCCTGCTCTGTGACCAGTGTTGTCACCATGCAGTCTGATGAGAAGGTGAGCCTTTGGCCTCTCCTCTGAGTTTACCAGTTAAATGCGTGGGAGGAGAAAGGGGCGTTGCAGGAGCGAACAGAAATTGACACCTTTTTAGGATTAGTGTTTCCTCGATATTCTGCTGCGTAATCCCGGGCCAAAAAGAGAGGTTAACAGATGAGAGAATCGCAGCAAGCGAGTGAAAGAGAATTAGTCCACCTCTGAACAGAGCTCTGAAGAGAGAGGGGGAGGAGGGGAAGTAGAGCATGGAGGGGAGGGCGTTGGGGGTTATTTTGTGAAATGCTGCTTTTGTCCAGGTCTTGTCAAACATTTAGTTTGATTCTTTTGTAGAGGGGAGGCATGCTTTGTGTGTTTGGGCTACAAATGGCACGAGGAAACTCTGAAAGAGAAATTGTATTCACTCGTGCTCGTGTCATTTCCCGAGAGGAACTGTCTTTGACCTTCACACATTTGAAGCCATCGTAAAGATTCACAAATTGGACAGGCATTGCCTAGACCAAACTTCTCCTGATTCTTCCCGGAATCAGGCATATTATTTTTTCTCTGAGGTTGCTACCAAGCTTAGCAAACCCCCTTGCCCATGTTCGCAGAAACTATGGCAACAAACGAGAACCCCCCCCACCTCACCCCACTGTTTCCCATTGCTACCACCTCTTCTTGCCCACCCCCTGCTCACTCTCACTGGGCGGCCCCTGGTGCACCAGCTGCTGCGTTGCGTAGCAGCAAATAGTCATCAAAATGCCATCTTTGCAGGCCTTCTCCACCTCAGCAGCCATAGGCGGAACCTGGTTGCCAGTATATGTGGGTGAATGTGTGTGTATATATGTACACGTGTGTGTTAGTCTGAAGAGAGGGGGGGTCATCTCAGTTGAGGTGGATATGTGCCATAATTGAGCTGTGTTAGATGTTGGCGAGAGACAAGGCAGAGTGTTGCAAATGGGATGCACGTTTTCCCCAGCTGATTCAAGACATCAGGCTAAGTTGGAACGATTGTGTGTGTGTGTGTGTGTGTGTGTGTGTGTGTGTGTGTGTGTGTGTGTGTGTGTACATTTGTGTAACATGTGTGTTTGTCTGCAGGGGTTGTACTTGGTGTGTGTTTGCATTTGCCAGTGTGTGCACCACACTCTAAAGCTGGCAGCTGGGTGCCTACAGTACCTGCCTGCTGCACTGCTATTTTCTTACACACACACACACACACACACACACACACACACACACACACACACACACACACACACACACACACACACACACACACACACACACACACACACACACACACACACACACACACACACACTCACTCACTCTCTCCCCCTTGCTCTCTCTTCCTGTCTCCCATGATGGGGAGTGGAGTAGATGTTGGGGACCGATAGTAGCCCAGTGCCACTTCCTGGTCTTGCTGATAACCTCTCTGCGCTGCAGATGGCTATCACTTTAAAGGGTCCACACACATGCTCATGCACACGCATACACACCGGCCCGCACACACACACACACACACACACACACACACACACACACACACACACACACACACACACACACACACACACACACACACACACAAAGCCATGCTACCTGTTGACAAGCCCTAGCAGAGCCCTCCTGCTGGCACCGCAGTGGCAGCAGAGGCTCTGGTTATCTGCTTGATTTCACTTAGTGCGTATGCATGTGTGTGTGACAGAGCTGTGGGAAGAGCGATAGAGAGAAAAGGTGTGTGTGTGTCTGTGTGTGTATTGTTTGGTTCACACATACACACTGGGCCCCCTGTGAGAGGTAGAGTGATGTATTGAGGGAGAGGGCTGATTAATGAGGAGCGTTTATTAGAACATCTGTGTCAAAGATGGCGGAGGAAAAAGGGAGCAAGAGAGATAGAGAGAAAGATGGGAAGAGAGAGAAAGACACACCGTCTTCTGCAGGTCTCTTGTTTGTTGCCTGGAGCCGCCTTAGCCCAGATATACTGTAAATAAAACATGGCATGCTGGGGGAAAGGAGTTAATTATCTTTCCTACTTGAAGGAAAACCCTTCTTACTTAAAATAAATGTTTTTTTGAAGGACCTTTGGTTTGGGAGTTGGCTACCGTACCATGTTAAACTGGAATGTGCGGTTTGGTGCTTTACCAGTCCTCGTCCCAATGTCTCTTTCCAAGGCAATAAATCAAGAACAAAACTATTCATTCTGATCAAACTGGCTTATGCTTATCATGATGAATAAACAGAAGTTATCATTTTAAGACCAGAGACGATTCCCTGATGCCAATATTGCTTAAAAAAGAAGGAGCTGCCTCATGCATAAATGTATGAACCATTTAAAGGGCAATTCTGACATCCTCACCCTAACCTGAACTCTATCAGGGCTTTTATTGAATGAGGGCTTTTCAGTAGATCTATTAAAGCCTGCCTTGTTATACCGTGTAAGTCCAAATGCAGACTTGTCCCTCCTTTTCTTTATCATGGTGCACCAGAGCATGGTTTGCACATATATATACGTACATCGCTGCGGTGCTACCATATTTGACTCTACCTGGTACAAGCAGGTATGATTAATATAGTCCTTTGTGACTTTGGTTCAAATGTGAAAGCGATACCTGAAAGTGTAACTGCCTTTGGTTCTCTTCTATTCTAAGAGGTGGCAAAAAATTGTCTTTAAAAACGCTTGCTTATAAAAAACTTTTGTGTGGAGTTTTTGGACTCTAAGGTCCATCCTCTTACAGTTTGAAGGACAGGGCATCACATGACGCTGGCCAAAACGTTGCTGAAAGCTGTCATCCTTTTGCTTTTGTTTAACCTCGAGCAGATCCTTGCCTGCTACAGTTGGACAAAATAAACTTGTGTCCATCTTGATCCTGTTGGAGCTTTGCTCAGATTTGTGCTAACTACGTTGTTGGTGTGTTCTGGTTGTATGTGTGTTAGACTCTGGTTTGTTTTCATCGCATTAGTTGCATAGAGCTTTAATAGAGAGGTCGGGGGTTCATTGTTGGAGTGACCTTTCTGAGAGCACAGCTGCCATCCTTTACCCTCTTTTTGTGCACCAAAGCTGGAGAACCAGAATCATCCTCTACCCGTCCATTGTGCTCGTACCTCCATGCTGTTCTGCCAGAAGGTTCCCCCGCCAACCTCCCAGCGCATACATTATAGAAATTATAAAGATGGCATACCTGTAATTTGAAAACAGATGGTTTGGTTCTTTTGAATATTTATAACAATCAAAAACAATTTCTCCTGCACCAACCTCGCTATTCGCCCGTAGGCCGGCAAGGTGTTAAAACATAAATTTTAATGAAACTGGAAGGAGAAAAAAAATATATCGCGTCTTTGTTTTTCTGAGGCATAAAGAGGATGGTTGAAGTTAATGTAGAGAGGGCAAAGAAGCTATTGTAAAGGGGGAGATGGGAGCACAAATGCGTTGCAGAACGACATGCTCAGTGCAGGCCTGGATATGCTTGAAGTGGTTGTCTTTAACAGATTGTATAAATAAAGAGCTGGGAAATAAAAGCGGTTTATCTGTTTGCATCGCCTGACTCCCCAGATGCTGATATTCAATAAGCCGCTATCTTCTTTCTTTTGAAGGTAAATATATTTCATGCCGTCTTCTCTTGATGTCAACAGACTCAGTTGACCTTTAAATTACCCACTCTGAAAAATCAGTCAAACTCACAGCATTTGATAGGGATGAATAGATAAAACCTTGCTTGATTCTTTTTATTTACATTTAGAAGAAAAGACCCAACATTTCTGCATGTCCAATGGCTTATTTTAGTGCTGGGTTTTCCCTATCTTTTATTTGTTTTGACAAGCTACAGTGTCACTGCATGTTTCACAAGCTTTAATATTATGTCTGTATTTTTCTAAAATGAGAATCTAAAGTCTCTCTCTCGTTCTCTCTCTCTCTCAATCAATCTCTCTCTTTCAGAGTATGATTTCCTCCATTGTGAACAGCACTTACTATGCAAATGTGTCGGCGGCAAAGTGTCAGGAATTTGGGCGCTGGTATAAACATTTCAAGAAGACAAAAGATATGATGGGTAAGCAAAACGGAGGCGCGCAAAGTATGGCGCTCACACTTTTGTCTCTTTGCACACACACAATCACACACGTACACACACCAGTCGTCATTACAATATGTTCTCTAACCAACCGCCTCTTTGTCTTCCTGCTGTTGCATGAAGCAGAAACACATTTTTATCTTGTTATCTAATAATTCAAGATAACTCCGCTCTGTTATGCAGCTGGGCACAGTGTTATCTTTGGTTTATCCATTATTGCTTTAATTAACTCTAATGCAAGAGTCAGATTGAGGCCTCTGACTGTTTTTGTTGTTGTTGGTGAGCGAGTATAACGCTTTACTATTCCACAAACAAAAGGCAGCAATGAATTCAACCGGCCACCGCCTAGTCTGAAATTCAATTAGATCTTCTTATCAACCCTCTAACAACGCATGCTTTATATTATCACCAAAAAATCCCCTTTGACCCGCCAGGAAATGAGGTTATGTGATACTAGTGCCATCCCAGCTGGAACCACTCTGTTGCGAGCCTCACAAGGCAGTGTAATGTTAAGATATTAGCTTTAACAATCTGTTGAACAATCTTTTTTTGCTTTGCTAGTGCGCTACTGCTTGCACTGATGACAGATGAGATATTATATCAAAATGTTTTCCATGCAAATAGCGTGTTGTGATCATATCTTATCTGATGTTTTTTTCTTCTGTTAAAGTGGCAACATATGCTGAGAACAATATTCACTTCAGACCTGCTGTATTCTCTTGCATACTCCTACACATTTTCTGTCACAATTGTTTTCTATCTTGTTATATTTTCCTCAAAAACGGGGCTGCTGCAGCTGCTTGTATGGCTTCAGTGATGCTGGTGTTTTAAATGTCATATTAGTGCTTAGCTGGAATGGGAGAGAAGTACTGGAGAAAGTCCTAACCCTGTTTTTCTCCCTCACTTCTATGTGTGTGTGTGTGTGTGTGTGTGTGTGTGTGTGTGTGTGTGTGTGTGTGTGTGTGTGTGTGTGTGTGTGTGTGTGTGTGTGTGTGTGTGTGCATGTGCGTGTCCTTCCATCCGGCTGTGCAGGCATGCGCCAACCCTCCCAGCTGGAGGGATACCTGGGGACGTGTGTCCTCCGTGAGAGCCCGCGTGCCAATGCATTAGGTATGTCGCAACATGGGCACACACACTAACACACTTCCCTTTGAAGGACATTACATTGACATAAATTAATTCCTTGACGATAACCTTAACCATGACTTCTGAACGCTTAGCCTAAATGCTACTGTAGCTTTAACCTGACATTAAGTCTAACATAGATGAAAAACAAACCAATGTAGACCAAGTCGCCATAAAATGAGAATACATTTTGATAGATTTGGGACAAAGATAGATACACTGGCTCACATGCATATGGACACACACACACACACACACACACACACACACACACACACACACACACACACACACACACACACACACACACACACACACACACACACACTGATTTGTCTAACTTGTGACAAGCCACATTCCTCTTTTAATACCCAACATTACTGCCTGTCTTGCCTAAACCAAATCATTATTACAATCTTAATCTTAATCCAAAAACCAAATAGCATTTAAAGTCACATTAAAGTGACTGAAGCTTATTTACTTTGTGGCTTAAACTCTTTATCGAATCTTCATTTTCTCATCTGATCCTACCTTTGTTTTAAATGACACCAAATTCATGGTCACGCAAACGTCATAATATCCCTCATATGGACTATGTTGAATACTGTTTTTTAATAATTCTAATATTACTTTTATGAAGCATAAGCACTTCTTCGGGTCACTCTCTTTTGGAACATAGATTCCTGATAAGAACAAAACCACCAATGGTTTTGTACGCAGAAGCAACGATAAAGCAGCGATAACATCTCAAGATGCGCCTACACACATTCACAGAAACTCCAGCGCCCATGTGCCATGTTAGCCAGACCTCAGACACAAACCTTTGGCACACGAGCCTCAGGTGCCCCTCATACCCCGCGGCAACTCCCCCATCCTCAATATTCATGACGGGCTGCTGTCTGCTGTACGTGGCTACAAATGGCAGGAAGAGAAAACCTGGTGAGAAGCCAAGGTTGATGCTGGAAGAGAGAGTGGCACGGTCATCGCTTTGTGCTTTGGCAGTGGCGTCAAATGTGACTCTGCATTTACTTCACCGCTTTGCATTTAGCAAGCAGTTTTGAGCCCGAAGTCAAGGGTAAGAAGTACCTGGTCACAGGTACTGGCAAGCTGCTTCTCTGCGGCTGAAGTGGTGTTACCAGCCGCCAGCAAACACCGTCCCTCTTCTTTTGAGGTGGCAACGCTAGTACAGGGAAGTCAACACAGGAGAGAAAGTTGGGTCACTTTGTATGTCTCTCTTTCCCATTCCCTCTCCTACTCACACACACACGCACTCCCTCCCTCCCTCCCTCAGCCCACATCCCATTCCCATTGTGTGTTTAATCCGGGGCTCTTTTGTGGCAGGATTCCACACGAGGACTCCCGCTTCTGTGGCAGCCTTTTTCTCCCAGGGCCTGCCATGCTCTTCTGTCACCCCTTCTCTTTTCAATTTGCATGGAAATGCCTCCGTGTGCCTGTGTGTTTGTGTGTTGTGAGCATGCCCCCCAGCAGTCTGTGCGAGCGAGCATATGCACACACACATACACACACATTCACATATGAGTGAATAGACACGCCATACCATCAGAGCCAGGGAATGCCAGGGATTATAGGAAGAGATGTGATTATTACCAAGATTTTTTTTTGTTTTGTTTCTTCCCCCCACATCATTTGTTTTCGACAAACGCTCAATAGACCCGTCTTGGCCGGGTGTTTTGTGCTTGCTGACAGTTAAGAAACAGGCAGCTCAAATACACGATTATTGTGGGTATTTTTGGAAAACATCCATGCACTTAATCTTTCATCTGCTAAAAGATTCAGCTTATTGAAGACACTCCCCCCCCCCCTTTTCCCCATAACAGCAATTTATGCTTTTTACAATCTCATACGATGCTTTTTCTGTGGGATGTGGAGGCACACTTCTAAGGTGTTAATGTTGCCATCCGTATGAATTCTTAAACGCTGCCCCCTCACTCAGTCAGTTGCACGGAAGAAGCCTCGGCATATGTGAATTACTTAAAGAGAGGCGGAAACCTCAAAACATTCAGCTGCTCCAAATGCTCATTCACTTCGCTGTGGGTAGTACTTTGAATGTTAAATCATTGTTTTCATCCTCTAAGCACATCATTTAAACCTGTCTTAAAATATTCCCGAGCAGCCATTATGGAATTAAAGATTCCCAAAGCAAGAGATGCCACAAAAATCTCAAACGCCATTAAATGACGGCACATAGATTTTTTTGTATTGTTTGTTCTCCACTCAGACAAGGTTACAGACTGTATCCTCCGATGCATTCCTTCTGTCTCCGTTCACTGCATTTATGTTGAGACAGTCCTCCACTAAAAATGTCCTATTGGCTAGCTTGTGTTACTTATTTTAGAATTAATGATGTAAGGAGAGAATCCGATTTATCAGTACTGCTTCTGCCTCTGCCACACACTCTCATACGCACAAACACACACATAAATGTTTTCCTTAATTAATCCTACACACACTCCACTGTCTCTCCAAGATTTCTTTTTCACATGATGAGGCCAGAGACGTTGTGAACTTAATTTTGAAGGCATGGCATGGCACAGGTCAAACACAATGAGGCTCTTTTATCTGCGTTAAAACATTTTTTGGAACCAGTCGTTGGCTGATCAACTCCGTCATATCCAATCAGGGAGTAAGAGGCCTCTGAAGGCCACTTATTAGGGAAAAGACAGTAATCCCCTGTTTATTGTGGTTTTGGTTTCTTGACATGAAAATGTGCTGACTGCAAAAATATTTTCCTTTCCATATCTCATGAATGGAAATGGAAATGTTTTCTGACAGGATAAGATTCACTTGAGGTTAAGTTGGATCTCAGTCAGAGCACATCTGTTTAATTTCTTCTGATTAGAGACATAGCTATGATGACATTACATTTATCCCAGTTTTGAGATTGAGGTTCAACTTCCACAGCACAAACAGGGCCTCTTCTACATTTTCACTCATGTGTTTTCTTTTTGGTGTTCCACCTGTCTTTTTACTTATCTCTGCCCTCCACTTTCTGCCCGTTTTCCTCCACTCACCTCCAGCAGAGATGGATGGCCTGTCCGACCTCTCTCCACCCGGCTCCAATCACAGCCACAGCCACAACCACAACCACAACCACCTGGGCTTCTCCCAGCAGCAGCAGCCTATCCCCGGCAGCACAGCAGAGCAGACGCCATCTTCGCCGGTGCCTCAGATGCAGCACGCCCCCCCGCCACATAGTGGGCAGAACGGCGGCCGACAGCCCCAGCTCCCCGGTATGCACCACCCGGGCCTGGTGTCCACGCCCATCAGCCCCCAGCTGGTCAACCAGCAGCTTGTGATGGCACAGATCCTCAACCAGCAGTATGCAGTGAACCGGTTGTTGGCGCAGCAGTCCCTCTCGCAGCAGTACCTTAACCACCCACCTGTCAACCGCAACTCCCACAACAAGCCCATGGAGCCACAGGTGACATCAAACACAGAGGTGTCTATGGACGTTTACCAGTGGGTGAGGGACGAGCTGAAGCGGGCCGGCATCTCACAGGCCGTCTTCGCCCGCGTGGCCTTCAACAGAACCCAGGTGAGGAGGGGACACGGATGGGCTACAGAACAGGGACTTTGCCAACTTTAAAACAACAATTATTGTCTACTAAAGTTATTGGCAAAGGTAAAAGTTGCTCCAATGCCTCTTTCTCCTTTCTGCTGTAATATTGGTAATTATAATAATAATAATCTAGGTTATTAGAACAGTTTTTATAACCTTAATATCATCAAATTCATAAAAAAGGTGCTATGTGACACATTGCATCCAGTATTTGCTATAGTAACTGATGATTTAATAAAAAAAAATAAAAAAAATGTGTATGCCCCAGACTGTCAGTTTAAAGAACACATTTCGATTTTTTTTAAACATCCTGTGGCACCACTAAGCTCACAGGGTGAAATTGAAAACTCAATAAAAAGATATCATCTAAAAATGTTTGCACCTTTCCGCTTTTGAAATCCAATTGCACAAAATCACTTAGTGTTTTCCTCACTGTCTTAAAAAACACCTTTTTTCAAAGGAAAAACATCACCTTAAAAATGTCAAGGGACCTTTTTATGTAAAAATACTAGGTAAAGACTGTGTGTTTATTTCCACAGTTTATATCTCATTTCTCACTCAGTAATGTAGCACCTCTACTGAACTTCAAGACAACTGGCAGCCGGCCATGTGAAAGACCCGGCCTCGGTCATGGCGCGTGTCCTCTCCCTGCCAAAATATGTGGTTTCACTTCATAGTCAGAAGCCTTACTCACATCCCCAAACACTCACACACACACACACACTCAGAAGGCAACGATAATGTCTTCAGACATCCCGTCGGTATTAGATGGGGGGAAGAGAGAGGTGACAGCAAACCTCATTACAACAGCATTCGCTTTGAAGTCGTTGTGTCGGAAAAATAAACTGGAACTGATTAGGATCTATTAGAATTAGAACATACAGCAACGCCAAAAATAAATGTGTGTGTGTTAAATGTCTAAGTCAGACAGTGGTGTTTTTGTGCAAGCTCCCACACAAACAGAGTCTTATCTGTGGCTGATATGAGGAATTAGCTCGTTGCCGTTGGAGAGTTAGCCTTTGGAGGATTATTTATTAGGCGTGTGGTTTTTTTCCACAAGTCTGTGTTAATAAAAGAAGAGTGGGGGGGTTCGAGTAGTGACATGGAGGGGCTGCTGTAGGATGCAGGAGGTGGAGGCGTCCCTGTTTCAGGGAGGAAAACTGATTGACCAAAGAGATAGAGAAAAATAGTTGATGGCGAATAACGATAAACAGGCACACCTTGAAGAAGGCAGAAAACTAACATAAATTAGATACGACACTAATCTATGCCCTGAATACTTGTGTACATTAAGTGCTCAGTCCCCTTCGTCATAAAACCATCACTCACTGAGTCTGATGAGTATCTGTTCATACTTGTCTGGATGCCACAGACCTACCTTTTGGAACATGACACATGTACGTATACATTTTAATAGCCAGACAAACAACACCGCATTTGATACTCTCCCAAAATAGAAGTGAGAGACGAGGACTCGCATTCTCTTATTCTAAAAAGAATAAAAGCATAATGATCATGTTTTCCCCATCACCTTGTTTTATTACCAAATCACACCTATTGATGGTGAGAGAAGCGGAGCGATGGTTTGCACAGTGTGTGGCCAAGAGCTGATGAAAAGGCCCAATCACACGTCTCTGATAATGGAGTCATCCCCGCCTCATAATGATGGAATTGAGCGCTATTGAAAAGTAAATAGAGGATACACTGATTGCCCGCCGCACAAGAATTTCACATTTCAGGCGAGTCGCTGCGTCTCTTATCTAGAGAAACATACTGCTCTAAGAATATGTCCAAGATCTGCAGAATGACACGCAACAATGTGTTATAGGTTCAAAGGCCTCGACAGAAACGCTGTATTCACACCTAAGTCTTAACTTACGGCCCGTCCACACAGCGGCGTGCGTTGAAAGCTTCACCATTCACTTTGAATGGGGTGATGTCACTTTTTGCTGAACTGCATTTAGGGAAGTGACGCGCTGATGGCGTTGCTCGCTTCAAAAGTTGAGCAATGTTCAACTTTTGGCGCCTCGGCAGAAGCATCAGCCAATAAAATCCTGTTTATGCAAATCTGCCAGTACAAGAGCTAGCCAATCAAACCGCGTGTATGCTGGGAGAGACTACGCAGGTCATTTCCTCATATTCCAAAAAATGGAGGAACAATTCATTATAGCGGTAGTCAGTGGCGGCGCTAGGGGGTGGCTACTTGGGCTCAAGCCCCGGATGTTTTCTGAAAATGTCTCGGGAGTAATGTGCAGAAGTAGCCACCCCCTAGCGCCGCCACTGACTACCGCTATAATGAATTGTTNCCCCCTTCTCCTCCTCGCTCCGGCCCCCCACCCCCTTCCAATCCACAATGCCGGTAGAAGACCAGTGGGACGTGCGGACCGTGCCGGCCCGGCCCCCCCGGTGGCGCAGCGGCGGACCAGATCAGTGCCATTCTGTCTCATTAGAGCCTGGCTAATTAGCGTAGCCTCTTCCAGGGGAGAATGAGCGAGTGAGAGAGAGAAAGAGGGATGGGGAGAGAGGGCGGTGTTGGTGGCTTTCTCTAGTCTTCTGGTCATTGAGGAGTCGGAAGGCTTTGAGCCCCGTGGAGCGCGGGGCTCCCCGGGTGCTTGTTTTATGACAGCAGGGACTATGATTCTATCAGATTCGCAATTCCTCTCAGGAAGTGTCGGAGATGTTTAGACATAAAAGTCGTGTCAGAGGAAAGCCCCCAACCTGCCCCCACTCCCTCAGCTAACCTCCCATCGCTCAACTGAACATTAGCCGCCCTCTCTGCTAGGCTCGCCAACACAGCAAGCCTCCCCTGTTAATATGAATGAAAACAAAGCATAGTAGCTTGCTAGAAAGCGCTCTAGCCCAATCGAGCCAGTTAATAATGTTGACATCAACACCAGCCTATCCAGATCAAAGCTCCGCAGGCTCAAATGAAATGGGCCGTTTGGCGAATATTGCTACTTCTGGCAGTGTCATCACTGGATTTGAACCAGCAACACACAATTGTTTTCTCCAAGTCTGACATCTCCTGAAGCTAAATGGAGATGGAGCATTCTTGGAGCATTGGATCAGTTTGAGTCATTGAGGAATGGATCATGAATAATGATTCTGATGTTATCAAGGACTAAATGTAATATCTGTCCTAATAAATCAGAATTGCTGCATGGATTACTTAAAAAATACGTATGCCCAGACTTGAAGTGAAATGGCGGCCATTAATCTGATAAAGTCATATATCTTAGGGTTGGATTCACTGCTCCATAGTTACTACACTCTGAATATGTGGCAGTAAAAGAGTGATTGAAATGCAACATTGAATATGTGAGAGAGGGGGGGCAGTTAAGGGTGGCAGAGGCCTGCTGTGGTTACGAGCCCTAAGAGAGAACGGGATGGCAGCATTCCAGGAACCCCCCAAACACACACACACACATTCAAATGTGCCAGCACATAAACCCATATCTATATGCAGTGTATACACACACCTAAGCCTACACTCAGTGCAGCATGCACCAATCAGTAAACTCCTGTTTAGTGCTTTTTCTACCCAGGGGGGCACTACTGTCTATGACCTCCTTCAACTCCACATCCCTTTTTTTGTCACCTCTCAGATCGCCATCACACTTCCTTATCTCTTCTCAGCTTTTTCTCTTTGTGTTGGGAAAATAAGCTGTACAGAAAAGCTAAATACCTATAGAAACATGTCCCCACAAATATAAGGGAATGGTACCAACAGATACTGATCACCTCATACTGAGCTTGCTTAAGCATGCTGGGAAATCCTGAGCTGAACTGAAGCGGTTGAACTTCACACGGAGCTGAGAAGACGGTGCCAGCCTCAGTGATGAGGCCTCTTCTCTACCCTCCCCCCACGATTATTTCCCTGGACCCCATATGGGCATCCTGCCAGTCCAGCCCATCCTCCATCCTCATCACCAACCACATGCACACTGCACTACCAACCTCAGCACCAGCAGTGTCTGTTGGCATGGAGCTCTACCCAGGGCTTGGATATTGTTATGTTCTTCCAGCAAGGCGGCAAAGCTCTCTGGACTTAAGCTGTCGTTTACAACATGTCATTTAAAAATGCATTTTGCCCTTCTTCCTGGCTGACTAATTCACACTATAGTAAGCTCATGAACAATTACCACAGACATACTCAACACCCAGTATGCTAGCTCTGGTCACATGAACTCATCGTTTCTATAGTACCAGCAATGGCACCAATGCTTTTTTTCTAAATAAGCAGAATTGAGTTGCTAACTTGCCTTATGGAGACCTTTACACCATGTGGAATTATATGGATAAAATATATGGAAAATATGTATCGATAAAATACTGCAAATAACTCGTATTTTCCTTATCTCTTCATTCTCAATCAATTAGTTGTTTGATAAAATGTCAAAAGGTACCAAGTCCAAACATTTAATTTACAATTATATAAAACACCAGCACATTTGAGAAGGTGGATTCACTTAATGTTAGGCATTTTTTTGCAGCTCAAATAAATGTTTGATGAAAATAGTTTCCTAATAATTCCACACAAATTGTTTGACTGACTTTATTTCTGGGAAGTCAAACCTCTATAGAATCGTCTAACTTTGGCTAAAACGAAGTAAGTAAAACAACGAACTTGTCCCTCTTAAAGATGCAGAACTTAAGAAGATATTTGTCGTAATGTCCTCTAATAACTAGGGGCTGGTCTCTGATGTTAGGGGTTCAGGGGTCCTGAAGCGGAGGAGCAGCCCTGGTCTCGCTGCGCTGGTAGCTGTGGCAATGCCGGCTGGGTAGTAAGGGGGGAGACCAGCTGCCCGGGGAGCGCCCATTACGAGATGGAGCCAGAGATAAGTGCTCTCCCAGGCCCCCTTTCACAGGCATAATTAGCACACTTCTTATCTGCTGCTCAATTCACATTCACACCCGCCTGCATGAATGGAACGTGAAAGAGAGGCAGAAATCGGGGGAACGAGAGAGGTAGAGGGGCAAGACAGAAAGATGGGAACGAGGTGGAGAAGGCACGGTGGAAACCTGTTCCCAGACAAACCCTCATTTGAGGAGAGAGAGACATGTGCGAGTTAATACTGCGACCGCCTCGCTCTCCCCCTTTCTCTTTCTCCAAAGAGTCTTTGAACTCCTTAACAAAAACAGTGGTTTGTGCATCAAACTGCAATTTGGTAAAACAAAGCTATCTGGGGGTATAATCATCCTAATCAGCAAGAAAAAAATAAAGCCTTTGCAGATATTTCGAGATTATTCCGCCCTTGGTGATCTATTTCTCCCCCCATCGTCTTCATCAAGCACAATTGTGGAAATCTTTTCGACTCCTCCGACAGACACCTATAATAATAACTCCTGAGTGCTTCATTTTAAAATTGCTTTTAATATAGAGGTAAATTGGTGGTGTGTGTTCCCTTTTTTTTTACCCTGTTTCCAACACACACAGCTTGTATTGTGTGAGAAGATAACAGGGGCCCCTCCGTCTTACTGAGCGGAGCTAATACAAACAGGTTTGTTTGGTGTTGAAACAGTGTCGACAGTTAAACTCCAAACCCACAATAAAGAGGACATGTGTCATTATGTCGATAAATCACAGCGGTGATGCACTGTGGCAAGTTCAGCTCCAGGTTGTATGCATTTTCTACTGCTTTTCCTTTCAATGTATAAATATTATGATGTTATATTGCATATTACATATTTTAAGATTATGTTTGTGATAAACTGTGTGTATGTCTGTGCATTTCTTTAGAGTTAAAGGACTGTCTCAATGCTCAAGGATTCTTATTCTCTTGCTTTGATATTTGCGAGACGTTCATCAATGAGTGTGTGTGCTAGTGTTTATGTACGTCTGTGGATAATTTGAGCAATTTATGTTTCCAGGTTTAGAAAGCATTTGGGGGATTTATGGTACATAAATGATTTCAAAACAGCTTCCTCACAGAGTAAGTAAACTATTCTTTGACAAAGCGATAAGATTTCCACAGACTTGATTTTGTATGTTGAATAAATGCCTTTTTTGAATGCATTTTTTATTTGTTCCTTAAACGCTGAAAGAAAACTACTATACGTTTTCTGGAGGGAAGAATGACTGGGATGCTGTTTACATAGAACAACAGAATATATGTATTGGCTTTCAAATGCATCATATGTTTCTCCTTTTTGTTTCATTCAGAGTGTGTTTCAGTACCTGGCTCTTGGACGCGGCCACCTTAGCGAACAGGGCCTGGGAAACTTTGGCCCTCTTCATCTCCTGCTGGATCTCGTCGTAGATGGTGGAGTTGATGTTGAGGATGCAGCTTTCTGTTTTCCCGTTCCACTCACTGGGCATAGGCGACAGTTTGACCTGGTTGAAAGGGCGAGGACAAAGGAAATTACTAATACTACTAACATACATTTATTTAAAAACTTGAATAATACTTAGTTATATAAACAACTTTGGTTGTGTGTATGGACTGGGTCACTGTGTTCTTCCTTAATACGCTTGAGACCATTTAAAAAAAAAAATGTCTTCAGAGCCGCTGAATGGCTGAATACGCAGACTTTTTGATTACGCTAAAAACACATAAGAAACTAAATTAAAAAATGCAAGATACAAATATTAGCCTTGCATGTAAGAGATACATTTACATTCTGCTCCAAATACTATTTATATCCTGCTTTACAGACATGCACTGAAATAGCAATGTAATGCATGTTGGGAGATAAAAAGCCTCCGTATGTGTTTTGTCTGTGAAAATGTGTGCATTCAGATTGGTAAAGGTGGAGAGGTGAGGTGGGTGGAGTTATTTGCTCACAGGGGAAAGGCCCACGGGGATACGGGGATTCCAGTCCTCGGGCCTCACGCTGTTACAGTCTTCCCTCCGGGGCTGCAGTGTTGGGAACACAACACAAACGTTATTTGTTCAGGCTCACATGCGGAAAAATAAAAGTAATCTGGCTTAACACAAGCATTCACACACACTCATACATGCAACCATTTCTCAGACACACACACACACACACACACACACACACACACACACACACACACACACACACACACACACACACACACACACACACACACACACACACACACACACACACACACACACACACACACACACACACACACAGTATAGATTACACCCACGCACTGCTCCAGTGTTACTTCGCTCAAAAACACTCTGATGTGTTGTGAGAAACGTTATTCTTCTGATGTCAAGCTAGTGATTAAAAAAATAAATGCAAGTCAAGTGAAATCATCTTCATTCAGCGGCTTGTTGCATCTTGACAAAAATCCTTTGACAAGATAACAAGTATCCTAATAAAAGCATTACCCATGATCCATTAGCATATGAATCATTGCACACAAGCCCTTTTGAAAGGAGACATCGGCAGGGTTTGGTTTGAGTACGCAGCATTCAGAGAAACCATAATAACACCAACATCTCCTAACTTAAGACCCAGTCTGTGTTATAACAACAAAACATATATATTCCAAAATGTGTCTAGACACCTAATATGATCTCCTTTATGTGTTAAAGACAATCACATAATCCTAACATTTGTGGCGAAACTGGAATGTCGGAGAGTTTCTGGGCTTTTCATCCCATTTTACGACAGCTCGACATGGGCTTGTCAGTCTGAGCGGTAGGTTACCATGTCAGGCTAATTGTTAAGGCTGGGACGTGCACTAACTGGCTTTGGGGGAGTCGAGTCGACCCATCAGCACACGTGAGAGAAACATACCTCTGCATCTGTTTTTATGAGGCCAATAAAAACCCTCCTCTGTCTCTGGCTCAATTGCCACCCTGGCTGATTTATGTGCTTAAATTCACACCGCATTGCTCCGTAGGAGAGGCTGGCAGATGGCCAGGTGAATGAGTGTGTGAGGTGGTGTGTTTGTGGATGTGCTTGTGAGAATTGCCTAGTGTAGGAACAGGTCTACATGATAAATGTTGATGGGTTTAAGTCATACAGGTGAAGTATGATAGATTTCAAGATATTCTATCGACGTGCCAGCAGTCATTTGAGTGATGTGAGAATACAAACACGAACTTTGAGTTTTGGGTCCTGTTTGACAAAGTTTGTGTGCCATGTAGCATTTCAGATCTCTTTCAGCAATAGGTATCTTTAGAGCTCTGTAAGCAGATCCTAGACATGTTTAAAGACCGTCTGCACATTCATTCTGTAAGAAAATGGATGAAATATCTTTATTTTACCTGATTTGACTAATATAAATAAAAAAACTCAAATCCCTATCACCACATCAGGGATGGCAATATAACATGAACAGTGGGTTATTAAGCAGAACAAAACATTCTTGTGAAAATGTCCCCCCTCTAACTCTGAGTCTCTCTCCTGCGCTGACACAGCCTCTGGTTGTAAAGATGAGCTGTGAACTACAAAGTGGCCCGAAGTTCAGCACCGCTGCTTCAGAATGTGACTCTTTCTCTTTAGTTTTGCAAAGACAGCAAGTGGCATCATGCTGAGTAGTTTCAGAGAGAGGCTCCATTTGAAAGATCAGATCTTTCTTTCCTCCTCACCTAAATAAAAGCCCAATCTTCACCGGGGACAGGACAGAGGAGGCCTTTGTCCGGCACTCTCACCTCCCAAATGCAGCTGACCGCACTTCAAATAGGCTTAAGTGGTAGAAAGTTGCCACATACCTTTCAAATGAGGGACACTGATTTGCGGTGATTTTGAAACAGGGGCTCGCTAAACGATGGTTGATCTTTCAAGGAGCTTGTCATCACTGAGTGAGCTTTATTTTTTTGTATGGGAGGGCTGCTAATGCTGCCTAATGCATGCTAAAAGGTCAACATTAACACAAAAAGTATCCATCATCCATGCACTGTCCTCACCTGTGTGGTGAGGGCGGGTGGGACGTAGGACTCATTTGCATGCAGGGAGAATGTAAAGCATGATCTCTGGTGTGCACGATGACAGAAAGATTGGGCTTTTATTTTAAGTGTTTCCAGACAGGTAGTCGTCGCCTGATACAATGGAGAGGAATGTGAGCTTTGTAAGGGAACAATATGCTAGGTTGGTGCTTGTATCCGTACTCGCTGTTGTCGCATAAAAACAGAGTGTACTGGATGAGTGTGTCTGTGTTTGTACATTAAGGAATTCAACTTTGCTTAACTTTTTGTATTGCCTATGAAACCTGACAGGATGTTTGATATGTGTGTCTTGATTAAGTCCATGACACCAAAGACAGAGAGTAAATATCAGCTTCTAAAAAAAATCGAATCTGCTCTCACACCTGCATACCTGTTCTCAACCCTGACTGCATGTACACAAGTAATAGTATCTAAATCCGTCTAGTCAAATAGTTGACATGCCTTTATCTACTCGTATTCATTTTTTTTTAACATGGTGAATAAATGCAGCCTTTGTCACCTCTCTTTTTGTTGCATGCTTTCTGAATAACTTCCAATATAAAGTTTGAAAATGTTTCTGCCCTTAAGGCATTGGAACCTTTTTTTTTATTTCACAATAGTCTGTCTCGGTGTAGAAAGCCTAGTTAGTCATCCAATTATCTCTCTGAATCAGAGCACTTTGAAGTGAAAAAAAGCTCTCAATGGGCGGAGCCAACAACAACAATTGTCATTGTGCAAGTTGTGTAGCTGGCCAACTCGAATGCTGTGCGATGGCCTACTTTGGTAACAAGGTTGTGCATTCGAGGATTTTTGTTTCCCAGACGGGGATGTGACATTCTTTAGCAGCTATATCGCTTTTCACCACGTTTCCATTACTGTTGCTCATGTCAACAAATGGCCATGATGTTCCTTTTTTAATAATAAAACAAATATTTTTAACGACTAAGAAAAAACAAACCCAGGTGTTCTTTCCATGGTGCTGTTCTATTTAAGAATATTACATTAAAGAATGTTAATATTACTTCGTTCAAAATAGATGCTTAGCTCTGAGTTATTATCCATGCCACATTCATCTTGTGTTGCTATGGTGCTTCAACGATTGGTCAAACAATAAATCAGATGATATGCTTCAGGCACTACACTAGCAGCAACATTAAACTTTGATGATGTAGAAATCTGCCTTGAGCTCTATTTCCAGAGTCTTATGATTGATTTCTCAAGGTTTATTCCAATTTGTTAAATGTTTGTACGTCAAAGGAGCATCTACTTATTAGGACTCCCTGAATAACATTCAAGATAATGACATGTTCTCTACGAGTTAAAGAAGTGCACCAGAAGAAAAGATGTCTGGTACCTGTAAAGGTCTGATGGGTGGGGTGCTGATGAGTGGGGGGGCGCCCATCGCTGAGGCGGCGGTGAGGCTGCGCTCCCTCTCATCCTGATAGATGCGATCTCGCTCCACCTCAGGCAGCTGCAGGAAGTTCTGCATGGCGCGCAGGTTGACCAGCAGGGACTGGGACGCTGTTTTAGGATCTTCCTCTTTGCGTAGAATCTCAGACAGCAAGCCCTGCACGATGGGGAGGGAGAAAACAATTAGAGTAAGAAAAAATTGAGGTTTGAGATAAGAGTAAAAAAATGAAGGACAGAGAAAATCAAGCATATGGAAAACAGTTGGGTGTCAAATAACATAAGAGGAATTGTAACGGCCCGTCCACACAGCGGCGTGCGTTGAAGCTTGCCGGCGGGCGTGTCTGAAACTCGACCAACAACCAATCACATGAATCTCCCGCCCTGACACACAAGCAGCGGTTTGATTGGCTAGAGCTTGTACTGGCATATGATTCGATTGGCTGACGCTTCTGCCGAGGCTTCAAAAGTTGAACATTGCTCAACTTTTGC
>NW_011333040.1:19162691-19171425 GCF_000735185.1 Notothenia coriiceps
AGGGGGGCCTGGTTGCAGTAGGGGGGAGAGGGTAGAGCGAGGGGGGGGGGGAAGGTTGGTGTATGCCATCCTGGTCACCCTGCACGCCGCCTGGTCACGGGCAGTCTGGAGTGGGGGGGGGTGTGATGGAGGGAGTGGTGAGGGCCTTGTTGGTCTGGAGAGGCGGGGAGTGGGGAAGTAGGTGAGGCTGGGCGGGGACACTGATATGAAGAGGAAGGGAGGGTGACGGAATAACTGGAACTGTTTCCGTCATGTTTGGAAAATTACTCATTTTCTGTTACGAGTGGAATACGTTTAGTGGTCGTACGTGTTTTAATGGGGACTTTTCTTAGCTTTAATCTCAGATATTTAATACATGACCGACCCAACCAGACACACACACACACACACACACACACACACACACACACACACACACACACACACACACACACACACACACACACACACACACACACACACACATGCCACTTCTGTCATTCTGCTCCATGCACTGGCTGATTAACTAGAGGGGCAGATGGCTGACCTTTTGGGTGTCTGTTTCTGGATTGTGACAGTTTAGAGGTTTGACTGTTACTGAGAAGCCACTTGGGGTCAGCATGTTAGAAGTCATGTTTTGCATGAAGCCTTGTGTACAAATGGCAATAAATGACATCCTAAGATAGTACAATTGATATAGTGAAGTTGTGATTACATCAGGAACTTCTGGCGGCTGTTTGTTGGAGCAGCATAGTGACATTTTGCTCCACTTTTTATAAGTTTTACTTTCTAGCAATAGCAGGACAGGCATCAAGATGTCTAGTTTGTAGACTCACAGTTCTCCACACCTCTCTCTCTCTGAAATTAGGCAGATCAGAGCAAGCATATCACAACCCAGAGGGATCTAAAAGGGCCGTGACTGTTTATTAATTCATTTATTTATTTATCTCCTGTGCCTGCTTGGTTATTAGGTTGCCATGGGAAACAGGCTAGGCCAGATCCTCTCTATTATTAAAGACACAATTTCTTGAACTGGAGACCCAGCTGTCTGAATAATTAATTTAGCGAATGAATTATCTAGCAAACGGTAAGTCTTCCCCTCCCTCTGAAATGAGCCTTTCTCTTATTGTTTAATGGACAGTGGAATTCCCACCAGCCAGTTCTCTCTCCACGTCCTGTTTCATCGAACTGTCCTCCTCTTAGCAGGAGCCCGGGGGTCTCACTGAGCATGCCCAGAGCACTTTGTGTCTCTCCTGCCATCTCTCTCACTTACGCCTTACATGCCACCTCTCACCCCATCTGTCTCCAATTGCACAACCCACTCCCTCCTCCTCGCCTGCCTCCTACCCGGCAGTCCAAACTAGGATTGTGCCCCGAATGTAAGGACTCTAAATTCTCTCTCTGTCATCATCTCGAGTGCATTATTACAAGACAAATGTTTTCTACTTTGGAGAAGGTGTTAGTCAGTTCACCGGTGGCTGAGCTAGCACTTTCAAAATAGTTAATGGCCCTCTTTTAAAGAACATTTCTCAAAGCCTAACCAGTGCTTAACCTACTAGCCTCAAGCTTACCCTACTAGCCATCGCCCTTGCCCTCTTGTTAGCAAATGCTACCGTGTCCCAGGCTCAGTATCTGCTTGCTCTTTCTTTCCTGCACATGTTTGCTAGCTAACCCTCTCCCACTGTCTCCACTTCTCCTGACAGACCACACAGGGCTTGTTCTGAGGCCCATTTTCACTAATCTGATCAGGCAGGCAAATACGCCGGGAAAAGCGCTTTAATGATCCCCCTAATTACCTCAAGTCAATACCAACTGTATTATTAGACTCGGGGAAAATATTCCATTAGGGTACCCCCCGTGGGAGTCCCCTCTGTGCGCGCTGATGTCACGCGCTGCGCGCCCCCTACGCTTGTAATTAATTTTATTTACACACTCAGGAATGCACAAGGTCGCACCTGCAGCCCGGAGCCGCCCGACTCGGCCCGCCTAATCAGATCTGTCATAATTATCATTCTGCATGCTTCTGACACACGCCGGGAAATATTTCAATTTAACTACAGCCACTAGCTCCGGCAGATGCGGTCTGAGAGAGGGAGAGAGAGAGAGTCTGTGTGAGTGTGTGGGCATACAGGAGTGTGTGTGGGGGGGAATCGCATGGGGAGAAATTAAGACCTATCCCAGTGCTCGTGCTGCTGCTTCTGTGCACTTGGTCTTGCTCGCATTAATTGATCTTTCTTTCCTTCACAGTCCCCTCTCTCTGTCCTTATCTCTCTTTCTCGGAGTAAAACATACTTTCCATCCTCATCCATCTGTCTTCATCCTATTCTTCACTTTATTACTGCATGAATTGTGCCTAAAGAGGACATAGGATAAGTTGCCTTTTTAGCCATAGGACATTTGACATTTACGATGTTGCCACTTGAATAACACTCTATGTTAACTTCAAGATGAATATACAAGTGGAACAAGACACACAGCCATGGAGCTGAATCAACAACTGCATTGAAGACTTTCTATTTGTGAACACTTTTTGGGGATGGAAATGTGTTCAGTTTCATTAATATCTGAAGAAAACTTGTCGGCCAATTAAGAACACTTATTTAGCTGACATAGACAATTTACTGGTTCTCTGCTATTTCAATTGCTAATTCAATAAGATCAGTCACGATTTATCAGCCTAATTATACTTTGATATTAGCAATTAAACCCCAGCTTTGAATTAAATCTCAATCAAGCTCTTATAATTGATGGAATCAGACATGTAGGTGCTTTCTGCGTTTGTAATGTTGCTGCCGTTGTTGTTTATCTCTAGATCGTCTTCTGTGTTTTTGTTGTCTTCTCTGCATTCATCCTCCATCTGCCTCAGCAGTATTGAACAGAGGAGATTGTAAACAGGAGGTACATTTGTGGTGGGAGAGAACAGTGTTTGAACACCCAAATATCAGCCCACCGCCAGGCTAAAGTAGATTACAGTGCCATTCAAACAAAACTAATATTTGATACAAAGTGACGCATGTACTGTAGCATCATCAGTGACTCCATTTTCAGCCATTTTGTATTCATGAACAGTGTGATGTGCTCTGGTGGTCATAAAGAACATAGTTTCACTCAAATGTGATATTGACTGGTTTTTATAAGTGATACTACTGTATCTAGTAATGTTGACAAATACTGAACATATTAAAACATTTTTGCAATCTAATTTATAGATACCATATTCATTTAAATTAGATATCTTCTATGTTATCTGTTCTTGTGTCCTTAAGCAAGGCACTTATCCTGGATGACTAGACTGTGGTTTAACAGTGAACTCCTACTATGGTTACTTTGTTCGGTGCAGTTGAGTGTGAATAAGATCTTTGTTGAAAGAGAACAAAACGTTCAGTTATAAAAAGAAATGCTGTAACCACACAGATGTTTAATGTGCTCCATTTTAGATGGACTGGTCATTTGCCTTTGGTTATTCTTTATGCTCCATCTGCCTCTATTTGGTTGCTCGAAAATTCCCTGCACACTTTATTGGTTCAGCAGCCATGACGTAAGCGGCCACACAGAACTGGTTGGTATTGTTTGTGGGAGCAAGTGCTGACACAGAGAGGGCCATTTCCTGCACAGTCATGCCTTGCCTCCACAATGTGTGTCGTGTTAGCTGTCAGTCTGTTATTGTTGTCAACTCGCTTATTGTATCTGGAGAGGTCGCGACCCCTCTTCAGAAAACGTTCACTGTTTGGCTAAGACTTCTCCATGTCGCAGCTCGAATAGAGATTAATTGTTTGGCATGTATGATTAATTTCTCTCCTAAAGCTCAGCTACTGACATCCTAACAAAAGAGGACAGTGTCACAATCTGGCAACCAGAATCTGGAGAGCATCCACTGTGACAAGACATCAGAGTCATACCAACGCGATTAAATAATAAAGGAATATTTTTTAAAGGCAAGTTTCAAATTATTTAAGATGACTCAGTTTTTAATCCTCAAAAGCTTTCCTCAAGAGAAAACCAGCTTCATGATCGGTACATATGAGAACTAGAAATGTCATCACCCATTACTGTGGTTGCAAATCAACTGTTGTTTTTATTATGCCTTCTAATAACTTCTCAAGACCAGCGTGTGAATTCCAATCAGATGGCGATGTTTTAATAATGAAGCAGAGGTAAATGAAACGGTGTTTAACAATAAATACCACTCTCTGATCACCATATGGTGAGCAGCCTCAGATTGAGTCCAGACGAAGAAGTATATTTTTAGAAAACATTTGAATTTCCTTTATCTATAACAAATGATTTTTTACCTGTACAACTATTTGAAATATTTAACAGCTTCATACTTTCTGCTGCGTTGTGTTTTACTTTATGTTGTTGAAGTCCTTTCATGCTTTTCATGATATAATTGGTTAGAGAAGTGAGCTAGATTAAATTCCCAGAATGAATAGCTGTCAGTAGAAGTGGAGTTATTTTTTCTACATACTCTACGTTGACATGGTCCAAAAACTACACGTCAGATCATGGAGAACACAACATGGAGCCTGTTGAAAAAAGCCTCAGAAACTCTCGGTAAATTAGTATTTTGAGATCTAAAGCCGGTTTCAGGGCAAACCTTTAAACTTCAATGGAATGAGCAAATGCAAACACGATTACTTTGGGTATATAATGAATGCACAGCTCAGTAATCTCCTTTCCTTTACAAAGACAAATGTGTATGTTAAGATCTTGCTAGGAGTCTTTTTTGTGTGCAAACATTGCCCTTGCCACGATCATCTCCCTATCCCATAGTCAGTGAAAGAACATAAACACGATTATACAGAACATAACCATCCTTATTCATCCAGTGTTCTGGAGATACCACGATTATCACCGGGTTGAATCCTACTTTGAACCTTGAATTAATGCCTTACACTCAAAGCATTGATGGTGGGACCATTACATCACGACCGCAGGGGGAGAACACATTTGGATTAACACTCAATAGACTTCTTCTTTCAAGGTTTGGGCCATTGCACACCTGACTTACTGCAAGTTATTACCAGCAGCTGTATAAAGTAATTGTTGCACCGCATGTTGAGCCAACTACTGTCAATGGCTGTGTAGATTTTAAAGAAGAAATTGAATAAAGACGCTAACACTCCAATAAATAGGATTTAACGTTGTTATGGTTTGGCTTTGGAGTACAATGTCTTCTTCATAATATCTTTAAGCATCATTGCTATCCTTCCAATTTCCATTGCAGTTCAAGTAAGGCCACTGACCTCCTTTCCATTGTGATTTCTTCCTCACTGAACGCCAAAGATTATTTGTACAGTCACTCAAAGCGGTTCTACTTGTGTATAAAGACTTATTCTCCACAAAAGAATCTGCCGCTGAATTTGCAGTCAATTATTGCTTATTGTTGCGGGAGATTCGCATATGCCCGCGCATCAGGAACATTTCAACACACCACCATCGTCAGCAGATGGGCGTCCACCATGGCCTAATGTTTTTACAACACAGCTCACGTTACCTTGCGGGGTGAGCGCGCACGTGCAGCCGCCCGATTGGCCTGCTCAGGGAGGAGAAACATGTTATCAGTTGCATTTATCTGCATGGTGCTGTCTGCCAGTGCTGGGCCTCTGCCAGGTTCAAAGAGGAGGGAAGACAATAATGCATTGTCTTCCCCTACTTTTAGCTCCCTCGCTTGTTCAGACACAGAAGAGGTTTGTCTGCTCCTCCTAAACAGCCCTGTCCTCCAACCGCCAGCCACAACAATGGCCACCATCATTTTGTCCTTCATTTCTTTGACGTGTCATCTTGGCTATTTTCATTTTTGTCCAAATGGTATGTGAAATACTCGTATAGTTCGTTTTTGGGGTTAAAGCTGAGGCTTGATTTTTGGTCACGCAGTAATCAGAGGAAGGAGGGGGAAAACCTCCGATGGCAAATGGATGGACATCTGTTGGCTTATTTTATTTATTTATTCTTGCAGTGGCCGAGGTCAGCCTGATGGGACTGATAACAAGCAAATGAGATTAGAGGGAAGGTGTTGGCCGGGCCGTGTGACAGACCCCTCTGTCTGTCTGTCTGTCTGTCTGTCTGTCTGTCTGTCTGTCTGTCTGTCTGTAATTCCCTGTCTCACTGCACAGCCAGTTGCTCATCTGGGTTTCTGTGAGCTTTCATGTTGGGACTGTTTGCCGTGGTGATGGGTGTACGGGCTGGGCGGTGAATACCATGCTGTTCTCTGACAGAGCAGGCCTATGCGCTTATTGGCAGCTTGTGACTGCAGCACTCACATACACGGTGCACCGCATTGCATAGCTGGGTGAATCTCGCGCATGAATTCAACTATTGTGTTGGGAGGGAAATATTTTTATCAGGACCTCGGTTGCTATTTATACCCAGACTGTACAATGGCCTGCTGAAGAGTTTATTACCCTTTTAATTCTTTGGACCTTATGACCCCGAAGCCCTATTAACCCCCGGACAGATCTGTGAATGCTGTACATTTAGAAAGGGCTGCTGATTCTTGATTGTCATTCCTGTTGTTTGAAACTAATTAATAATTAGGCAACGGTGACCTAGAGGCAGCGGATTATTGTGCAATATTGTCGCAGGTGTGTGCCAACAAAGCAAGATAATCCTGTGCCTGTCAGTACTTATTGCTCCAATGAACCTGTTTGCAGCATCTGTGAGTTCAACTGAGAGATGTATTTAGCATCAAAACATCCTGCCTTTGCAGTTTACCACTTACTCTATGATTTCATGGTAATCTACGTTTGGAAATACATTGGTTAGTTTATTACAGTAGGTCACCTCCAAAGCTCATCATCTCTATTTCAATGTGTAGTTATTTCTACTCATACTGGTCTTACTGAGCGCAGCAATTATTTGATCAATTCTTCCATTATATTTTTCCTTTACAAATGGTAAACAAATACATATGGAAAATTAGACAGAAAAGCCTGATCACAACATCCTAATACTAAAAGTTGAGGTTTTGAAATTCCTTGTTCAGGATGCTGCTCTGTCTGTGACATTTCTTTTGACTCTCATGAAGTGAATAATCTTTAACATTTGATTAAAAACTGCTTGTATCACATGGTTTTCTGGAAATGCCTTTTTTATAGTGGGTGTTGATGAGAAGTGTGAGACTCAACCACACAATCTAAGTCCTATCTTTAAAGTAAAAATGTTCATATAACTGTGGGTTTGCTGGAAGTGACGATAAGCCATCTCATCAGTCGAATACTTTTTCTGGTAGTGTGGTTCCTGTCGCTGCCATACTTTGTGGTCATGATGGCCAGACTTTGACATGATAACGTTTCTAGACCGAACACGAGTTGTGAAACTCTGCAGGGTATTCTGTGTTGCCCCACCAGCGGGCCTACTCCGAACCACCGTTTCTATTTATTTATAGAGAGCTCTTAATGATCTTCAACAAAACACAGAGTACACTGAATTGAAGAGCCCTAGATGTTTGTTTTCTGGACCGTGTTGGAACACTTTAGCGGCAGGGGCAGCAAGTCCATGATCCAATCAAGAGCGGCTGGTGCTTGTCAGCTGCGGTGGAGAGGCTCAACAAACTCTGTTAAATAATAAAGGGGAAAACAGATCTGCAACAGTAGGGTAATGTGGAACATAACATATTGTTGGTTTAATCATTCTTTAGGAATATTGTTGTCATACTGTATAACTAAGTTTGACTTGAAATAAATTCCACACTCATTTACATTATAGCAGTAAAAAGTTTTATGACATTTACAATATCCACTTTTTTTCTTTTGAAGTTTACTGGCAACAAGGGAGTCAAATAGCTTCTCTCACTCACTCTCTCTTTTTCTATTTCTCACCATCTCTCTGTCCTCTCTTTATCCCCGCTGCCTCTGTCTGGTCTGTGGAAGCAATGCAATTAGACAAACACAAACAAAGCTCTTGAAACTGCCATGGAAAATGCTGACTGTCCACTGTCCACAGCGCTAACTGCTGTTTGACGTACATCACATAAAAACGTTCGCTCAATGCCCGTGTGATTCTCCCTTCACCTCCTTCGATAAAAAGCTGAATGTCAGCTCAAAAAGTCTAGAAATGCAGGCTGAAAAGTAAAACGCCACCCAAACAAACATCCACACTTGTGAACTAATAAACTCTCGGTACTTTATTTCATCAAATGGACTTCCTGGCATTGAAATAGAGTTCACGTCGTGCTTTTGTTTGATTGGCTCTGCTACTTTGGGTTTAATCCTGCTGGTTTTGGGAGTGTTTGAGTTGGATTACTCCATCGTTGGGCCGGGGTACAGTTTCTCTGGCTTTGACAAGATGGTGTGTGGTAGTGTGTTTGCATCTGTGTGTGTGTCAGTGGGCTGTGTGTGTGTGTGTTCTCCCTCACTACCGAATCAGCTGAAACCACAGACAGCCCAACTGGAGCGCCGTCCAAATCCCTCTGCATGCAAATTAAAAACGCAACAATAAACGTGGCAAAGGAACAAGGTGGGCACGCAGGCTTTATGGCCCTCTCCTCCCTTTCTTTCTCCCTTTATGTCTCTTTCTCTCTCTCTCTTTCTCCCCCTCTCGGCTTCCTCCAAAACCCCTCCTGGGTTTGATGTGGCTTATGGGAGGAGTTGGAACAGGGGACAACCAAACTGCTGAGTTATCTCTTGCATGCAGTGTGGCGGCGTGGCTCTGCCCTCTGTGTGTATGCGTGTGTGTGTGTGTGTGTGTGTGTGTGTGTGTGTGTGTGTGTGTGTGTGTGTGTGTGTGTGTGTGTGTGTGTGTGTGTGTGTGTGTG
>NW_011333040.1:19171655-19188276 GCF_000735185.1 Notothenia coriiceps
TGATGGAAGGAGGTTGTCACTCAAAATCTCACGATACATGGCCCCATTCATTCTTTCCTTTACACCAGGGGTGTCAAACTCAAGGCCCGGGGGCCAAATCCGGCCTGCGACTTCATTTGATGTGGCCCCGCAAGAGCTTGCAAAGAATATAATACGTTTATCATACGGTTACATGCCACTTTACAGAAGCAGGTTGCCCATAAACTACATGTCCCACAATGCATCTCGTTTTGTGACATGCGCACTGAAGAGACTTCCAATTATTTGCCCTGGACTTCTGCTTTCAGACGTAGTTAATTACTAAGTTATTACCCTATCGGATAATAATCTAATTCAGAGGAAATAATGTAATATAATACATACTTTTATATATTTATATATGTATATTTATATAGTTACCACCGGCCCTTTGAGTGCAACCATAATGCTGTTGTGGCCCGCGATGAAATTGAGTTTGACACCCCTGATATAAACAAAACAACAAATAGCGTGTTCCATGTTCACTCTACAACGAGAAGCTCACGGGGCTTTCCTGAACCTGTGTCGAGAGCTGGAGTTAAATGAAACCTCAGATTTGCCTTCTTAATAGTTTGTTTGGGTCCCTCACTTCCGTTTCGCTTCTCATGCACTGATTCGCTAAGCTGAACAGCCAATCAGAGTGATTTATTTAGCCGACGGCCTACCAATTCAACACGGCCGAAAAGACACGACGGTGCGGGACACACCAACATCTATCGACGGCCGAAATCGTCTTGGTGTGTAAGGGACTTAATATGGAGCTGGATAACCGCTGTAACTGCCTGAGGGACAGGGTCTCCAGGTTGAGCTGTGGCTCACCAATCAGTCTGCTGGACCCCTTTACGATCTGACTCAAAGAGTTTCGGCTCTTTAAAGTCAGGTTACCAAACCATGACATGAGTGAAAAAGACAGAATTGACTCGATAAAAGCCATCATGGTTTTGCAACATTCAAAATAGGACAGTTTCCTAAGACAGTACAAACGCTGGTAAAAAAAATACGCACACAAGTTACCCAAACGCCTGCCCAGACAGGAATGTCTTTAAATGACGCTAATGAATCCATTTAGTCCCTCACTACACTAAGTCAGTTGTAATCGGTATTCCCTGGAGCTCGTTTGATTTCTTCCTCAAACTGTGAAGCCTTTGAGACTCACAGTTTTTCCATTACATTGATCATTTTCTCACCGTCCAAACTACGAAAAGCTCCAGGAGCTGTTTTCCAGAGTAGGGATTAATTACAACCTTCAAACTTGAAATGGTTCATCTTATTGTTGACAAAAGCCTGTTGGATGTAGTAGCATTTAATCTGAACAGCATTGCGTCCTCTGCTCTGAGAAGCTGCAGATCACATCCAATCAGGGCAACAGCATGTGGTCTGTTGGCTCGCATGAAATCATCAGAACCAGAGAGGGTAGGGAGTATCGCTGCTTTCCACTCATACGGCTTTTATTAGAGTAACCGGTGGACGAACTGATGGATGGAGAGAATAAAAAAAAGAGTTAGAAATGAAACGCAGACAAGCCAAAGATGGAGAGAAATGTGTGTTTGGCTGCAGACCTGATTCCGCCTATAAGGGTGTACATGTACTGGATTTATAGTTATTGTGAATATGTATTGATTTTACAGCTTTTTCCCTTCCTTTCTTCTCTGTCTTCCATTGAAGTTTGAGTCCTGCTTTCAGCCCGTCACATCTGTTTAGTGTCCTCTCTCCTTCTCTCTGTCTTTTCTTTCATGTCTCTTCGACCAACCTCTACTCCGAAACCCCTTTTTTTTTTGACAGTTCCAAAGCCTCACCACACAACAAGCAGACACCAAAACCACCGAGAAGAGAGCGTATTCAAATGTAAAATATCGAGGCATTTGTCTCTGATTAAAGACGGACCCACATGTCTGCTGAGTTAACATGCACACACACGAAGAAGAATAGGCCATATCACACACACACACACACACACACACACACACACACACACACACACACCTCGCTGCTCCTCTTTGACGCCGTGTTTCCTCCTCGCTGGTTCCACTCCCCGGCCATCCCTCCTTCTTCATCCACTTCTGTCCCTTTACAGCTCTTTTGTAGCCTCGGCCCCACTCCTCTTCTCTCTCCCACACAGCAGCACTACAGTGTGTTATTCCCTTCTCTCTTGCTCACACACACTCTGCCCTGCTGAGGTTTAGGTCATCGCGTTCGAGGCTCTGAGATCACGTCACTCAACTCCCACAGAGCCCTTCTGACTGTGCAATCCAGAATCACCTGTTTGCCACTTAAAAACACGTTTTATATATTGGAAATGTGTCGATCAAAACCAAACAAAAAATCCTTAGTCTTAATGAGACTCAATCCATCCCTCTTTTTTATAAAATGTCGGAAAAGAAGAGACCTACAGTACACGCCAAAACGCTCAACTTTGTATTGGTTTTAGTCAGTTTACCTACAGATGAAACAGAAGCAATTGATCGATGATTCATATGAATATTCAACATGGGTCTAATATTATTGTGAATTCTTTTTTTATATTGATATATAGTTGTGTGGTAGATACATGTGTACAGTATGTTACATTTGGTGTTCAAACTGAATGAAATAGCTATAATACATCACATAAAACAACTTTTTATACATGTAAATGTAATTTTCTATTGTTTTGAACATACTTAGGATTGTTAATTCCAATATCTTTTAAAAACCCGATATGAGGATATCATCATGATTTAAAGCCTCTGAAAGGATGTCTGTAACTTACTTGTAGATTGCTCACATTATTCTGTGCAAATAAAAAATATATATACATAGAAAACAACCAGTGATTTACAATAAGCTCTGCACTTCCTGTAATTTCATATTTCCTTCATCAAGGTCATTGAACATCCTTTGATTTGAAGAAGTAAAGCGTTCCAGGTGCTTTCCGTCCGTCCTGCTCCTCAGCTCTGTGTTTCATGGCCCTCTGCTGGAGTGTTTAAACATGGGAGTCACTCGCTTCCTCCCAAGGGTGCTACTCAATATGGGAGTGTGT
This sequence comes from Notothenia coriiceps, assembly GCF_000735185.1. Lineage (NCBI taxonomy): Eukaryota > Metazoa > Chordata > Actinopteri > Perciformes > Nototheniidae > Notothenia > Notothenia coriiceps. The sequence goes on from NW_011333040.1 coordinate 19,174,693, forward strand.
GTGTTTCTCGTCACGTTGAATTGTCCCTTCCTGCTGTGCTGCCTGACCTTGGCTAATTCACATCTTCATCTTTAGCTGAGGCAGAAAACAAAACATACTAACCGCAGGTGCAGCTCCTGTGAAACAATGGGCTGTTCTGTGTTTTTTATTTTTACAATGATTTTGATTTATTCTCATCCTGGAAGGTGTTGTTGCCGCATTGAACATCTCCTCTCTCACAGAAAAAGCATATGTAATAATGTGGATATTCTCTAAGGTGTCGGACTGTAACTATGTGAACCAGTTTCCACACTTTGGTCTAAAAACGATAAATCATTTTGTCCTGCGCCCTAACAACCGTGCTTTACTGACCTACTCTGTGTCTCCCTCTAATCCTTCCTCCAGGGCTGGCTCTGTGAGCTGCTGCGCTGGAAGGAGGATCCGTCTCCGGAGAACAGGACGCTCTGGGAGAACCTCTCCATGATCCGCCGCTTCCTGAGCCTCTGCATGGCCGAGCGGGACGCCATCTACGAGCAGGAGAGCAGCGCGGGGCAGCAGCAGCACCACAACGAGCGCCCCATGCACCTGACGCAGTTCTCTGACCAGCTACAGGTGAGCGGGGCCGCAAGTTTATAAAATACTAACTTTACATGTAGGAAACATACTCACACACAGAAGCAAATATAAGGGTTTAACATTTTAAGAATCAATTAATCACTGAAATCTGTCTTTTCAAATATGCTAAAAGATTTGCTGTTTTTTTTATTCTTGTGTGGCGCTTATTTTCTGACATTTCATACGCTAAATGATTAATCGATCAGTAAAAAAAAAATGGTTACGGTCTTACTGTATATGTACGTATTTTTAAGTTTTCTGAAATAAGTGGAAAACCTAATTTCCCCCAAGTTCATTTCATCTTAACTAATCTTTCAGGAATCTGTGATAAATAACACTTGTTAATTAGAAGCACAGGAACAATTAAAAGTTCCTACTTTTCACAAAAAGCCATTTTCAAAGATATCATTAGCCTTATTTAATAGAGCTGCTTTATAAAAGACATCTGGCAGATGAATAGAAAACAACACACAGCCTCGGTTAACGGTCGAAATATCTTAATGGAGTACAATAATACTTCTATAAAAAATCTGAGTGTTTCATTAGTTACTTGGTTACTTGGAGACGTGGCCAGTGTTTCACAAAGGCCGCCATTTACTGGATATAAATAAAGTAATATGATTTATTTTTACAAATCAGCGACAGCAGCAGATTTGGAATGAGTGAATTGTGTGCATACTTTGCATGCGAACATAAATGGTTGTAGATTGATGAAATAGGATTATTTCTGATTTAATAGTGCCGTTTTACACCACCCATAAGAGACTAGTGTTTAAATATTTTGTGCCGGTCCTTCTCTAACGCGGTACATTAGCCAAATTAGCTCCCATTTGCTCAACAAGAGCTATCATAGCCTGGTGTATTGGTACAGTAAAATCTCATCTCTGGGTGCATTTATGCAGCTGGCGAACAGAGTCCCTGCAAAGTGCTGTTTTGCAAACTTCATTATGAAACACCTATTCTACAGTGTCTGACTCAGAAATGAAAATAAAAGAGCACCCATTCTGCGAGGGTCAATAGGGACCACGAGTTACCCACTCACTCCCTCTCCAGCCACACAATGAGACATTTTACGAGTAATGTGTCATGTGTTTACACTAAAGGGATTCTGACAGCGGAGTGAAAGCCATCGATAGCATTCTCACACTGCGGCAAATCAGCCAGGCCATCGCGGCGAGAATTGTGCACAGGGAGCTTGTTTATCACCGCCTGGCAATAGAGCCTGATAAGCAGCAGAGGCTATTATAGAGAGGCCAGTTTCCCACTGTGTGTCGGGCTGAGTGTGTCTCTTCACTTTGTGTGTGTGTGTGCGTGTGTGCTCTACCCCCACAATGAGAGACACAATCTCCCACATCCAAAGAAAAAGGGGGGGAAAAATCATATCTGCAGAACTGATTACATTCAATGAGATATTACATGGAGAATTCCTACAACCAAGTGACTGTTCTCGACACAGTGGGCCCATTTTCCCTCACAACTCAATTGATTTGAATGAAAGGCCTTATTAAGGCGCCGATAAGTGTTCACTGATAACATCCGTGTTTCCTTTCTCTTCCCCTTCTCTTCCCACTGCAGGCTCAGCTCCCTCAGTCCCAGCAGCAGCACCAGTACCAGCACCAGCCCTCCCTTCAGCACCCCTGCCAACCCCTTTTGTCCCAGCAGCCCTTGCAGCTCATGCAGCCCTGCACCGGCCCCCGGTTGCCGCCGCGCCAGCCCTCCACCGCCTCTCCGGCCGAGACGGAGGACGAGGTCAGCCGCGGGGGGATCATGAAGTCCCGTACGTGTGGGGGGAAGATCTCCCTAGAGGCGCTGGGCATCCTGCAGAGCTTCATCCAGGACGTGGGCCTGTACCCCGACGAGGAGGCCATCCACACCCTGTCGGCCCAGCTGGACCTGCCCAAGCTCACCATCATCAAGTTCTTCCAGAGCCAGCGTTTCTATATCAACCACCCGGCCAAGGCGCCCAAGGAGCCCGGCAACAACATCAACAGCACCGCGGCAACCACCAACACCACCAGCAGCAGCAGCAGCAGCAGCCCCGCCTTCGAGGAGGAGCTGACGGACTTCAGGGAGAGCGGAGAGCTGCTGAAGGAGATGGAGGACAGCACGCAGACCAACAGCACCATCTTCTCCATCAAGATCGAGGAGCAGCTGGCCCGAGGCGCGGAGGCCCAGGCGGAGTCAGAGCACGAGGCCGCGGAGTAGAACACACACCGAGTGGTCCCGCTCACACACACTGATGACTGTGCTAAATGTGACGCTCCGACACAGATCCACCACACTGCAAACACAGAGAAGTAGTGTTTTTAATCAGTTCAGCGCCCGGACTCTACGACGAGTGTTTAGATATATCCGCTGCAGACTGACGTGAAGTGAGCGCTCACACACTGGAAAGCCCATTTCAGACTCAAGTACTACTTTTTGGATTTTGTAAAACTTGTATTATTATCACTGTAAAGACTGATGCATCATTTAAATAATCTGCACAAAAAAAAAATATTCTAAGTATGTTGCCGTGGATATTTGCTGACTGCACTCTATGTCTGTTGTTTTACACTGACTTACTTTATCTTTTTGAGCTACTGATTATATTTAAAAAGAAAAAAAAAGTCCCCCTGGAGTTTGCTAGGACTTTGATAGGTGTTTACGTATGTGATGTTTAACTGGATCTTAAAAAAATAAATAAAAAAAGCAAAATAAATTCAAGGACCAAGAGGTTGACAAGGCCTTAATTATGAAGCGTCGAGTCTGGAGCCTGCTGGCGGATTAGTTATTCTTTTAAAAAGTGCAAAATGTGATTATGAATCACTCCAAACTCTGGAACGCCATCACCCAGCCCAGGTGAACCTGCGACAATTGCTCAGTCTTTACATATTATTTCTTAGGGAGGAAATATAAATATATATATATAGACATTATATTGTAACTGTAAAAAAAGATACAGTCTTAAAGAAACTATGCCAACAAATGCCTTGTACTATACGGCACTGCCGATGTTAGATTATTTTGCAAAACCTTTGTCACTGTAACTCTCTGAATTTCCACACAGTTAGAAATGTGAATTCCACCATGTTTATGTTGTCTGACATTATTTATTTGCAGTTCATGCAGTGTTTCTGATGTAATTACTTTTTTTTTTTTAAGTTTATGTTAGCTTTTTTTAAACCCCACCAATCTTTTTTCTATTTATAAATGTGATTTCGATGGGCAGTAAAAACAAAAAGTGTCTTAAACGTTTTAAATGGAGAAATGTGCTTTAAAGGTTGCCTATAAAACGTGCTGTATGTCGAGCAACTCATGCTACAAGCTTCACAATTAATGTTGTATGCAATTTTTACTATCATGCAAATAAGCTTAGGTAAAATGACTAACCTATAGAACACCTTAGAGAGAAAAACATATGCAATCTGTGTGAAAATCGATGTCTGCGATGTGTCTTCCTTTGGTTAACAATCCAACTCAAAAAGCTATTCCTGTATAAATATTCTGTATAAAAGTGTTTCTTTTTTATGAGTTTATTTCAATAAGAACACCAGTTATTTTGTTACGACTGACTGTTTTATAAGTGTTTCTCGGTTCCTTTCTGCAGAAATGTTCCAACTAGAAGTGGTTATTGATTGTTAAATACACAATTAAACTGTTTGTATTGTACCACAGATTTCTTGCCATTAACTTGACTTTTGACACCAGAGTGGGATTTCCCTCTCTGCAAACAAAACAAGAAACAATGTGAATTGTTTTTCAAATCTACTGCTAAGAGAAATCAACTCCAGTTACTGTCTCCTTCAGCCGCAGTCACTGAACTCGTTATTTGTAATAACTGTAAATATCACATCTTATGGAATCATTGATTGTTTATTATTGTAAATATATTTGAAGTTTGTGCAAGAGCTCACCGTACAAAATTGAAATCAACATTTTGTCGTGCCTCTTCCTCTCAAACCGACTGTACCTGGGCTCTTCTACTGCTGAGTGTATCTGAAGCACCTGTGATATAAATAAATGTTAGGTGTGAACACCTGTAATAGCAAAGCCCTCTGCAGGGAGTTAAGATAGAGAACGGCACAGGTGTCCTGACCTCGCCGTGAACCCCAGGTGAGGCAGGTGTCTGCACCTTTAGGATATTACCCTCACCTGTTAACACCCTGCGATATGTGCCAGCCAGTCTGTGCTGGCGTTCCCTTGATGTTCTGCTCATCTTTTTTCATGAATAAAAAGCCAGAGTGTAACATTGTGTGTGTTCAGAGGAAAAGAAAATCACATGAAACAAATCATACATGTACAGGAAGTGTCAGACGCTCTCAAGAGGGGCGTTTGAGAAGAAGATTCATTAACACGTGTGAGGAGATACAGAAAAGACACACTTGAGAAAGTAGAGGCACCATTAAGCTTCATTATTTCCTGATTTCGACACTACAAGTGACTTACTCTCTGACGAACAGAGGTGAAGGCACCAGCAAACAACAGGAACTCAGCGTAATACTTCTCCTCATTATCACTGTTTTCACAAGGATCAGTGTTATTTGCTTCAGACTTAGAGAAGGGTTTTCTACACAGATGGCTAATACTTCCCTATAAAAGCGGAACTTGATTTTGGAGGTGGTCGCAATAGGGACGGGGGGGATTTTCTTTATCTTTTATTCAATAATTAAGGGAAATACCCTAAAAGGAGGTTGGAAACAATAAAACAAAGAACACTGTCCACACACACCAGCTGACAAGAGGTTTACTTGTGTGGATGACGAGATGAAATAAATCTCAGCTGCTGTTTTCCTCACCAGAAAGCTCCAGTTTTGAGCAAAGCGCTGGAGGTTCGCCATGGGTGGGTATCATGGGTGATTGCTCAGACGATACTGGCAACAGTTTCTAACTCCGTCTCCATTAGCCTGTTCGCGGGCTCTCTGCAGAATCAAACACACTTCAAAGACTTTCCCCAGATGTCAAAATAGAAATCATAATTACGACAAGAATGGTGACTGATGAATCACTGACTGTTACCCCGGGCTGCTCATGCTGATGCTTATTTAAAAAATTAGCAGGCTACACAAGATAAGTTTCCCAGAAAGTATTCATAGATGAGGCCACATCACGCTGCGGTACTCCACCATTGGGAGAAAAACAGAAAAGTATCTTCTTGTGATATTTGTAGAATTTCACAACAAATACACACTTTCCACATAAAAGTTGTCGCTCGTGGTCTGCTGAGGGTTGAGTTACTGAGGCCATGCAAAGCTTCATTTAAACACGGTGAAATGTATAGACGCTGCTATGTTTGTTACAAATATTTATCTTTCAGAGCAGTCCTCCAACTATAAGCAAAAGTAGTCAGAGGATGTCCATCTAATATAATCCAATAATACCTTAAAGTCTTTAAAGTGAAATAACTATTTATATCAGTTTAATTTAGAAGAGGTATAAAATTGTTAAAAGTGATCAAATAATTTATCTCATTTTAGTATTTGAAAACAAATTATGGTTGGAAAGTTTCAGTGTCGCCTCATATTAACGTGTTGGGGTCTATATTCAGCAATACTACAAAATGAAAACTTGATTATTATAATATTATTAATAGGTAAATATAAAATGTCATTTAATTAAATACAAATATTCCTCAATAGCAAAATGTCAGTCAAAAAAAGTACTCTTAATGCAAAAATATAATTATACAATAGTATATTATATGATTACTACAACATTAATTTTGTTAGTAAAATGTTATACTGTAATGTCATTAATAACTAAAGCTTTCCAATACATGTAGTAAAGAAAAAAAGTTGGACATTGCAATAAATAGATATATTCAAGTACAGTACACTAAAATGTATATAAAATACAAAACTTGGGTGTTTGTACTGAGTGAAATTCCATCACTGGTATAAACAGACCCAATGCTAAAAAGACACTTTAAACAAAACATCACTGATGAAATATTTAAGTAACATTTTCATCACTTATTATGTTATGTGTAAGTTATTGCGATAATGTGCATTTTGTATAGCTAGGATGCACATCTGCAGGATGGACACATTTAAAGAACGTATACTATTTGCTCCACTGAACACAAACCCCCAAAGTACGTATGAAGATGTCAATCAACGGAGCGCATTAACACTTCACAGACGACTTGAGGGAATTCTGCAGAAACAGGAGTCGGGGCTCCAAGAATGCAGATTTCAAGCGAGCATCGTATTTTGTATTTTTTCCAGCCTGCGTTGTACATCACTTACCAACTCAAAAGAATATGGTTTGAAACTCGTAGCTTTGCCAGACTGTCAAGTGTCTCACTGTTGGGTAAACGACTGAAAACTTGGCTCTGTCTCTCGCAGTATTTTAATCTGTCACATGTGGTACTATAGCTAGCGTTAGCATTCATCTGCTAATGTACAATATTCAACACATTTTTATAGAATGGACAAGAAACTGTCTATCTAATTATTTCTGTTGTAAGATGGGAGTCAACAGAACATCTCCATAAAGTAGGAGAAGCCACATTAACATAACTTGACATAAAACATGACGTAAACATGTGTGAGAGTGCAAACTGCGTGAAACCTTGTAGCGGGTCAAACATTTTGTCCTTGTGTGGAACATTTGTCCCAGTGTGTGATGAAAAGCATAAACTTTTAAAGAATGACAGATGAATCTTTACAGTTTTAGTTGTGCGTGATGATATGTGATCAATTATAGGATCCACAGCTGTTCATTTTCCCTTTTTGTTTTTTTTCGGGCTGTGTAAGTAGGGTTCATTATTTTTGGCTTATCATAAGAAAGAACAATACAAAAATATGAGTGAAAAACACGTTTAAGAAGCACAATTTGCAGATGGGATGTACTCCTTACTTTCCTTTTGTCTAAAGATGCCTTTTTCTGAGGTTTCAATGTAGAAAGGAATATTCTTTTTTGTGGTGATCAGTGCCCTCATGAAAGAGAAATCACAAGAAGAGTAAAAATCAATGAAAACCGTCCTGGTAATATCAGATGATAGTATTTTTAAGTAATAATTGGTTTAACAACACCTGACTAACTAACCCGACTGATTAACCTACCGTATACTGGTTCAATTACACTAGAAATCCACTAAATTGTGCCTTGTGCTTTGCTGCCTTGGTAGGCCACATTCAACAAGGACAAAGGGCGACTTGGTACTGATTTTGGTGGTGTTGTAGAAAGCAGGTGGCAAATGTACACATTTACCATCAAGCAAGCAACTCGCTCTTAAACTAGCCTCAAGCTAGCTAGCATAAATTAAGCTAGCAAGTGACTTCTACGTTAGAAAACACAGCAATAAGTGCAGGATATTTTCATTACATTTCATATAATAATTCCAAATAAACATGGATTATTGACTGATTTTCTAGCATTCAAAAAACGTCACAACGGGCATTCATTGATAATAGAACCTTTAACATACACATATTCCTGTGGTGGACATATTTGTTATTTTTCGATTAACACAAACATTGATACACCATTGAGTGCACACGCTGCATTAAAGGCCCGAAAGAGATTTATTAGGCAGCACCTTGGTGATGTTTCTGCTACGTTTAGCTCCAGATTAATAGGGATGTTACACTCAGGTTGCTGCAGCACAACATCGGCAGGTCTGGCTCCTGCAGGAGAGTCCTAAGTGCCTTCCCGTGAGCCCTTGGGACTCCGCAGTAAATCAAACAGGAAATGCAGCAGAAAGCCTAATAAAGTTATTCTAATGATAGCAATCTCCGCGGAATCACCTCGATGTAAATCGGAAACTCCTCTCTCTCTTCTGCAGAGATGCTAAGTAAGCGCCAAACATTTAGAAGAAAAAAAAAACATCTCAACCTCCAAATGTGGAGAAGCGGAAACAGAAGGTTAGAGGTGTGGAAATTAATAACATTAATCACTGAGTTGCTACCATGCTTCTGGTTTTTGAGAAGACAACATTAAACAAACTCCGGTGGGATTGAAACCTTCTTTCTGATCACATTAATGTTGTTACATCATGCTCACATGAATATGAAAAGGTGGCACATGCTGATACTGATTATAAACACGTTCTTATGTCAGCTGAGCCCTGAAACAGGCCTCATCTAAGCAGAGGTTTGCAGATATATCAGGGCTGCATAGGCAGGGCCTTTAGGTGGTTTTACATTCCAGGTCTTGTATTTAACTTTGCGGCCGACACCCATGCCTGACCTTTTTATTCCGTCTCAGACATAACAGCTTTTGTTAGAAGTTTGTGGGCAGACACAACAACGCAGCCATGGCTCCGCAGCAATCAGACCTTCCACCTCTTCACAAATCAAGCACATCAAGCATGATGTTGTGAAATGGACTAAGCATCCAAAGAATTGCATTATGTTCAGTTTGTGCCCCAACTTTCAGTCCATTTCCTTTTCTGCGTGTTTGAAACAAGATAAATCCATATTAGTCTTTCGTATTTCTGTTTGATTTCATACCGTTTTAGTTTGGGGATAGTGAAAGTATCAGTCCATATTGACTAAAGTAATAATACATGTTGGTTTTGTAGTCTTTTCCTCTCATGATAAGAGTTCATACATGACTGTAGCCTGCAGTGAGAGGAAGAGAATAAAAATCACAGTGAAAATCAACTCATCTCTATTTATTGAGTCTGTGGCCTGTTGTGCATTTTTCTAGGAATTTAGCTCAAGTGGCCTCTTGTTATTTCAAGTGCTAATTGAACCCATTTTCCTTTTCCAAACCTGTCTTACCACTTTCATTTTAAAGCAATAACTCATCGATGAAAAACACCACTCAGCGGGTTCCACTTGTCACAATGGTTCCACTTATGCATTGACCAAAACAGACTCAACAGTGAAAGTTGCATCACTGATTTTCGGGCCGTTGGCACGTCAAAGTGCCTCGCCACTTCTCAGTCTGATTGTGTATAATATATTCATGTTTAGTCTTTTTTTAAACAGAGAGCTGAAAGCATCCTGGCAGATTATACTGGTGGATTTCAGGTAGTGCTATCTCACAAAATATGGCAGTTTTCCCCTTTTCCACAAATACGTCCTTGGATGGTTACAAGCTGAGGCTTCTCCAATAAAATTCCCAAACAAGAAGGAGAAGAATCATATCCAGTCTTTGTCTTTGATATTCCTAAATGTCCTTAAACCTTTGCAACATTTGAACCGTATTGAACTTAATTTGGTGGATTCAAGTAAAGCGTGCTCGCATCTGTGTCAGTGTTTGTAAATGTGAGTTGTGATCTTTCAATCATGGAGATGCTGATCCAGGAGAAGTTGACACGTCCTGGTCGGCAATCTGCATGGGAGCTGAGGTACGGATATTTCATTCAGGCACTTCTTTCCTCTGATCATAATTGCACAGCGACAGATGGGCAATGGTGGTGCACGCAAGTATACAGCGTGCATAGAAATGTGCTCATAGCTCTGAACAGAAACAGCTTCAGAGCAGTCAGGTGTGGTTTTTTTTTTGACACCTTTCTTGCCTACGTAACACCTATTTATTCGCAGCGGGGCCAGAATAGCATTAAAATGGTCATAAATTCCAGGAAAGATGACAGTTTGAGGTATGAATAGTTGTAAATCTTTCCTGTTACAGGTGAATGGTGGAAATTGTGGCCGTTTTTGAATCAAAAAGCTTCTCTAGCAGGATAATGGAGCCGTTCGAGGCCTCTTGCCACCTTTCCCTCCTCGACAAGTAAGCATCAAGAGAGAAAAGGGAGAACGGAGAAGAAGCAGTTAAATTGCCTTAACAGCTGTGCAGGGTATGAATAACTCGTTAGCTGTGTGCATTTTAAGTCATCAAATCCCAAACCCCCCCACCTACCCCTCATTTGCAGAGGGGACAGGAGGGAGGTGCTAATTAAAGTGATAAAGAGAACAAATCTTATCAAATCTGCTGCTGGATTTTTTTAGAGGACGGGTTGGAGGTGTTGGTGTGCGTGGAGAAAAAAAAACCAGGGTTACATCTGTATTCTCAAACACTCAGGGAAGGTGCTATTTCATGTTTAATTAATTAAGCAGTCTCTTTAACTGTATCTTGACAAATGTGATGCCAATTAGATAGTGAGGAGAAATTGTTTATTGCTAATTAATGGTTGATTTCAAGGGAGAAGAAGTTAAATCCTCTGGTATCATACCTTTTCCTAACTGTTACAATGCATAAATGAGCATCTACACTCTGCACTACAACTCAACCTATTGTTGGATGAATGGATGGTTACAGGATATAAGGAGTAAAGAAAAGAAGCTTTCTTGTCTTTATACAATCTTGAAACTCGTGTTGTGCACCAAACACCCGTCCAACAACAAGACCTTTATCCTAAAGTCTTGTGGAGCGTCCTAACGTTTTAATCTTGAGTCCACGGGGAATATATACAGGAAGATGTGTCAGACATGTGATCATGATGTATGTCTGCAGCCTAAAGCCACGGTAACACACGAGAGCAGGCGAGTGACCATCGCCTGACGAGGTGTTTGCCTGAAAGTTCAAGTTCACACGGTGAAGATGCAAAATGAATCATTTATAGAATGGAAGTTAAAAGGATGTTACTTTTGCAAATGTGTAACCATTGTTTACATCTTTCTCTCAGTATGGTTTTAAACGAGTAAACTAGATTTAAAAAGTATTCAACCAAAAAAGGTCTCCCTCGACAGCCACTCTACATAATGTTACAAAATCAACGAATATCATCATGGATTTAATAACCTGTTAAGCCCTGAGCCTGCTTTTCAGGCCTCAGGCTCGAAGATGACATGCCCAGTGTAACAGTTGTAAATATGCAGTGGGGTTTATTTGTAAATCATTTTGTATAATCACACACATTCTGTGTTTTATATTAAGTAATTCTGTGTTCTTCATTTATTGAATGTTTAATACCTGACAAGGTCGGAGATCAGTGGGCGGAACCTCTGAAGTGTGGTCGCTGTGCTCAGGAGATTATTGTTGTGAGGACTTCCCCTATATATTGTGCCCTCACGTTTCCTCTTCCCTTTTTGTAAATGTTCCACGTGAGAGGAGTCACTGTGAGGGAAAACGAATATAATACTGATTTGTTATATCTGTTGTCAGTGATTAAACGGAGATCGTCTCAAATGTATGCTTGCGTGGGTCTCGTCCATTAACAACACAAAACACAACGCAGAGACCGCTTAGCCACACCGGTTACAACAGAATGAATGACTATATCTTCACTTCTAAAAGGGGTAAATGAATAATCTTTTTTATCAAAGCAATGATACACCTGTGAGTTGGCTGTAGAAGTGTCAGAATCCATTTAGATGTTGCTGTGACAGAGTAAATTCAGATGGAACATAGTAAAAATAAATTCTAATCTCCGCCTCCGGAATCAGCTTTGGGTGCATTTGGTGCCATCAGTGCCATTTGACCTTTCTCAGGTATCACACTGTAAAACTCATTTTATTTAATTGAAATATCACTATAGGTATTCATTCCATTTAAATACAACGGTTTTTGACCTTTTTGGAAAGTTCAGCCTGACCTCTATCCCCTTTTTGGCCACATACGTAATGGTTCGCGAGCTGCCAGTCAGACCTATGCATTACGCAGGGCTGTATCGCTGGAACCCATTGGTCAAATTGGGTGATTGACACCTCTTTGTAACATTTAGAGCCAATAGAATCGAGGGGCAATTCATAAATCCATGTAAACATTACCATTGGTCAGCTAGAAATACTCCGACACAGCATGCCCTATAGCAGATTTCCCGGCTGGCTAAAAATGATATTGAGTTTATTACAATAAATATAACGATGGACTATCAGTGATAATTTCAAAGTGACACAGAGACATTGGATTAACCTTCAGCAGCGTTGTTATGCTCTTGAACACAACTTTTGATCACAAAACAGCAAAGGTAAGACGTATTTATTGTTATGGATTTGAACACGGAAGTTGTTTTCTTGCCCTTTCTTGGCTGCTAGTTCAGTGAGTTTTGGTCGTACAGTGATGAGACTTATACATATGGAAACTGTGGAATCTTGGCTTGTCAGATAGCATGACGTGGAAAAGATCGCTTTTGAAAGTTATGTGCTAAAGTAGCCGTTAGCTCGTTAGCCCATTTTCGTTACGTGCTGATTTGGACGCTTGGTGTTAGACTTGTGTTTCGTTTAGGTAAAATGTGTTGATATCATCTGTTAGCTGAGTTTCTTCCCGTTAAGTGGGTATATGACACATTAATAGGTTGTTAAATGTTAAGAAGCCCTGAGACGCTGTTTCATGATGATTCTGGTCATGTTCATATATGCAAAGTATGTGAAGGTATACATAAGGCTATCCTGTCACTTAATTTGTACTGCTTAAAATGGATGGCCTTTGTTTTTCGTCAACACATTTTATTTTGTGATTGCTGTTGGAATATAAAGAGCTAAAAATACAACCATAATTTTAAATAGCCTACAATAGCTTTTTCAAAAGCATCTCCATGTGCAGCAGAGCTCCTTGTGGCCAGTAGTGCCATTGCAACGCTTCAAAAGCAGAAACACAAGCATTTTGAGATATCAGAGAATCAGTCAGATTAGGTCTCTTCATGATGCACAATTGAAATGATTAAGGCACTTGTGAATATCAAAATGTAAATCATACCTTGGTATTTGATTCATACCTGATGCTTGGTGCATTGAGGCAGCATGGAGGCAGCTGAGAGGTGAATGGAGAGATTGTAACACTGAAGTGAAGCAAAGTACTGGATTCCTGTACCTGGTTCACTCATTTTTAAGACTAATCTTGAAGTAAACAAAACGTGTAGTCTAGTTGTTTAAACCCTCCTCCTTTCAATACTGTCTCTTCAATAAAGATACTAGTGACACAAAAAAGTATTTAAAAAAATAAATAATAGACATACACCACAAACACACAAACAAAGAACCTACCTACCTAATACCTCATTCACACCAACGCAACTCCGGTCCAAGCTCCGTGCTAGAGCTTTTCAGGTTCAGAACCGGTTCTTCGGTTTAGCTCCGGCTTGACCTTTCGCAAAGCCACGCCCCCCCCTTGGTTACT
>NW_011333040.1:19188313-19191527 GCF_000735185.1 Notothenia coriiceps
AAATAATAGACATACACCACAAACACACAAACAAAGAACCTACCTACCTAATACCTCATTCACACCAACGCAACTCCGGTCCAAGCTCCGTGCTAGAGCTTTTCAGGTTCAGAACCGGTTCTTCGGTTTAGCTCCGGCTCTTTTCACACTGCCCAGAGTCCGACTGGTGCTGCGTCATTGCGTCATAGTTTGCGTCATGACGTAACCGTTTGCGTGCCTGCTTCATAAAGCCAAACCGCTTGGAAACCCCTCACAGCTGACACCGACAACAACAACAATGGCTGATTGTGCTCCAGCTTCCTCTGTACCTCTTCGGAAGACCAGATTCCCAGTAGGTAGCTGGTCTCTTCAGTGGACCACTGCTGCTTGTTAAGTTTCTCCATCGTTGTGTACAAACTGGATAAAACGCCGGCTTTTTGTTGTTGTTCAGGAGTTGATCCCGCCCCTGCCCCCGCCTCGACGTAAGCGTGACGTATGTGGTGCTTTTGCTCTGGCCGGACAATTTTTTGGTGCTCGAAACGAACCGGATTCCGGAGCTAAGAGGCTGCTCCACTGCGGTGTGAAGAGGAAAACCCGGTGCTTTTCAAGCTCCAGCTCCGAACCGGCCCTGAAACACCGTTGGTGTGAATGAGGTAATATACGCAAACATGTAAGTTGTATTTCAAGTAATTATTTTCTTGATTCCAATGCTGCAACACTTGATCCTCAATTCTTAATAATATTAGAAAAGATAGGTAGATATAAAGAATAAACAACAACATATTTTTAAAGATGTGAGAAATGTATTGATGCGAGCAAGTGTTTTTTTTTTTTTACAACTTTTTTACAGTTGTTACAACTGTTACACCTCTTATAAGTGCTACAACTTGTGACTCTGCAAGCATACTGTGTCTTTACAGTACACATCATACTGTTGTTAAGTCTGTCTTTTAATATTATGATTTTCTGTCACAGATTTGTTTCTAGTTCTACATTCATGACCACTGCTCTGACATTGTAGATTCTAACAGATCTTTTTCATCATCTAATTGAATCACATAATGACTGAGGACCTGCAGCTGTGATGGTGGGAGGGGTCAGCCACACAGTATAATACAGACTGCCACACAGCAGCGTGAAGAAGGCTTGATGCTGCCACCATTGTGCCAACATGTCAAGTAGTAGTAGTGAGGCCTCTAGATCTGTTTCCTGCTAGTTTTGTGGTACAAAAAGACACAATTCAAGTCAAAAGGCTGCCTCTGATTTTAACATACATATGAACCCAAGCAATGTTACAGAATCCATGATTTTGTTTGGGATTTGTTAAGTTTAGATTCTTGATTTCTCATAAAATTGTAATATTTTAGAGAGTTCAACAGTTTTGAACCACTACATTAAGGTAAAACACTGTAAATGTATCCATTTAATCTTTCCAAAGAAATAATTTAGCTTTGTATTCACTCCTTTGCCATAACAATGCATATAAGTTGTTTGTCATATCACTCATGAGGCTAATACCGTAACAGGCGTGACCTCTGCGTGCCTTCCAATTTTTCACAGGATTCAGATCCCACAACACCGCGCCACAAGTCATAAAAATGTCTTTTGTTCCTCAACACTTCCTCCCATTGAAAGCACTCGTGAATTATCATTTTCTCAGGGAATACAGTCTGCCGTCATCTTTCAATTATCGTATGCCAAAGTGAATTAGTTCTCTTAAAATAGCAACATGACACGCTGTGAAAGTGTCGCCGTCTCTTTGGCGCCCGCGACACGGCAACTTTTCTGTTTTGGGCTGCTAACATTTCCTAATGTGTCACATCGCTGATTTAAGTTGAGTAGGAGAGCTCTGGTTGAAAACAGACACACTCAGAATGAAAGTAGGCTACAAGCTGCAGAGAACTCTCATGGTCAACAGGAATATCATTCAGAAATGAACTCCTATATGTGTTTAATTTATGGGCGTTCGGTGCTTAATTGTGTTGAGAGGCGCCTTCCAGACTACATCTATTCTGCATATAATCAGAAATTTACAACTTTTCCATCTCGGGCGCCGTCCAAAGAAGAAGAATGCTGGGGGAATGGGGATGGGGAAAGTGTGCGTGAATTTTAATTGCGATCGCAGCAACACAGCCGGCGACTGCAGTGACATACACCAGCGTTCCCTAAGGTATACAAATTTAAAATCAACTGAGTAAAAAAGAAAGTTGTCTTAAATGGGATGGAGGAGTGGAGGGGGAGGGGGGGAGCAATGGCATAACCAAATGAAAAGAGAGAGACTGAGGGACTAAATTCCCCAAAGATGGTTTATTATTCCATGCTAAAATGAAGCAGGAGCAAGGAGTGGTAGTCAGCGATGCGTCAGAGTTGCTCTTTGAAGACATTAAAAAGCTGAACGCACAACAAAGACCAGATGTTCCAACATGCCTTATTTATGCACCCATCAGCCCGCTTCCCATGTCCACAAAACACCAGCATATTTCTACCTTTTAAACTCGCAAACAGCACACCCTGAAAGGGGGAGCGCTGCTTTTCACTGAATGTTTTTTTATTTCAGTCGGTGTGTGTCTGTCATCTGGAATTGTGGGACAATCAGTGAACATTCCCGGTTTGGCTGCAATCATCTCCAGTTGAAGTTTAACGAGATGGAAACTGATACAGGGTTCTTCTCTGTGGACGATAAAACACACTCTGCACCGTATCGATGGAGATTCTCAATGTTTGAAAGGCTACACTTTTTAGCATTTTGCATAAAATCATGTCCTCCTGACCCACATACGTGCTCACCAAATTCAAGTGCATGCATCCCTGCACACAGGCATTGATATTTTGCATATGCACAAGTGAGCAGACAAGTCTAACACATTCTGAAAACACACAGGATCTGCGAGAGCTGCTGTGTAAAAACCATCAACAGTATATCGCCTGGATTTTACTCCGAAACGCCACAAACAGGAGGAAGAGATCCTTAAACAAAAATCTGTTCAGTTCAATTAAAAAACAGGGAGCTATCTGCTCCGGTGCGGGAGGGGGAATCGAGGAAACAAAGAGTGCTAAATTGATGGCACCACAATAAAAACTATTAGCTGGGGAGTCGACAGATGCTGATGTGCCGGTCTCCTTTCCAGGGATTATTATTTATTTACACTTCTCAATCACAGCCTCCCAGATGCCAGCCCGGACTCTGGCGTGGCACGCACACCCAGAGGGAGGGGAGGGGTGGGGGCGTGGGAGG
>NW_011333040.1:19191872-19202836 GCF_000735185.1 Notothenia coriiceps
GCGTGGGAGGGGGGAGGAGGCGGAGGGAACTCTGCGTAATAGAGGAGGCTGGTGAAAACGATGATGGTGTGTTTCTTCCTTGTAAAAGGGTCATGGGGTGAAACTTTGACTGAAATGTCTGAAAGGAGATCTAAAAGATACCTGATGTGGGTGTGTTTTTTTCCTCCTCCATCCTTTGGAAGGTTCCTAATCGCCAGTGTACTAATAGGCCTGCGCACATCTGTCACTTAGAAGCAAATTGTTTCATTTAACGACAAAAAAAAGCACGCAGAATGTATCCAATCCTACAAAAGATTGGTTATACAAAAGCAGGGGAATGTGGTCTCTTAATTTGATTTTGTTCAGCATCTGAAGACAACACATATTAAGCTGTCTAATGATTGAGCTCTGATAAGACGGCAGCCATTCATAGACCCTCTGCTCGCAGACACTCAGTCCGCTTATATCCATTTCCTTTCTCTCTGCAGTTCATCCCCTCCTCTGCCTGCTCCTCCCTGCTCTCTTCCCCAAAGCGGCAGTTGAAGACGCTGATTTGGATTTGTCAGTCTTGATGGAGGGTTTTTTTTCCCTTCACAGACGTCTGTCCTTGCCTCTTCTGTGGCCTGGAGAGTGTCTGAGATGCGTGCCCAGCGCCTCTCAGTATGCACGTTGCCTCTCTTTTTCTGTCTCTACCCCCTGAAAAACATCTTTATTCAGCTTCTTCGCTAATGTCTGCGGCACAGGCATCAACATGCTTTGTGCGAAATGAATTACTGCTAATTAAAAATCAACAGAAATGAGCATGCAACACTCTGTGCCCCATTAATATTTTAACCAGCAGCAGCAGTAATTAAAGCCGCACTAATTTTTTCCCTCTCTCGCTCAGCATCCGCAAACCAGTCAATAAATTACATCAAAAAGTACAGGTGTGTTTCCCTGTCAGAGCTGTAATATCATGATAAATCGACATCATCCCTCATAGTTAACGGTCTCACCTCCCCTATTCGCCAACGACTCACTACTTGCTGTTATCTTTGCCAGTGTAAATGGGAGGAGGGTGCCGAGGCCTCTTGTTTCACTAGAACACGCAGGTGTCTCAGTGTGTCTCATTTGCAGGTAGCAAATGGATGCTAAGAGCACCATTAATGGAGATGTGTTTTTTCACTTTTCGCTGGGTGTTTATAAAAGACTGTCTGAAAGAGAAATCTGATGTTTCATTCATGGCTTCGCCCTCGGGCAATAAGTGTTATCACCGTGCGCGGCTGCTACGCCCTTGGATCTGAAATGTTAGATATCTTTTCTTCGGATCATGGCGTCTCGATATAGAGCAACAGCTCTCAGTGAAACTTAAGCATAGTTTACCTAATCAGTCATTTTGGTGGAGAACTTAAAATAAAACTAAGACGATGATTAGGGAAGGGGAATGTAGGCTGGAAGAGCAAGTGATGATGAATCCTTCTCATTTTATTGATGTTTATTGATCGGTTTGGGGACTGAACAACAAGCATCTGACTTGACTCAACTTACTTTCTAATTCCTAATCCTCAATTGCTGTTTCCAATGTAACATTAAACAAAACATAAAATGTGTCTGTACTTTTAACAACACATCCTCATACCTAAATGTTAGGAAAAATATCACTCGTCGACTCGTCACTGGCTTGAGCTTCAATATCAGGATACATGTATTTATTATCCTTGCAACAATGGAAGTAGTCATCACACACAGAGCTGCGTTGGACAAATAGTTCCCAGAACAGTTTCCTTCACATGCTAGAGAGTGTTACAGTCACAAGATGGAAGAATACCGGTTCAAAGCAGTATTCAATGTTTAGTTCAGATTAGCTAAGGCCTGCGTAAGCCATAAACATGACAGTCATATGCCTGTCTCCATAGAGGCTGAATCATCTTAATCGTTGTCACATAGCTATCATATTCCTAAAACAGTCCTGACGCTCTTCTAGGAAATCATACACCCTGTTACGTACACAGCTATGTAGGGCCTTTGTTATCATGTGCTACTCTGATATTAGAAGAGTACATTCAGTATTTTCCCAACACTAAACGTCAGAATAGTTGGTTTGGCAGTGACTACCAGGAAACCATATACTGTATATAACTTTTGGAGAGTAAGTTGACAGCAATAGTTTTGAACACATGGTTCATGTTTTGATTTGAAACAAAACTCAGGTTTATAGGATCATGGTTTCGGTTCAAATGTGTATGTTTGTTACGTAACTTAGTGACAAATAAGTAAACACACATTTAGTTTTACACGGGACATGAACATTGGGTAAGAATCTCATGTTTGTCTGACCAATCCAACTTCCACAACCTCCCTGTATTCATAGTTGAGTTGAGTAGTTGACTACTTGCTTCTTGCGCAGACGACCTTTACGCACGTTTTTTGGGAAGAGAGAAGGTCTCTCTTAGTGGCACGAAATACCAAACAGTTTGTGCATTGTAGCTTGTCGAATACCCCTCTGTATTAGCCTTGTTCTAAAAGTGCTGATTCTGTGTCTGTAGCTTTAAATGCTAATGAGCTGCTGCTGGCCACGCCCCTCTGCGAGATATTTGGTTTAAAAAAACACAATGGTGTTCTAGGAGGAGATGCAGGTTATAAGGTGGGCGGGTGTTACATTGGTTAATGGTTGCACAACCCAAAAAACATTGTGACATCACTAAGTGGCAAAATTCTGATCAGGTCATTTTCAGACAGGTTTTTATATAGATGGATCAGGACAAAAATTGAGAGAATCTTTGTTTCTGCAACTTTCTGAATCTCTTTACACAGAGGGGACACATGTTTATGTATATAAGACATGAAAAAGTGGATTTTGCATAAAAAAATTGTAGTTTACTCGTGATGGTTTCTCCCAAGTTATATTCCCAACCTTTAAGGGACTCAGAAAATGGAAACTTGAACTACGAAGCAAATTCCGTCTGCTGATGAATATCATGGGACATAATCAAAAACCTTCGGAATTTTTTTTTTTTTATTCAACAAAAACGTGATGAATATACAAAATACTTCTTTCTGACAGTCCACAAAGCAAAGTCACTGAACAGGAACAATTATTGTTATTAATAACCAGAAGAGCTGCATTGCCAACAGAGGTGACACTAAAGAGCAACATGTGTGCAACAGAATTAAACTGTTAACTTCAATGTTTACGATTAAAACTCACGACTAAAGAAGACCTGCCAACACGAGTGTAAATATCAATTTCTCTGGTATTTATATTTCCGAGCCGTGGTCGATTAATAAGCAGATTGATGTGCGGGGTTTTAAAGTCAGCAGAGAGTAAATGGGTTGATTTCCTACGTGCTTAACTGCCTCTAAACAGAAAATAATTCTCCTTTGGTTCGTGATCGCTTAAGTGGTGCTCTACTATTTTTAAGTCGACGTTGTAACCCCTGTCAGTTTCTCTGTTTGCAGATCATTTCAATTAATCGCTTTGACTTCAGGTTGAGAATGAATGTGACTTTTCTGCTATAACTACTCCTCTGCTGATTAGGTTTTGACTAAATCTCTCTAATGTGGTTGAGCATGACTCCATCAGCCCATTTCAGTTTGTGCTTGTGTGTGTCCATGTACCGAGTGTATGTGTGTGTGTTTTCATACAGTAAGTGCTAACGTGTCTTTGTGGCTTGTAGTGACAGCCATCTGAGATCCAGTGTTTGCAAACTGCATCTTATATTTCTTTATTGTGAGTTGCTATATTGCAGATCTTTTTCACTTTTATGACACACACACATCATTTGTTTCTACTTAAAGGAACACTTCAACCCCAAAAATGACCATTTGTACATGAATTATTGACCCTCTGTTACCTTGAAATTATACCTCGCATGCTTTTACTGTCACAAAAGCATACAGAAAAGTGGGAAAGTGTTTAAGCATTTAACCACAGCAAAATGATATTAAAACAATAGTTTTTAAACTTTCACAAAACCTGTGCAGTATCAAATTTGTGTTTATCCAGTCGTACGTTTTTTCTCTCGTATGCTCATTGTTTTTGGAAAACTGTCCTATTCAAAACATCTTGGATTTATCTGCACAATTATTGAGTCTGACAAGGTGAAAGTGTTGGACAGAATTTATATAAATAGGGAAGCATGGTTCAAAGATTCATTACATTATATTAGCTCACCATATGCTGTTTTTTAATAAAATCTTAATCTGAAAAGTAAATTATATATGAAATAGATCGATACAAAATTATAAAATAGAAATAACCAAGTCCAATACTTTACTTCACTTTACAACGTGTATTAACAGTACAGTAATAATACTATTTGAAGGAATGTACATAGTTTCTTCCCACAACTGCTCTTCTTTGAGTTGAATGAAACACATTAAATACCTTCAACAATTTAAAAATGAATCAAAGGCAGTTTCTAGAATCAGGCACATTGCTGCACTAGAGTCAATATTTGTGTTGTTGTTGTTAACACAAATATAGGTGACTGCACAGTTTTACTTTTAGGACTCAATGTTATCTCAAGTATTCCTTTCTGTTACAGAGGCTCCCCTTAAAAACATGATTATAAGTCTGATATGTCGGTCTGTCAATTACGTTTCTTTCAAACCACTTGCGGCAGTGACCTTGTCTGCAGAAGCAAACAATAGAGGGTTAATGTGACAGAGGTCATGACCTCTAAAATAAACAACAAAGTCTATTTACACCCTCACAATAAATATCCCATGGGACTTCAGCTGCTCATATAGAATTTTAGTGACTAATGATCTAACTTGTTGACAACCTAACTGAGCTGGAGAGCGAGAAAAAAGTCCAGATTTAGTGTTTGCAGAAATCCCCTTTTTGCATGATTTTAAACTACACTCAGTGAGAAAAGTAAAGCATCATTTTTACTTCAGAAGTTAAAGAATCGTTCATTGTGTTCTCTTAATAAATCATTTCCTGCAGCTGTGATGCAGGACAGATGTAGGACCTCTCTGCTTCAGTACTGATATTGTGAGAGTAGTGATTTATTCGTTGCTGCATAAAACCGCACAGGGTCAGAGTTTCAGTTATGATAATGAAATAATTGTTCTATTTATAAAGAGAAAAAGAACGACCCTCCTTTACTTTATATCAGCAGCATCAGCGATGGCTCTGGCTCCTTGTTTGACGTCTTTTAAACTGGGAGGGATTACACACTGAAGATAAAAAATAAGCTGTTTAGTTTAACCTCCACATACACACACATATAGTAACTGTTTCCAAGCAATCCTGAAGCCTCCTATCAGGGGTCTGTCTGTGCCTTTGGCCCGGCTGTTCTCGTTCTCTGCACAATGAAATTACGCCATAGCAAACATCGGCTCATGGAGGCAGATTCAAGGCCCATTTATTTGAGATAGCTTTTAGTGTAATTCAATAAAGGCTTTTTTACTCATTTATTTCCATGGTGAAATTCATGCTGAGGAAAACCAGGGCTGTATTTCCCTCATTAGTAATAATAACCATAATAACAATAATGGCATTAAAAAGCAATCATTTGAAAGATCCTGCCTCAATGTCAGTCTCAGAGAAAATATAGATGGGAGCTGGACATTATTCTTTGGTACTTAGGGGATGCAATTTAGCAAAAGCTTTATTATTATAGCGCCCATTAATGAATTACACATATCAGGTAAAGTACTCTATTAAAAGCTGTATCAAAACAAGATTTTTATGTTTCGCTAAATCATTTTGTTTTGTTTGGGTTTCACATATAAGTTTGAAGTTTTGGCTAGATAAGAAATTAGAGAAAAAACTGGAGTGAAATAAAGGACCTTGTAACGGCACACGAAGAGGAGAAGTAGTGTAGTTATGGAAAGGAGGTAAGCAGGGGTGAGGAGGAAGAGGATTGGGTAGACTGCAGAGATCCACCTTCACATCCATTTTCCACCACTGGAGGCCAACAGGCTATCAAGATGGCACTGCAGCTTACAGACGAAAACTTGGTTCTCTTGCTGATCTGCGGAGCAAGCGCAGCCTCCCCGAATGCCCTGCAAAAATAAATATTTGAATATTCTCCGGCACTCCTAAACCAGCTTAAATTGGATCATTTTATTTTGCCGCTTGCCCTTGCCAAAATGCCAAAAGAGTGTGGGTCTTGGCGAGCCTTTCGCGCCCAGGCATGCCACCCCCCCCAGGCCCTGCCCACCCTCTGCACTATCAGCTGACACAGAGTCTGCCCCCGGGCCGCCTCCTTTCTCCTCGGCCACACTTCTGCTGTGTGAGCTGGCACACCGAGCCCACACAGACACCGGTCTGAACCGGCCATGCGTCCAGAGCGCACCACCGTCATCAGCATCAGGTGTCTCTGTCATCACGGCCGTCAAAAAAGGGAAAAAGCAGCATATGAGGAGGATGTGCTACGTCCTCATCTGGCCTGAAAAAGAGTTACAACACCGGTTACTGAGGGTGGACTAATGTGATGAAGATGCTTGAGAGTGTTAAAAGACCGATTTCAAAAATTTCCATTTTCCTGGAAAGGGGGGGACTCAGTAAGCGTATTTAACCATTCCTCAATTCAAACAAACTTGCTTAAAAAACATAGTGTTTGTGCCCATAAACCAAAAACAATATTGTGGATCATTCCACAACAATCATGAGGAATAAAACCTGGCTCAGATATATTGAGAATATTGTGAAAACATACATTTGTATAAATATAAAGGTAAGACAATTAACTTTTTTAAAGAAAACATTATGTCTGATTACCAGGTAAGAAAATGCATATTATTTTCTATTTTTTCATATGGTCATCAAATCGCATGTGAAGAGTAAAACCAAAAAAGAATCCCAATGACAAGTCTGTGTATCCAATTTACTCCTCTGTTAAACTAAATATTAAAACTAAGACAGTAAGCCAAACTGTTGCACTAGGTGACATGAAGCTTCATTACTACAAACACACACAATGTCACATTGTAATCTTCCAACGATTCCCTGTGCATACTCACTATGCATTCTGTATTAATCCGTATCTGAAAATGATCCCCAGCAAACGCACCGTTTGAGTAACATCTTAAAGAAACTACATGTGACCAGCTGCTTTGGGAAATTACTTTTCCTTTTTATAACGTTAAACTTTAAGGATGTACGTCTGTAGTAGAAACAAGTTGTTCCGTTTTTAATTGGATTTGTTCACCGTTCCACTCAGTGCTTGATTTCCAGTCATCTCTCTACAGTATGAACATTGTGAAACATTTGCTTTATTTTATTTTCAAAACAGTAATTTCATAATGCCAATGTTTTTGTGAAATCAAAGAATCCACAACATTTACTGTACACCTTAAGAAAGTCTTAAGTGATGTTCTTTTTTTAATTGATTATTCTTTGAAGAGAGAACTTTGACTTTTGTTGAGTTCAGTGTCAGAGCTGGCCTTCAGGCAGATCTTCAACAGTCAGCAGCTCACTCTCCGCCCTGAGCGACGAACGTATTTGCTGCACTGCTGCAAGTGTAAATTAGGTATCGGAGGCGAAACTGTTTTACTGAAGCTCTCGTCTCAGTCGCTGCATTTCAGAGTGGATTACAGCTGGAGTCTCTGCACACAACGAGAACTTTTCAGACTGAGATGAGAAAAAGGCTCAGAGGGAAACCACTTGCTGTTGGATGTGTTATTGCGCTAGTTCTAAAATTACATTTGTATTTTAATTCACTCTTCTGTTTTTTCTTTTATTCTGAAGTTTGCCTACAACTTCTGGGAAATGTGTGGCCTGCACCTGCATGATTAATATTTAATGTAACTGATTTGGAAGTAAAAACGTCCATGCCCTTTAATTACTCGGGTCAGTTCAAACTTATATTTATTGCTGCTTTTTTCCAGATATTCCCTCTTTTTTGTGCACAACTCATCAAACTGCTTTCATCAGTTGTCTATAATTGCCTCATTAGAGTTCTCCTAATTATAGTGATCAAGGACTCTTCCATACATATCAGAAAAAGAAAAAAGAAACATTTTCTCCACTCTGCAAACGCGGTTTATTAGATTCATTTTTTATCAAATGATCTCGCCGCTCTTCGGCTCATACAGTGTACATACACTACTGTGATGTATAGCCACTGGTGCTAATCTCCTTTAAAAGGCTGTGTGTTGAACAACTCTAACCTTGTGAGCCATCTGGCTTCATCAGGCTCACATTTCTTTCTTCTTTCTATCAACCAATCCTTTTTGAAACTGAGTAGAGCCTCTAAGATCCAGATGGCTGGTGAAGTTACACGTCTGATCTGCCTTGGATCGCTACAAGTCTGTCTTCACAACCTCAAGGTTTTGGAGTTCGACTGGCCATCCATTAGGGCCGCACAGTTTAAAGTGTGTGATTCCAGCACTTCCGTTTAAATACTGTATAAGATAAAGTCCCATTTTTACAAAACGAGATTCACATAAATTGACAGCTGAACATAATTTATGCAAATATTTTGATTATTTAATTTTGTGCATGTTTTCATGTTTGTATTCCTTGCGTGATTGCAAAAACATCAAGAAGGCAAGACAAAAAATGTGAAACTGCATGTTTGCTTGCTGCCAAAAAAAGTTGCAATACACTGATGTTATATACAGTTCAGGCTATAAGTAAAACAGCTGTTGCTTGTGAGTTTTTTTGGTACACTATTTCTCCTCTGATTTGAAGGTCAAACACATCTAGACAGATTTGAGTTTGAATGAATAGTACTGAACCAGAGGTCAGATTTTGGATGAGACATCTAAACATGTTCTCTTTCTAACCAATTTACTTACAGTAGACCTTTAACATAGGTTTAGTATAATAATCACAATATTTATTATCAAGAGATTGGGCAATTTCATTAAAAACAAATAACCCAACTTTATAGAATGGGAAACATCTTAAAAATGTGAACGAAAAGAGGTTTCTTCACGCTGTTTGAATTCCTAGGTAAGGGGACAATAGTTTAGACTTTGCGCTTGCAAGTAATGAGCTAACAAAGATGTGGTGTCAAAATTGAAGTTGTCAGTATGTAGATGTAAAATAATCTTTGTTTTCTAACCTACAGCATAGTTTTAAGAGTAAAGTAACATAAGGTAAGTTTAATCACCTCATTGGTTTACATTCTAGATAGGTTAGCATCATTGCTAATAGCAGTTACACTATGGATTGTAGAAGAGCTTTAGCAATTTTGGCTCAAATATTTACGCATTTCCTCAGATAATAGACTCTGTGATTTAATAACTATGCAAAAATACATGTAGTTTTTAATTAGTGAAAATATCTTGCACTGTAAAGAGTGATAGATGTTGTTATGAAAACCAATATTTTACAGTGCGGGATATGAATACTGGGTAATATCGCTGTCATAAAACAGGGGGGAGTGGGAGGTAATGAATATTACACCGTCTGGTCTGTCCAGCCCCCCCCTTCTCTCTCTCTCCCTCTCGCTACCTCTCTTTTGCAGCTGTAGCTTCCTCAGGGCAACTGGCTAACCAGATCAGGTGCTAAATTCACTAATTGAATAATTTCACTGGGCTCCACAATGGGCCCCTTTGAAAAGAGCCTGCTCTTTGTGTCTGTCCTCGAGTGACTGAAAGTGGTACAGCCTTTTAAATGAAACAGTAATGCAGGGCTGCTGCAGTGAAGTAATGTAAATTCACTACGATGGTTTTCTCCTTTCTGTTGCAGTGTTTTTTAACAGGACCAGCCGCAACGTATCCAGGCCCTCAAGTGTATTGGATATCAATGAGAATCCTTTCACAGCAGTGTATTAAAGCTGATCTGTTGAGATTGGATATTTGCCTGTTGTAATCCCCGGATTGACTTAGAAAGTCTGTCATACACTGAAAAAACTGAAAAGTTGACTTTAATTCAATGTTTTATTTAAACAGATTTCACATAACTGAATTGGGTAAGTTGAAAGCAATCATAATAGTTGAATCTAATATTTTGTATTTAAACCTAATATTATTGCTTTCAACTAGCTGAATACAGTTATGTGAAATCTTTTGACATAATACCTTTAATTAAAGTCAAGTTTCAGATTTTTCGATGTACCTTACGATGTACCTTATTCTTAAAAAAAGAAGTTGCTATGAAGCCCAAAGTATGCGGAGTCGGCCACTGCCGTCTCCATAGTGACATCAGCGTCTAACACCCAAATCCAGGGGCAAAGAGGCGGAGCCGAGGCGAGACCATGGATGTATAAGGGCGGGACGTTCTTATTATACATCCATTGGCGGGACCCCCTGCCACCGAGCTGGAAGCTCCAGAGCTAGCTGAGGCTAACAAGCTAAGCTAACATTGCTCATGCTGGCTGATCTGTGATGCTAGCCGGCTAACTTACGTCTGTTTCTCCCGGTCTGCACACTGTCGGTGCATGTTACGTTGCTTAAGGTAAGCGGACATTAAATTATTCAGCCAAACTATAAATAATAATCAAAGTTATTGAGTTTTTAGGATAAAACTTCAGAATCTTAAAATGTGGAATTTAATAACATTGCTAGGGACTCAGTCGTCACAGCACTTTTTTTTTTAATTTTTCCTGTGCGAGGAACCCGATTCGTCCAAAATTTCCCACCCCATCCATTTAACTCTTGTGGCGAGTTCTTTGTGAAAAACAATATAAGGTATCTTACCGAGCAAATGTAGGACTATCGTTACTTATAGAGTTATCACGAAACTGTTTTTAGAGTAGAGAGAGTTAAAAAGTAGACACCTTTCGGCATCATGCATTTTTCGTGCTGGTAGTAAGAATCGGCGCGGACGATTTATTGACCTACCGGGATGGACGGCACAGTCGAAAGGTAGACACGTGTTTTGAATAGAGCACGGGAGTAACCAGTACACGCGCAAGCACACACGCCTTCACGTCTTAAACAGGCGCAACATAAGAAGTTAAGATCGCGTGGGCTCAGACCAAAGAGGTTTTTAATGGTTGGGTGGAAATTGACAGTCGTTTTTCTATCTTATCTGATTACAGTACGTTTTTATACTTATAAACGAACTAAGGTCACAACTTAAATCGTGTTTATAAAATGTT
>NW_011333040.1:19202881-19229643 GCF_000735185.1 Notothenia coriiceps
TAAAACGTAAAAACTTTACGAGGCTAAAGACTGCAGATTTCCAACCGTTGCATACGTGCCTTCACATGATTCCTTTCATAAGTTAAGTCTCTGTCTTACTCCCCCTCTTGTACAATACGATTTACACACTCGTTCGAAAGTAAGTTTTCATATGCTGTACGTCACGTGATTCCGTCACCAAGAGTTGACCACCCAACGCTTGGGTTTTCACCCCGCGCCTGCAAAGCTCACCCAGCGTCTACACACTCACTTCTTCTTGTTTTTTTTCACTATTAATAACGAAAAAAATTTTAGGTCTTAGTTCTCAACAAGCGGACCGATCGTCGTCTAAGTCGGACAAACGTTGTCCCGACGTTTTCTCCCCATACCTCCGTCCACCGATGTTACCCAATAGACAAACCATAAAATTCGTTTTTGGAGTGTCTGTACAAAAAATATCTAACCGGGATGTTACATAAAAAGGTTATATGGTATTATCCAGGGTGAAAGTCATTTGTGTGTGTGTCTTGATAGAGGAGAAACGAGAAGAGAGGACACACCTCGTCGTCCGACCAGTCTTGTTTCACTTTTTGTTTGTACCGTAGTTATAATAATATACAGCCCATCGGTAGATCTAAAATAAATAAAAGAAGAGTCATCACATGGTCTTACGCATCAAAATATAAAGTTTTAGAGGACCACTCTCTTAGGGGGGACTGGGGGGAAGACCCCAAAGACCCAAAAGTCGTACACACGGAAAAATACAATATGTCAAAGTCGAACTAAGGTAGTAGAGTAATTTTGGAAGAAATTTTCGTATGAAATCCAAGAGCAGGAAGTTAACCAAATTTAGGTTAATTTTTCCACTATTTACTACTCCCTGAGGGAATTGCCCATTACTCCGGGACTTACCGCAGTAGCCAGGTCAGGACTCGTTAACGACAATAAATTTAACCTAGTTGTAATCTGTGTCGGTTGTTTGATATAAAGATAACAGACTCTAATGAATTTGAAGTAAAGTACCAAACTATCTATGTCTCGAACAACAACTATCAAATGAAAAGATTTGGGGTCACACGATCTAGACAGGTAGCTACAAGTCGAGTAGATCAAAATGAGGAGGTCATTTCGGGATTTACAAAATTATTCTCAGTCTCGTGGTGCCCCAATTCACAATAGCATAATGGACAACAAATACAATATAATAAATTAACGAGTTATGAATTAACGTACCTGAAAACGCCACTAAATGCCCGTTGTGCCCATAAAGTTTTGGTTAAAAGCTTGAGTTAAAATTGTCGATTCTATTAAGATGAAAATTTTATGTCGTAGTAAAAGAGCGTCTGATTCATTACGTCCACTCTGAAGGTCAGTCAGCACATTTGTTGTTCGGCTCCGTTATTTGAAAGGGTACGTAAAAAGTACTTTGTTGTTTTATTCACGCAAGTCACGCCCGAATGTAAACGATAACCAATGTGAATCAGAAAAATAAATGATAAAAAAGGACGCAGTGGGCTTAACAGAACGATAGGTTCGGACACACAAGTGGCCAATTAAAGAGAGAGACCAAAGGGGTAGAGAGTGCCGACAGTCATCGACCGAAGTACAGCACGGGTGGGTAGCGGTGGGACAACGACGTCTCTTAGAGCAGGAGAGGTTAGCAGAGAGAGAGAGAGGTAGAGAGCGAAGAGAGAGAGAGTAGAAAGAGAAGAGAGAGAAGAGAGGAGAGTCAGGTGTTCGTTCACAGAAGAAAGAAGGACGTCGAGTTGTTTCTCGGTGTAACGTATGTTGTCCTCTCCCTCTCTCTCTCTCGAAGTCGTTGACACAAAGGACTCGCTATTTGTTAGTTGTTTGTCTCTCTTTACACCTAGTCCGTATTCAGTTGTCGGCCAGACCCGCTGTTCTATGCTCCAATTTCTATGTGTTGATCACACATCCAATTATCTTTTATTTTGCTCGTCACCATCCTCCTCATGATTTGTGATGTTCAGTCTCAACGTACGTTTAGACTCAATACATTTTTCAATTTTTTTTCATAACCGGTAGCTTTATATGAAACATTGGGTTTATTTTCATCGAGGAAAGTGTCTTATTATGTAATATAAAACCCAAACTCGTACTGTTTCAGACTCGTTTCCTGGAAAATAAGTAGTCTGCATAATAATAAATACATTATCATCTATATACAAAATCCCTTGGCAGTCTCAGGGCCTGTAGCACCGTCCTTGATGGAGCATATGTGTGGGCAGGAAAGGAGTGAGCAGAGAGTAGAGTAGTTGTCGATTTTTGTTCTGTTTTCTGTGACTATCTGCCTCACCCTGTCAGACTTTCAATTGCGCGCTACTAAAGAGACGTGTTACCATGGAAACAAAACAATGGTGTAGCTGTATTAAAGTCCGAGTGGAAACAGTCCTGAGTAAATCTGATTTTGTCAGAAATCGGGAGAAATGCGGGAGAAATATGACCCCGGGAGGAAGCCGGGAGAGGGCAATGAAATCGGAAGTCTCCTGCGAAAATCGAGAGGGTTGACAAGTATGAGTTGCAGTAGAAAATTCAACTGTAGCGCTGGTGCATTAATGGGAAACCCTTAAAGTTTGAGCACCCTCTATGAAACGTCAAGCTACCCCACAGCACCCCCTAGAGAAAATCTCTGGCGCCGCCACTGCTTCTACTCCACTACATCTCAGAGGGAAATAATTTACCTTCTATTCTGATACATTTATTTTATATTACAACACATGATATGATGCCATTGTATGTTTACTCAACTAAACTACTTGCACGAATAGCACACAAAGTATTTTCAAAAGGTTTCCACATTGAAAAATATTACAATTTGTGTTGTGGTGGTGTTAACTAGCCATCAAAAAGATGTAAAAAAAAGAGTCAATTTTGGAATTGAGTTAGAACTTGGTTTCAGTGGTTAAGGCTAAAACAGGCAAAAGCACTATGGATGAACATATAGCTCAACATAATGTTTCTTTCTGCCAGCTGAGCAGCCAGTGGATGTGTTCAATAGCTGAGCCTGAGCGACAAGTGCAAGACTTTGACTAAGGTCCGCTTCTCTCACTGAATCCTCCTTATGATTGTTAGACGATTTAATCCATAGCAATTTACATACTCAATACTGTGGACAATCCCGACAGGAGCAATTTGGGGTGAAGTGTCTCAGGGACACAACGACTGCAGTGCAGTCAAGTGACTGCAGTGGGGTTTGAAACTGTGACCACCTGATCCGAACACCAAGGCTCTATCCACTGCGCCACCCACCTTATCTAAAAAAAATGATCTTCAGTAATCATCAAAAGCACACAGATATAATATAATATTTATTCTGATGAGCCTGCATGTGACATACTGTTGAAAGGGGCTTGTTGAACCCCATGTTTTTACAATTGGTCTGGGTTCTATATTTCAGAGTTGTTGGGGTTGGTAGGCTCTCCAGATACAGCTGTATGTACACAAGCACTGTACAAGTGAGTTTTTCAAGAAATATCTTCCTAGAGGCATTTAGACACCATAACTAGAGAAAAGTGATATTTTGCCTGCTATGGTATCTTTAGAGTACATTTACACAAAAAGAAATGCACAGAGTTTCCTTGTTTCTGTCCAGATGCCCACATTTCTCCTTTCCAAACAACAGGGAATGTTTGGCATGCCGACCCCCGGGACCTGACCTCCTGAGGGGTTAAAGGTCAGCCTCCAAGCATGCTGCTGTTGCCCAGTGATGAACTGCATCCTACAAAGTGTGTGTGTGTGTGTGTGTGTGTGTGTGTGTGTGTGTGTGTGTGTGTGTGTGTGTGTGTGTGTGTGTGTGTGTGTGTGTGTGTGTGTGTGTGTGTGTGTGTGTGTGTGTGTGTGTGTGTGTGTGTGTGTGTGTGTGTGTGTGTGTGTGTGTGTGTGTGTGTGTGTGTATAGGAGATACACTATTTAGTTCTCCATCAGTCATAATCTGGAATAGAATTCTGATAATTGCATTAGGAGTATTACAATCTGATTATGGGACAGCAGCAGGTCCTGGGGGTAAATTGGCCACACACAGAGCAAGGACTTTTAGACACACTGAACACACACACATGCACAACTCCTGCACAACAGCATGTACATATGTGAGGCCCACAGCCACAGCACCAGAGGGGCCGTGTCCATGTCTCCTGGGGGTCAATTTGCTCCAGGCCAAAGGGATGACATCACTAGAGGAGGTCAGAGGTCATGACCCGGGTGATGTCTGGGTTGAGTACAAGAGAGGGATTTAGTTCAGTTGGAAATAAATCATCTGTTTTTCAGTAAAAAAAGAAAACGGCCCTCCTTTACATTATTGTCAAATTGTGAGATGAGTGTTTCATTATAAACAAAATGATGAATTGAAATATAACATAAGATATGTAAAATCAAAGCTGCTGATGGGAAAATGTGTAAGACATATCCTGTAAAAGGTTAGGAACAGTGGGATACATTACAGGGTCATTCTTAAAGAATCAGTACCGAAGGCTGGAGTACAATTCACTATTACATCGTTTTTGATCACATAATGGAAAGTTAGCAAGAAAGTTGGAAAATAAAGAATCTACAATTAGAAAGGTTTTAGGCGCTGTTAGCCAATCACTAGATGTGGCCTTCCAATAAGGCTCATCACAGTAAAATATATGGTCAGTGCATTCCAAAACAACCCAAAAGATTTTACAATAATCTGAGCTTCTTCTGACATCCCTTTTCCTTGGGTCACGGACTATTCTTTTTCGTATTGTCCTAAAAGTCAGGTCTTTTCCTTAGAGAAAAACTTCATGGGCTCACAGAACGAAGTGAAAACAGTGAAATATTGACTTTATTTGATCATTTTACAGTAGATAACGTTACATTAGTTTGCCTTTTGGTTAACAAACACCGTAACATACATGATCAGTCGTGATTGTAGCCCTGAATCGCTGAAGGGTATGTCATTAAATGTTGCGGCCGCATGGAATTGTTGGACAGCATTATCTCCTATCTTTTGGTAAAGGATGGTCCAGTGTATCCTAAGCTAAAGGAGATAATCAAAGAAAAACTTAAGTTATTTTATTATCATCTAAAGAATTGGAAAAGCTCTTATCATGGAATTGGAAAAGCTCTTATCATGGCTGATCTATCATGAGGGGCGAAGGTGTACAGGGGGTCAGGTGGTTGCTGGGCTGGCTTTATTGTCTGTTGTCAGCAGTGTTGGGCAAGTTACTGTATTTTTTAAGTAATAAGTTACATTACAATATTACTGTCTCTCAAATGTAATGAGTTACACTACTTTTTATATTACTTTTGAGTTACTTTACCAAAATAACACATCCAGTGAAGGGCAATGTGGTATAGCATAACAACTGTGTAGGCCCTTAAGGCTACTAACAACTTTTATTACACAGCTTGGTCAGGGTTCGAGTTATAAACTGAGCTATGGGGGTCTTTAGCACGCACGCACGCACACAGACACACACACTCAAACAAAATCAAACACACTCAAAGACACACACACACACACACACACACACACACACACACACACACACACACACACACACACACACACACAGCCTTCAGCCCCTTATCTCCTCTCTTGGCTCTATAGCATCTCCACACACGACCTTGAGCTCTAAGCCTTGTCAGCATCCACCTCTTGTTATTAAATAATAAACTGAATGTATAAACAACCATATTCAGGCTGCACCAAGCAGCACTTTTCCCAATTTTTATGCAAACTTTTAAAGTCGTCTGCCTTAGATTTGTATAATAATGCATTAACACCACAACATTTTGGTACAGAAGCAAGCATGTGTGTTATATGAAAACCTCCATCCTTGCACGTGTCTAAGCCCTCATATCTTCCCACATTCTTGGCAAGAAAATCCTTATATTGTGAACAACTGAGCCAAACTGTAGTGGACAAGTCTGAAGATCCAATTACTGAGGGATTTCTGTGAGGAAAAGATCTTGGCAAAACCCCAAAAGGCTGAGCAGTTGCATGGAAGTTAATGACTGTTGCCATGCACACACGAAGGAATCTTGAAACAATGAAGCACAATGGGGTGGGAGGTGTGTTTGTGATGATGCAAAGTCCTGAGCTTGCAATATGTGCAATGTCCAGCTGCCTATATTCACTGCACAGAAATCATACATTATTCAACTTTTGACATGATAAGATATTCATGGGATGAATTCTATTGCATTATATGAATATACAGTGAAGGGTTTTTCAACTAATTTCAGTGCAATTAAACTATTTATCATTTAGTTATGGACCGTGGAGATCACATAAGGATAAATTAGCGCAAGGTGGACCCCCGCTGTGAGGAGGAAGTGGATCAACACCTGCCCGCAGTGCGCTTTCCTCGCCACAGTGTCAAAAAGCAACAGAGGCCCCTTCTCTTACCTCCTGTAGTTGCTCCAGCTCCTTCCTGAGAGTCTCCTGCTCGATCTCCAGGTCTGCATACTTCTGCTTCAGCGTCTGGTTCTCCTCCAGCACCACCAGACCGCACTCCGCAGCCCGGATCTTCTCCCGGTTCGCCTCGGCCAGTTCCTGGGTGAGCCGCTCCAACTCGGCCCGGTACTGATCCACCGATTCCCCGCATACTCCATCCGCGGCCATCGCCCCTCTCTCCCTGCGTCTCTGTCAGTCCCCCTGTCGGTCTGCGCCCCAGCGCTTTGGACGGAGCACAGAGGCGGGCGGAGGCTGAGAGATGCCGAATAACCGCCCCCCTCCCTCTCCTGAGAGGAAGGAAGGCAATGGTAACACACACTTACAATATATTTTGTTCTAAAGTATAATCAATAGCATCTCACAGCAGATTAACATTCTTAAAACATCCATAGCGGTGGACAGACGGAGCCATGCGACTTAAAATCAGGACATGTCTTCTGTGTGACACTCAGCAAAACACAGAAAGGGATTTCTGCTTATTCATGGGTGCAAGGGCGCCACCTGTCCTCTGCTGGGTGACAGAGCATTCACAACTTTTGTTAACATGTTTTTTAAATGGCCAGAACACTTGATAAATTGTCCTGCGTGCTCTTAGTATTTACACGTAACAATATGCAGGCATTGTTATGCACTGGGTATGGCATTAAAACGTTAAATAATAATGAAAATATTTCAATGGAAAATGGAGGGAGGGGATTGTTTTTCACTTTGCATGTTGTACGCTACTATGTGTTTGATGATATATATACAGTCTATGGTTTGATGTCAAGTGTATTCATTAGAGAGCAGATCTCCATGTCTTGGCCAATCGCTGCTCTAATGTTCCAATGAATAAATACAAAGCACCATTATTTTACCTTGCCATGATAATCTGGACAGGAACATGTTTTAATCCTTAGCAGAACGAGATTCTGAGTCAAAGAAGTTATGAGAAGTGAGAAATCAGCAAGTTGTTGAAACGTGAGGAACACAACATTATGTTTATTTTCAGTATTCAGTTTTTAAACAAAACCGCAACTTTCTGGTAGGCTACCGGTCTTAAACTGTCTCATTCTAATCACATAAAGTATTAGAGCCCGCCTTCCCAGTTCAGTTTGCCCAATCAGGTCACTTATCTTAAATGGAAGTCAAGGTTTAACAAAAAAAGAACCATGTTTGTTCTCAATTTTACAAAAATAAAAAAGGGCCTCATTTCATTATTTACTTTAACATAAATATTGTTTCTTTAAAACAAGAGAATACATTATACATATTTGAGTATTTAACTTAATTGGCTACAATTACATCATGCATACATTTGACAAATCACATCAAAGACCCCGCCTACTTAAAACCATAAGCACTGTGGAGGCGCGATCCCACAGTAGTCTCCAGGACAAGATGGCTCCACAAAGGATTGAAACTCAGGTAATGGTGATAGTTTTCATGACAGCATATCTTTTAATGTCAAGAACTTACCTAATTTAAAAGCATACTTTTATTTGCCTTTTTAATGATTAAAAAACATACATGAAAGAGAGAAAACTGTTAAGAATTAGTCTATGTACACAGACTATATCTACGGTACAAAACGGGCCAGTAACTCAGACAATCAATTTTTTTTGATATATTGTTTATTATGTATGCGTTTACATTTCTGAATGCGTACTGCAACACTTCCCAGCTTGTTTGTTGGTGTAAATGTGCAATACACTGTACATCTCAACACTATACTCTCTTTGTTAACCATACTCTCTTACTGTAAGAGGTCTATTACTATTGTGTACATTACATTGTCCGTATATCTGCCAAATGTGATATTTGTGATTATATATTTTGTATCAGAGCAAAAGGTCAGTTAAAAAAACATTAAGTGAATATTGATCTTTGTTTACATTAATTTTGACATATTATATTATGGAATGTTTAATACCTGTACTTCATAATTTAAATAGTTTCCCTGTCTTGACTCTCTAGAGACGATTGTTTGTTCACTCATCGGCCAGCAGGTGGACCTTTATG
Organism: Notothenia coriiceps; assembly: GCF_000735185.1. Classification (NCBI taxonomy): domain Eukaryota; kingdom Metazoa; phylum Chordata; class Actinopteri; order Perciformes; family Nototheniidae; genus Notothenia; species Notothenia coriiceps. The sequence continues at coordinate 19,211,304 of NW_011333040.1, forward strand.
CTCAGGGTGTGATGAGGGCACATGCAGAGCTTTGCACTCTGCAACAAAGCAAACATCCATTACATCACAGCATGATACTGTGCTGTTCATCCCAAATCAATTAGAAATGAATCAACACTTGTCACTTTTTTTGGATTGTGTATATCAAACCAAGAAATCTATCTCTTAGAATTTTTGATTTTGAATTTATTGTTTTTGACTCGACAATGACACAATTAATAATAATTAGCAAACCAATAGTCTTAACCTAACACACAGACAAACTATTCTTGTGATTCTGTATAGGCTGGGATATTTTTCAAAGATGCCTGCTGTTCACCAATGAGGTGAAGAGATTACATTTACAATGACTCAGTTTTTTTTTTTAAAGTGGGTGGTTTAGAACAAAGTCTGTAAATTCCTTCTCAATTGGTAACCACATGTTTGCGCCTGTGCATTGCGTCTCAAGGTAAGGGTACAGTGTGTGCATTAGTATTTATAATATAATGCTCTGTTAATATAGGTGTTGAAGAGGCTCCCCATGTGTAATACATGACCAGATCGCCTTTTTAATAGAGAAGCATTTTTTTTCTATTCCTCCATTAGCTTGCATGTGCCAAATTGCTTCAAATTATTTACATAATACCTCTTGTTGCTATGTAAAATGTCATTCATTTGACATTTCAATGGTCATTTTTTAATTTGTTTACATGTTCACAAAGACCAACAAGCACAATACAACCATCATGACTTGCTTATGTCTTCCCCTAAGGTCTCGAACTCCAACAGGTGGTGGGTTTGGAGGCAGAGGAACCTGACGCAGCAGAGTTGTCTTCCCATTGGTTAATACCGTACCATCAGCAGGAAGCATTGGGATATATGAAACCAGTCTGGGATGCTTCCTCTTCTGAGTTTCTACCATGTACGGTGCAGCCTTAGCACGTTGAGACAGCTTACGTGTTGTGTTCTCATTCGTAACACTCCGTTCGATGTCTCACTATGGGATGCGCCTCATCGCGGAGCAAACAGAAGCATCAATCTCATTACGCCAATCCTGATTGGCTGGTGATCTTGACGTCAGCGTCAGGGAATCTACCCCCTATAAGTAGCTTGCGCTACGCCGCATGCATCATTCAAACACCTCTTCTCGCTTCAGAGCACATCTCTATTGGTAGCCGGGCTAGCTCACACAGTCCACAGACGGAACCAAGCTATCCAAGCTAACTTCGGTCGACGGGCGCTCGCCGGCTACTTCTATATATACTTCTGCAAGAAGACTGTTAATACTAACACACCAGTTAGTGTTGCAATCTACCTCGCCATTTCTTTCTTCGGAATTAAAGGTAAGGTTTTGATTTTTCAAGCTGGTAACACACCTGTTACTAGCTTGCCTTTCCTCACTACCGACACCAAGGTAGCGGGGAAGGTTTTTTCTTTTTCTCTCTCACACCAGAGGAGGGGAAGATAAAAAGGGTATTAACACACCAGTTAATATTCTTTGAGAATAAAATTCTACACCGTCGTTTTTCTCCGGATTAACGACAGGTGGGGTAAGGATTTTTCTCAGCAACGTACCTGTTACGAGCGGGTCCACTCCACGCCGTCACCACGGCGACCGAGATGGACGCTTCTCTCCACCACCACCAGAGGAGTCAGGGACTCGGAGGTCGGCTCTGCGGCTGCGGTTGAAGATATCAGCGCACAACTCACACCAGGTCTGCTCGTCGCTGCCGGGCTGGAACACGCCCAGGAGGCTATCGACACCCCGGCTCGGTGCAGGCATTGTGCCGCTTCACCATCAAGAGCCTCTCGCGACCGGCTAGCACGCCAAGCTAGCTTGTCGGGACAGGACCCGCTCGTCGCCGCGGAGATTGAAGCCCCGCGCTGTGTCAGGCTGGGGCTCAATAACAGCGGCAGCTGCTGAACCGGAGCCCCGCGCCGTGTCAGGCTGGGCCCGGTGGCGGCAATAGACCGCGAGAGCGGAGCCCCGCGCTGTGTCAAGCGGGGCTCCAACTGGACCTCACCATGGTCCTCGCCCGCGGATGATGTCCTGGAGTTGGACTGCATGTCATGGAGCGGTGTTCCCTCACCTAAAACGCTTTCTGCCTTTCTCAGAGGACACCATGTCCTCGTGAGGACGGACAATACGACCACAATATCGTATATAAACCGACAAGGGGGTTGCGCTCTCTCCAGTTACACATGCTGGCACGCAAACTGATCTGTGGGAGCTGCGGCCGTCTCCTCTCTCTGAGAGCGCGACGAACGTACCGGTGTTGTGATGAAGCCTCGGGGCAGACCTGCTGTCCAGAGGGTACCATTATATGCAGACTGGACTCTACATCCAATGTGTGTGAGCCAGCTGTGGGTGCGTTATGGCCGAGCCGCGGTAGTATCTGTTCGCATCATAAAGAAAATGCTCACTGTCAGCTTTTCTTTTCAATGCGCGATCAAACGCACCATTAGCGTGGAGGACGCGCCGCGCACATTTGGCCCCGGTCTCTCCTGTGTACGCGTTTCCACCCCTGCTCTGATACCCCCAACTCTGGCCAGAGTGATGGGAACGGCGAAACACAATGATCGATAGCTCCGGACTGGCCTGCAATGTACTGGTGGGCGGAGATATATCAGCTGCTGTGCGGTCAGCCGTGGCATCTCCCCCTACGCAGAGACATACTGTCTCAGGCGGGGGACGATCTTTCACCACACACCGGCGAGCGCATGGCCCTATGGGCCTGGCCGTGAGCGTGGTACTAATCTGAATGCAGTGGGACTCCCGCAGAAGGTGATAAACACTATTCAGAGTGCGAGAGCTTCCTCCACTAGGCTCTTTATGACTGTAAGTGGAGGGTGTTTGAGGAACTGTGCCTTCAAAAAAGGACAGCTCTCTTTCAATGCCCTGGGGAGTGATTTTATCATTTCTACAGGACCTAATTGATAAACACAGAGCTTTCTCCACGATCAAAGTCTACCTGGCGCTATTGCTGCATGCCATGGTGGGTTTTAAGGGTAACGAGACGGCCGGCAGCATCCTCTGGTCTGCCGTTTTATGAAGGGAGCTCGCAGGCTCCCTTCCTGTTCCGGTCACTGGTGCCCTTATGGGACCTTGACAGTGGTTTTAGATGGGCTCACTCGAGCACATTTGAACCCCGGAAGAAGGCTACATGAAGCACCTGTCACTCAAGACAGTGCTGTTACTGCCCCTGGCATCCGCCAAGCGAGTCAGTGCATTCATGCGCGCATCTTACATCCTTCATCGCACTCAGTTCGCCGGAGGGTTAACGAGAGGTGTGGCTGAAGCCCAAACCTGCCTTTAATCCTAAGGTGTTGGTTCATGCACCCCCATTGACATGAGGCATTTCCTCCGCCGCGTGTCCCTTCGGGGAACAGCAGCGAATTTGCTAGTCCGGTCCGGCTTCGAACGCACTATATGGACAGATCACAAGCATCGTTTGTCATAATGCCAACGTCTTGTTTCCTGTGCTACCCGCTCAGAAGGGCAAGCTCTGTTAATAAGCCCCACGCGGCTCTCGTCACTGGATTGTGGAGCAATTGCTTTGGCTTACCGAGTCAGGGTCTGCAGGCACCTTCGGGGTTTGCGTGCTCATTCGACTCGGGTCTGGCTACATCGCTGGGCTTTGATCCAACGTGCCGGAGATCCATCCATTGCGGTTCGTACCCGGTCCGTCCCGAGCGAGCTCGCGCTGGCGGCTACGCCCGCTCCGCCCGGAGGCTCTTGATCGCAGATAGCGCGACCATGCCTCCCGCAGCGGCTGGCTCGCTACCTCTCGGTGGGACGTTGTCACCTGCAGCAAAATAGCAGCAATGTGCTTGTTGCAAGTCTCCAACCTCCGGCTCTTCCTCTCATCGGGTCGCCTGCATCTCTTCAACCGCTAGCCGCAGTATCGGACCAGCAGGCTCCGCGTACCTAGATGCTCCTCGGCTGCCTGATGCCTGCCGAGATAACAATTCTGGTTCGTCCCCAGCTCGCGTTCGCCGCTGACCCATTGTCCTAACTCCAGTTACCTCTCGAGTCGCGTGCCTCGTGTTGGATTTGAAACGTCCATCCGCGTTCCGTCACCGGTCTTTCCGCTGACATCGTCCCTCCCTGTCGTTCCGACAGCGACGGTTTACAATGCTATGCTCAAAGTAAGTAGTGGCTGGTCATACCCGTCTCCCACTCTGCACCATCGGCTGGTTGAGCAGCCACCAACGAATCACCTTCCCGCTACCCTGGAATCAGTCCCTGATATGCTGAGGAAAAGCAAGCTCGCATGTGTTACCAGCTCTGGAAATCACAACCTGACCTTTCTTCGAGAGAATGCAGAGGTCAGATTTGCAACCACTAACTGGTGTCTTAGTCTGCACAGTCGTCTTGCAGCAGCATTAGCTAGACTAGCCGGGCTAGCGCCACTCCTCACGTGAGTCTTGCGCAGCTTGGTTCTCCCGTCAATCTCCACTCCTTTAATAACCGCTGCTCCGGACTGCATGGACATCCTCGGCAGATAACGAATACTCCGCAAACGCCGTCTCCACACAGAGGCTCGGCCGTAAGTTTTTATTCATTCCACGTCTCCTACACTCCATCCCGTCCATTCGGCCCTGTCCACGCGCGCCACACTACACACATTCACAACAAAAAACACGTTNTTTTGTCCGCTTTTACAGATTAGACGCCTCTGCTCCCAGTGTGGCCCATGCAGTGCTGGGCCCCCTGCTGAGTTAGAGCTCTAACTGTTACATTCTGGTTGGGTTTGGTGATTTTCGAGATAAGCTCGTCTGGCAATACGGGAGCTACAATATCCCATAGTGAGACATCGAACGGAGTGTTACGAATGAGAACTATAGGTTACTTAGAGTAACATGAAGTGAGATGTCTCACCAGACGGCCCTCCTTGCTATGGTGAAGCGAGAAGAGGTGCTTATTTTGAATGATGCATAACGGCGTAGCGCAAGCTACTTATAGGGGGTAGATTCCCTGACGCTGACGTCAAGATCACCAGCCAATCAGGATTGGCGTAATGAGATTGATGCTTCTGTTTGCTCCGCGATGAGGCGCATCCCATAGTGAGACATCTCACTTCATGTTACTCTGAGAACTGGGGTTACGTAAGTAACCTATAGTTTTTATCTTTGTTCCCTTTGCCTAACACAGTGTCAGCAGCAGCCATTGGGACATCTTGCAGCAACAGGTTGGGATGCTTTGGAGCTGGGTCAACCTCCATTGGAGAAAACCCAGTTTTTAGCTTTGACCTTTGTTCATTTTATATTTATATATGTATAGGTTTATATCCTTGTCCATTATATTCAAGCAATTATTACTACAGTATATCTGTATATATTATATATATACTGTATATATATATGTGTATATATACTGTATATACTGTATATATTAATATTGGCTTGAGTTTATCCATGTCCTATCCTCAGAAACTGCCGCCCATGTTATGAATATGTATATTGGCAGGACAAATCAGATAATGTTCTGCCCCCCTCTGCAGTGTACATCTGCTATTCATTTTTGGATTAGGTTTTGTAAGTTGGGAGAATTTTTACAACACCATTTTTGGTCAAGCACATCTAACAACTGGGAGTGATCGTGTTGAGTCACAGTGTCGATGTGGACCAGCCTGCCGGTCACATGGTAAAATCAACCAGGCTGATAAGAAAGAGGCCTGGTAACAATTCCCCTCTTAACCACAAGAGGTGGTAAAGCTGATGGACCCAGTAGTATTACAGATTAGCTGCAGACAGACAAATACACACGACACATCATCTTGGCTTTTGCCTGTCGAGTAATCATTATACATGTTGTGTACACAGCAAATACTTAAAAATAATCATTTTCCACTGAATCTTGAGATTTTATTCATTTCATAGAAGTGAGTTAACCGAGTCGTTTAAATTATCATCGAAGATAAATCATGTACACGGTCTAACATAAAAACTATAATATCTACTGTATTTGTTTTCTTGTATTGCTTAAGATAGAGTCCGGTCTCTTCAAAAGTAATGTGAACTCTTTTTTATATCTTATTATTTAATTTGTTTGTGTAATATGATTTCATACACCTTAGTATTGAACTCATTAAACTCATTCTTACTACAATTATCAAAGTAGTTTATGATATTTAGGTTTTGGACACAACATAGCTCCAGGTATACGTCATGTTAGGCAGTTTGCCTCATATAATTTCCTTCTGACATTTCCAACTTTTGATGACCATTAGTATTCGCAGAAGCATTTCTCACAACATGATACAATTGTTGTCACACAAGTGGTTCAAAGTTGTTGGTTTGATTCTCTCACCACAAACTATTTGTGTCTTGTTTAGCCCTGCCTGAGGGAAAAGCAAACACAAGCAATAAAAGAAGATATGACCGGGGTGAAAAGTTTAACCGTTCTCAGAGGCTTGATAAATGTAATCAGTTATTGTACTCCCAATGGAGTTATGGTATTGATAATGAAGCTGCGTTATCGTTCTTATAATTGACAATTATTTGGAAAATGGCCAGCTTCACAGAAAGAAAAGGATAGGAACCGTTTATGTAATTGTTGGTGCATTTTCACAGAATAATATATCACCTTCACAAGAAACAGGCTTCATAACATAAAGTCACTTTATTAAAGGACATGTAATACAGTTACCTGCGGAGTTATATTGGTTTCAAAAAATAAAAGGTGAATAACAAGACACCTATATGTGCAGAGATAGAAGAATTCAGATATTGTACTTCAGTAAAAGTAGGAACACTCTGTTCCTACTTTTTAAGTAAGTAGTAAGAGTTACAGAAGTATTGGCATCAAAATATACTTAAAGTACCAAAAGTCAAAGTACTCATTGTGCAGAGTGGCCCATTTCATAATTATATATGATTTGTTTTGATTATAATTTTCAATGCATTGATATGTTTATAAAAGCTGGTAAAGGTGGAACCATTCATATTATTTGGATTTACTGATCGGTAGTTTGTTAATTTAGTACAGGTGTAACTAAAGTCTTATTTAAGTGTTGATTATATTTTACATCATTAATCCATATCTGCAAAGTAACTAAAGGTATTAAGTAAATGTGGTGGAGTACAAGTACAATATTTATTGCTGAATTGTAGTGGGGTAGAAGAACAAAGTAGCAGAAAACGGAAATACTCATGTAAAGTACAAATACCTCAAAATGGTACTTAAGTACTGTACAGTACTTGAGTAAATGTACTTAGTTACTTTTACAGAACTGCATATGTGCAGTCTTTCATATTCTTACTATAAATTACAATTATTATACAACAACTACAAACAGTCCCTTCAGCCGATGTTTCCACTTTGATCCTATATTCAACAAGCTCCCCCAGCTGACCTGCCAATAACCCATATTTACGAGGCCAAATTAAGATAAGGAAGGTTTTCAGAAAGTCAAACATATGATAAGTTTATGAGCGGTGCTGTATCTTATCTCTGACAAGAAAGTGTGGTGTCATGCAAAAATCTCTCCTGCAGAATAACACAGCAGCTCAATACCAAGAAGCACGTTGCAGTGCTGAGTACCCTCACACTTTGACTTCAATAAAACAGTTCAAATGGTTATTATAATTATTTATTATAAAGAAGCCAACTGTTTTCAGTATTCAACCAGAATATTCATTTTCTGATTCAACTTTACAAGGAAATAAACAAATAAAGTTCAACAAGTTTATTTCATGTTGTCAACACAGTATATACAACACACATGACAATTAAAGCTCATCAATAAACAGTTATTATATTTTACAGATTACAGTAGAGTTTGGGTTATAACTCCAGCAAATGATGTATCAAAGCTCATTATGATCTTTGTACCACGTCATTTAAAAACACTTTAACACAATAGTGTCATCAATTGTAAGAGTACTGCTATCTGTTGATAGCGTGCTGTGACCTGGGGAATGTGTGATGGTCAGCAAGGGGGCTGTTGGAGCTGCTCTGGGGAACAACGCTGACTGAAGAGGTTCAGGGAGGCAGCACGGCAGCCAGTACACTGCCTGCAACGGGGGCTTCTGTAGCGCCTGGGGGGGGGGACATACATACTGATGAGAAGATGTCTCAAAGAACCAACACAATCACTAATCACTATTCTAGTCAATGAAATGATATTGTTCTGTATGTAAAAAATACAAATATATCTAATAAAGTTTTCACACCAGAGATGCAACACATTTAAACAAGGGCATATTAACGGTAAGGTTAGACAAACGTTAATGTGAAAGTTAAAAAATAATATAATAAGACAATTGCTAAAGAAAATTACAAGAGCTACTTTAATTATGAGCCCAATTAAATACATTTTAGGGTTTCAATGTTCACAGGAGCTCGTGGTAAGATATTAGTTTTAATTTAATTTGTATTTGAAATATGATCATTTAATTTTTCCATCATATTACTTTTGAAACTTTGCTATTTGATCTCTTTCACCTTTTTAAAATGTATTTTATTATTTTAAAAAAGGTTTAAAAATGTTCCGACCCTGTTTCTCTCTTTCTATGTAAATAACGTAAGCTTCATTTTGAGTTTGAAGCACTCATTATGGGAATATTATTGGGATGAATATATGAAATGTGATGTTACCTCAAAATAAAGCAGGGGATGACTTGCAGGCCGGCTGCTCATCAGTTCTATGTCCTTCAGAGTTTCTGCTTTCCTCCGTTTGGCTCTGCGGTTCTGGAACCAAATCTGCAGCACAAACAACATGTCACATAAATGTATCTATTACATACTCACAACTTAGCCATAAATATGTAGCAGAGTACCAAAAGTAACACATGTATTATTATTCTCCTCTGAGCATGCATTATCATTGAATCATAGTACACAGAAAAACGGAAAGGTTAACTTTAATTAAATGTATTATACATAACTGTATTAGGTTTGTTGAAAGCAATAATATTAAGTTCAAATAGAAAATATTCTTGCTTTCATATATCCTTATAAAGTTATGTGAGGTCTGTTGACATAATACATGTAATTAAAGTCAATGCTTCAGTTTTTTGAGTGTACACACTTCTACGCCGAAATTATCAATAATACTTTGGGAGGTATTTCTTCATATAAGCAACAGTCCAAAGACCATTGCCATGGTTCCATTATTAACTATTCATTATAATAAGCCCATTGTTTAATCCACTGAACTGTTGGTGACCCCAGTTTGACTTATTGACTACTTCCAGCAATACACGAGTTGCAAAATAAAGATGATGTGTTGTCATAGTTTGCTTATTTGATACTACTGTAGTTGGACAAGGAGAATTAGATTGAAGCTATTTAAATGTTATCAGAACAATCAATATTAAATATTGTCTGATTTGAATATACATATGTTTTAACATGAATACAAAACTACTGTATTTGGACAAGGAGAACTAGATTGAAGCTATTTAAATGTTATCAGAACAATCAATATTAAATATTGTCTAATTTTAATATACAGATGTTTTAACATGAATACAAAACCGTCCTTAAACATATTTGTTGAGAAGTAAACTAGAACTTTACTTGTCAAGTTTAATTTGTCTGTAGCCTGTTTGTAATTCAAATACATTTATACATGCATAGTGATACAAGTTGTTGATTCTTTTGGGCTATTATTTGTTTATTCCATGACCTTTTTTTGTACAAAGTAGTTTATATTACTTTTTACAAGTAGCATAAGTTAAACACACTTAATTTCTTCGCTGTAGTTTTAACTTTTGCCAGGTTGAAATAATTGCTTCCAAAGCAGCTTCCCAATACTGTCAGTGTATTGTTTTTAATGCTGCCATGATAATTCTTGGTAAAATATACAAACAAATCCTTCACCAATCACATTACAAATGTTGCACTCATGCTAAGTTTTCAAGACAAGTAATACAACAAAAATCAAACAAAAACACACATAAATAACCGTGATGAGCGTTGTGTTTCCTACCTGTATTCGTCCCTCTGGGAGTTGCAGGCGAGAGACTAACTGCTCTCTTCTGTTCACGTCTGGGTAGTGAGTCTGCTGGAAGGCTTTCTCCAGCTCCTGCACCTGGACCGGGGTGAAAGTGACCCGCGTTTGCCTCTTTTTCCTCTGACCTGTAAACACATTATTGTTACTGACATCTTCCTCGTCAGCATCATTTTAACACTAAACATATGGCTTCAAAAATCACAATACTCACTCATGCTGTCCGTGGTGGCTTTTGGAGACTCTTCAAGTAGTCTGATTTGTGTTGTTTCTAATAGCAGAGAGAAAAACATTATTTAATATCAACAAGGATGTCCTTTTGGATAAGAAAAAGAGTGATAAACAACATACCTGCACATGAGATCTGCTTAGATATCCTGCTGTTCTCCTTGATAACAGACCAGTTACGATGTACTTTCTTCTCCTTTCTGGCACATGTGGGCCCCCATAGAATTTCCTCAATAGAATGGGACAGTTTTTTGCATGGCTGAGATTCCATTTGTTGATCCATGCAGGACTCTTTCTCTGTATTTCCTCTATTCCACATTCCCAGTAACTTAACCCCCTCCATTGGCCCCTTCGTCATCAGATGTTTGTAGTACTGACTTTATTCACCAGTACTCAGGAGCTTTAAAATATCACAAACCTCTTCTCCTTCTTCTCCTGTCTGGTATGGTTGTTGCACTGTGCAAGGTGAGGACAGTGAGGTTGCCCTCCCTCCCCTGTCAGCCTGTTTGACCTGCATCACATGGTTTTTATCAGGGAGGAGCGACTGGCGATATGTCATACTTCTAGGAAAAGTTTTTTCCTTAAGCGTCCCGTTTTACCCTTTAAATGTAAGGTGTGCTCATTGTGAATGTGCAAACTTGTTCCAGGTATGTGCCCTTATCCATTTTCTACACACACTAGATACATAATCAAACTGCATTTAGGTCTTACATTAACTCTGAGGTTTTTCTACCAGCAATGTCACCAGCATTAAAAAATCTTCAATTTTAGGCACGAGCTCGGACAAAATCTCCTTGCCTTTGCAGCTTGCTTTACACTTAAGCAACACTTAACACGTAAAACAGATTTAAACCGTTGCTTCTCTTTCTTATCACCGGATTATTGGAAGACTAGCCGTTATCACCTTGGCCTCAATATGCCCTTTCACGCTTCAGTTCACCTCACTGACACACTGGGAACGGCAGTCAGTGACTCCTTGTGGTGTGTAGGAAGCATTATGTGTTTAGTTTTCTCCATCTGGTGGTGTTGGCTCCTCAGTGCATTTACACCTTATCTCTTAATATAAGAAGGCAACATTATTACATTACATTACATTGCATTTAGCTGATGCTTTTATCCAAAGTGACTTACAATAAGTGCGTTCGACCAACAAGATACAAACTTGAAGAAAATAGAATCATATAAGTACATCAGGTTTCATAGAGCATTATGAGGTCTTGCCCTATGACATGTAAAGATCAGGTGGTGTAAGTAGATTTTTTTTAAATGGCAGACATTATGACATTTCATGGCAGGAAAACAAAGGTGTATAAAGCTTATTATATAGATCAGAAAAAACGAAAGTCTAGGGATACCAATAGTTACTAATAATCTTCGATTGAGTCAAAATTCACTAGGCCTATAGGACATGACAGACAAATGAGATATGTTAATAGCTGCAGCTCCAGCTTCTTTAGTTGTAAATGCTTTGGTTACATTTCAAATAGTTTTTACAAAAGTCAACAAAGCTTGATCCCCGTTCCATTATGCATGTTCTCAAATGTAGGGATGATTCATACAAATGAAAATAAACTGGTTCTACTAGGGACACAATTAATATCATGTTTAAAAAATCTTTTGGTGTAAATGCAAATTTAAGGATCATAATCATACTAATTTCTCTTTAGCTTTTGCTCCTCTTGAGCTTATAGTTGTCTCTGCTCAAGTCTAATCCTACTGCACTTTGAATTAGAAAAAATGCACCCTATCTGGCTCGTTGCCGTAAGTTGAGTATGACTGGTCTATAGAGAGGATGTGTAAGGAATTTTTTACTATATGAAACCAAATCAACTGAGTAAAAAGGCTTAGTGTAAAGCAAATTATAGAAGGGAACTTATTTTATAAGATAAGATAAGATGGACCTTTATTTATCCCCGTTTGGAAATTCAGGAGTTAAAGCAGCAACCATTTTATGAATGTCCAGCACGGTTTACTTTTTTCTCAAGGTTTAACTGGGTTAAAGCACTCGAGGAATTTCCAGCATTATCCCTTCTTTAAGCAAAGTATTCTCCCCTGCTGAGTAAGCAGCTGTGGTATCTGTAAAATCAGTGGAGAGCACCTATAATATATTAACACCACACACAAGTCACACGTGCACACATTTTAAGTTACAACATTGATAACTTAACATTATTGACAGATATTAAATGCATGTACAAAATCTAGATTAATCTAGGGTACATTTATATTTTGAAGCATTTTCACATACAGAAATATAAAATGAAAACAGGTTTGACAGCTGTAGGAGCAAGTATTAGATAGCAGTTTTCACTCTCACCATGTAGATGGTGCTGTTGAACTCCTCTTGCGTCACACATGTGTCTCAGAATGCAACCCGTGTGTCTCTTGTGGTCTGCATGTAGTCTGACTCGTGACGAGTCATACGAGGACACTCATACATTTGGTCGAAAATATCTCATTTTATAAATGTCAGTTCTGGTTCACAGATGAATGTAAAAACAAAGGCTTATTTAAAGGTCCCCTATTGTACTGTTTTTCATCAATATATTATAGTTCTCAGATATATACAAAACATGTCTCTGAAGTGTTTTGCTCGAAAATACCAAACAGATCATGCATTGTAGCAACCCATAAACCCTGCTGTTTTAACCCTGTTTCAAAAGTGCTGATTCTCTGTCTGTTACTTTAGAATCTTTAGATGAAAATAAGGAGCCACTCCCCACGCCCCTCTGAGAGATATTTGCTAGGAGGAGATTCGGGTGATAAGGTGGGAGGGTCTTACCTTGGTTGGTTATTGGCTAATGGTTACAAAAGCCAAAAAATTGTTATGACATCATAAAGTGAACAAAATCTGATCAGCTAATTTTGTGACAGGTTTTTATATAAATGGATCAGGACGTGAGCAAATCTTTTTTCTTGAAACTTCAGACTCTCTACACAGAGGGGACACATGTTTATGTATAAAACAAGGGAGGCTGTGGCTCCGTGGGATAATACACTGAACTTAGTGGGCTGAACTTTGAATCAGGGGATAGCAAGTTTGAGTCCCACTGCAGTCAGCATGTCGTTGTGTCCCTGGGCAAGACACTTCACCCCAAATTGCTCCTGTGGGGATTGCCCACAGTACTCATTGTGCAGAAAACCTTGAAGAAGTATCACTGCACCCGCCTGAGGAATGTCTTGATTATGGGAAACCTATGAGACAAATGGAGGAGTTTCCACCGCCCTTCACCCCCCTATCACCTATGAGGATAGTCTTCCTTCACCCCCCAGCCTCTTTACTCTCCGTTCACCATTTCACCCTCGCCCACCCTCCTGGAGTTTCGACCACATGAAGGAGATACAGAGGGTTGGCATCGAGTCCTTCCTGGAGATCAATGACTGCATGAAGGCGATACACAGGGTTGGCAGAATGTCCTCTACCGCCGCCCCTCAACAACGCCCACCAAAATCACCGAAGCAGAGACGCACACCATCTCCCCCATCTTCATCACCATGCCTACGTCAACCACCTTCCCCCCCTTCAGCATCTGCAGTCTCCGAAGTCTGATAAGAATGTGTGTATACAAAATGCAGCAAACTCTAACTGATATGTGCTGGGTCCAGGCCCAAGGGCGTATGGCACTCTCAACTCTTTGAGGGACAAGCCGGGGCCCTGCTGCCTGTAGCTTTGCCGTTATCTGTGTTGATAGGTAATAGATTGAGATCGGTGAATCAGCTTAGACACAGGAAGCGCTCAATTGTTTTTGTGAGTTTAAAAAATCTGACTGATGGTGTATTTAACAAACTTAAACTAGCTTTATTACATGTCAGGTCATTGGCAGGAAAAACGTTTTTAATCATTGATTTTATCACTGAGCACAATCTCGATTTAATGTTTTTAACAGAAACTTGGATTGAACAAAATAACAGTGCAGCTGTTCTTATCGAATCAACCCCTCCCAACTTTAGTTTTATGAGTCAGGAAAGAATGCATAAGAAAGGAGGTGGAGTTGCTATTTTGTTCAATGATTCCATTCAATGCAGGAAGACATCTTATGGGAACTTTGCTGCTTTTGAATATGTGGCCCTTCAGCTGAAATGCTCCTCTCGAGCTCATTTCCTAAATATCTATAGACCACCCAAATACTGTGCAAGCTTTTTTGATGACTTTACTGAACTGCTGTCTATAGTGAGTATTGACTTTGACCGTCTAGTCATCGTTGGTGATTTTAACATCCATGTTGACAACCCCCAGGACAGAGGGGCTAAAGAACTGTTTTGTGTTCTTGATANAAAGAGAGACTTGGCCTTTATAATTTGGAATTGAAAAACGCACGACAGTCTTTCTTCTCTGACATCATTACCAAAAACAAAAACAACGCACGTGCCTTGTTTGCTACCGTCGATAGACTAACTAACCCCCCACGTGTCAGTAGCCTCTGAATTTCTATCCACCAGGGCGTGCAATGATTTTGCCTCCTTCTTCACTGACAAAATTCAGAAAATCAGACAAGCAGTCAGTGCCTCTGCATCAGGTACAGCAAATGTGTTGTCCTGTGTCCACCTAAAATCAATTTAAACACCATGACACAGTTCCATCAGATTAATGATAAAAACCTAGAGGACATTATTCAACTTCTGAAATCCTCCTCCTGCTGCCTTGATATTATTCCAACAAGATTTTTCAAAGATGTTTTTCCTTGCATGGTCTCAGATCTACTTCATATAGTAAACAAGTCTCTTCACTCAGGGGTTTTTCCACAGGCCCTGAAAACTGCAGTCATTAAACCGCTCTTAAAAAAGAATAATCTAGATGCTTCAGTAATGAACAATTACAGGCCTATATCAAACCTCCCATTTCTAGGTAAAATCATTGAAAAAGTAGTTTTTCAACTGCTGAGTAATTTCTTGCATTTAAATAACTGTTTCGTAGTGTTCCAGTCAGGCTTTCGTCCAAACCACAGCACTGAGACTGCTCTTGTAAAGTTCTTCAATGACATCCACTTAAACACAGAAAGTGGCAGAACTTCAGTGCTAGTATTATTAGATCTCAGTGCTGCGTTTGACACTGTTGACCACAACATATTACTAGACCGACTGGAAAACTAGGATCTAGGATTAAAAGACATATGTCACAGCAGGATTTGGAAAAACTTGTCCATGCTTTTATCTTCAGTAGACTGGACTACTGTAATGGTGTCTTCACAGGTCTCACTAAGTGAGACCTGTGAAGACACCATTACAGTAGTCCAGTCTACTGAAGATAAAAGCATGGACAAGTTTTTCCAAATCCTGCTGTGACATATGTCTTTTAATNCCAAAAGTGCTGATTCTCTGTCTGTTACTTTAGATGAAAGTAAGGAGCCACTCCCCACGCCCCTCTGAGAGGTATTTGCTTGAAAAGAACCCAATGGTGCTCTAGGGGGAGATTCAGGTGATAAGGTGGGGGGGGGGGTATCTTGGTTGGTTATTGACTAACGGTTACACAAGCCAAAAAAACATTATGACATCATAAAGTGCCCAAAATCTGATCAGCTCATTTTCAGACAGGTTTTTATATAAATGGATCAGGATAAAAAGCGAATCTTTATCCTGAAACTTCAGAATCTCTTCACACAGAGGGGACACATGTTTATGTATAAAAGACATGAAAAAGGGGATTTTGCATAATAGGTGACCTTTAAGACGGAGTAAAATGTCAATAGTCAGAAAAGCCTTTAGGCCATAGCTTGTGCCCTTTCCATCACCTATACCTTCCAAGCTCTAACATGATGCCAAACTGTCACATGCTGCTATTGATGACGGGTAGATGTTCAGTAAATGTTAACTTAATTTACTAATTTACCGTAAAGCTCCATTTCCCCTGAAATTATATTAGACTAAATTATATTATTTGTCTAAATTAAGAGTTTGATAGCAGCCCACATCAACTTCATTAGAGAGGTTGTAGTACGGCAGCGGAGAAGGTTCAGATTCTAACACCGTTTGCATGTGTAGGCCGGATCATTTCCTCAGCCTCTGTGACAGAGAACAGGATTGTTGTCTGCATCTTGTCTTGTTTCAAAGTCAAAAGAGGTCACAGATGGGTAGCTGGCAAGTAGACAAAGCAAGCAAGAGGCTATTAATAAATGTATTAAGAGTTGTCTTCGCTTTTAGAGAATGTATAAAACTAGGGAATGGGAGCTTGAAAAAATGCACCAAATTGAAAAGTTAAAGGAAATTGAGCTCACATGAAACTTTGAAAAGCACAGAGAGAACAGTGTGGGGACATCATGAGGTCTTCTGCTCTGTGTGCATGTGACTCTGTGCACTACACATCACAAGGATCCCCAGGGCCATCCCTCCCTACAGGAAGATCAAGCAGGGGGCCTCACCTCGCGGAGTAGGGGTCTCATCTTGCATATGGAGTTCTCCGCTTCGAGGCTCGACTAGCACCCACCCCGTCGAGGCTCAAGTTGGCCAGGGACGGCCCTGAGGATCCCTCACATGTCAGGTAGCGAAGGTCTGTGATGGTGCCAGTATTCTTTCATATCACTCAATGAAGCATCACACCTCGTGATTGGACTGATAATAAGCAGCTGAGCCATTGTCGTCATCTGCTCTAACAGAATAACCCAACATGCATCATATGTGTCAATGTGTGTCCAATCACCAAAACATTGCTCAATGTGTGAAGAAAAAAGTATAAACTTGCTTTCTTTCCACCCAACCTGTTGTTGATCACGTACGTCTCTGTAGCTCAGAAGTACTTGATCACATTTAGCCTCAGAGACAGTCAACTTTCTCAAGTGTGTTTCAGAGGCTTCTCTATAATCAAATTGGGATAGGGGCAGTTAGCAATGAATGACTGAGAGCACAGGATTTATTTAACAGAATAATGTGCTGCACGTGTACTAAACAAAGCTGATCATGAATGTTGTTTCAACAATAATTATTATGTGAAATGAAAGCTATCGAAAAAGGCATCCTCTCCTTTTCGAAATGAGTTTTGTCCAGATGTAACTTACATTTACTCAAGTACTGTACTTAAGTACAATTTTGAGATACTTGTACTTTACTTGAGTATTTCAATGTTATGCTACTTTACTTGAGTACAATTCAGAAGTAACTTGTGTACTTTTACTCCACTACATTTATTGTGTACATTTAGTTACTTTGTGGATTAATGTTATAAAACATATAATATAAATGATTCTTAAATGGGCCAATCTGCACAATGAGTAATTTTAATTTTGGTACTATATTTGAATGCCAATACTTTTGTAGTTTTACTTGAGTAACAATTTGAATGCAGGACTTTTACTTGTGTAGGTATTCCTACACTCTAGTACTTCTACTTTTACTGAAGTACAAGATCTGAGTATTTCTCTCTGGACAGCGTAAAGAATAAGTCTGACATTAGAGGGAAGTTTAGTTTAGAAATATGCGATCTCATTCCTTTCAAAAGATACCTTACACTGAATATTATCCTCTCTCTTGTAGTACCCTGTTCTGTGATCAAGGGCAGATAAGGTTTAGTAATATTGTATCACTAAAACAACACCAATACATTGTTGGATAACAACAGGACAATTAAGTTATTTATTCACACTGGATGAAAAAGTCCACATGCTGTGTTCAAAGAATGTTGTGTCTTTTGATTAAAGACAAGGCAAGTTTATTTATATAGCCCATTTATACACAAGGCAATTTAAAGTGCTTTACAAAAATGAAAGACATTAAGAAACATATTATAAAATGAAATTTAAAAACACTAATTTAAAAGGAAAGATAATAAAGTTACAGTGCAGCGGCAAAAAGAAAAGTCTTCAGCCTGGATTTAAAAGTAGTCAGAGTTGCAGCGGACCTGCAGGTTTCTGGGAGTGTGTTCCA
This sequence comes from Notothenia coriiceps, assembly GCF_000735185.1. Lineage (NCBI taxonomy): Eukaryota > Metazoa > Chordata > Actinopteri > Perciformes > Nototheniidae > Notothenia > Notothenia coriiceps. The sequence goes on from NW_011333040.1 coordinate 19,229,324, forward strand.
GATATTTGGAGCATAATAACTGAATGCTGCTTTACCATGTTTAGTTCTGACTCTGGGGACAGAAAGCTGACCAGTCCCTGAAGACCTGAGAGATCTGGATGGTTCATAATTTAGCAGGAGGTCAGAAATGTATTTTGGGCCTAAACCATTCAGTGCTCTATAAACCAGCAGCAGTATTTTTGAAATATATTCTTTGACACACAGGAAGCCAGTGTACAGACTTCAGAACAGGAGTGATGTGATCCACTTTCTTAGTGTTGGTAAGGACTCGAGCAGCGGCGTTCTGAATCAGCTGCAGCTTTCTAATAGTTATTTTTGTG
>NW_011333040.1:19229688-19263043 GCF_000735185.1 Notothenia coriiceps
ACACAAACAGGAAGTGCTTCAGCGACGACCCAATCAGAAAGCAGTCCAGTACATCAAGAAGAAGATAGATAGGATCCTGTTGCAAGAGAGAAAGCTAATCCAACCTGTTTCCCAGGCTGTCCTGAATGAAATGAATGATCGTTCTCTGAGAGGCGAAGCAGATCCAAGCAGATCGCCCTGAGTTGCAGGAAAGCTCTCTGCCACAGATAATCTGTCTGCACCTGCTGCAGTGGTCCAGCCGTCTGGGCCCCTTCAATCTTACTGATCCATCAGGAGAAAGATGCTGGACGATCGTTTGACGCTGAAAGAGATACTCCTGCCTTCAGAGGAGTGCTCTTCTGAGCTCGGCTGCCAGTGGTCAAAGCCTCAAAGCTCTGTGGTACGAGATCTAAACTTGATTTAGTGAATCAGATTAATTAGATAAGCAAGCTGCTTCTTCTGAATACACTGTTGTCCTCCAAATCAGTCTCCTTCAGGGGCCCTGAGTGGGCTGTAACCTGTCAGCAGACGAGAGAGCTGTGCAGCTCTGTCCTCGACCGGCTGCAGCCTCCCAGTCCTCTAGTCCTGAGACGATGCTGGACGTGAGTAAGCCCCAACCGACCCCATGCAGGACTTCAGGAGCATGAAGCTGCCTGTCTGCTGGACTGGAGAGCACCAGCTGTGAACTGTAAGACTCTCAAGCGTCAGAGACCAGAAACAGTTTGATCAGCCGCAACAATCAGCCCTGCTGTGATGGTGTGGGAATACCTCAATCAACAAACATCATTCAACAGAGAAAACCGCCCGACAACCCCCAACGAAGGCACGCACAACACAATATGACGTCAGTTAGCAATTCACAAAAATGGGTTACTTGGCAGCAGAAAACTTCTTTCAGTTAAAAAAACTCCCCCCCTTGTGAGCACGCAGCAGAAACAAAACAAAGGGCTGGGGCCCTCACTAGGAAGGTGAGGTATCTTGCCTCATAGATCCAATCCAAATGTGGGTAGATGAATCTGTGATACTTGAATATGCTTTATGAAAAACACAGCGCTGTATCCCACAGCTCCTCCAGAGGGTTACTTCACTTTGTTGGCCGGCTATCGCGTTAACACAGAACCCTCAGATCTGATTATAAATACAACGGAGACAAAATCAGGAAGGGTTTGCTAAAGGCACAATCAGTATTGGGCGCCTTTTTTTTACGCAACTACTAAATGTTGTTCAACTTTAATTGACTGAATTTTATTTGTAAATTGGGACTTATGAACACATGAATACTTCTGTTTTATATATAATACGCGTATATAATATATGTTTTATATATACATTATAAGAACGGGTGGGCTTGAATCCTTGAAAAAATGCTTTTGAATTTTTTTACGAGGTGTTTTTCATGACTTGAAAAGTGGCTTGAATTTTGGGGAAATGGTGCTTGGATTTGAGATAAAGTGCTTGAAATTGTAAATGCTTTACGTTCTACATAAATTTGGCTTGTTCTGACCTGGAACTACTTTCGCTTTACATGTCTGTCGAGGATTATAATGGTAGGAGGTAGTGCTGCGTACCGGTACGCCGAACCGGTACTGGACTTGTAAAAAGTTTCGGTTCAAGTCCGGTTAAAACCGGAACGTCAGGAACCGGTACTTACGTATATTCTCCTTTGTGTTCTAAACCATATAAAACCTTCCATAGATCGAGAAATTTGCGCTGAGAAAAGACGAAAAACATTGTTTTGGCTTCTGATATGGGGGCCATTACTGAACTCACGAAGTCTCGCAAAATATCGCAACTGCTCGCGAGATCTGTGTGACGTCAAGGGAAGCTGGCTTAGACATAGTGGACACTGACAGCGTGGGATGCTGGTTGCCATATTTGGTAGTGTAGCTAAGCTAACTCCTTTGTATGTATGGTGATATAGTGTCTGCCGAAAGAGCAACACTTCACCCAGACAATGTCAATATGCTGTTGTTCTTGAACAAGAACACATAGACTTGTAGTCTTGCATATTGAGTCTTGTATGTACATCACTATGTATGTAGTTGTGTTGTGTAGTTAGTAACACATGTAGAGTTCTAGAAAAGACATGGTGTAGACACAAGTTGGAAGGGGGCACAATAAACCTGACGAGTTTGAATTTGAGTTGATTATGAGTTTATTTTCAATTGATAATTAGCTCACAATAAGTTCACTTTAGTTACTCACACATCTTGACATAAGTCCAGACCTGAACCTGAACCTCTGGACTTGAGTCCGGACCTGAACCTGAATGTGAGTCCAGGTACACAGCACTAGTAGGAGGGGGAGGAAGTGACCGAATCAAATCTGTTGACAGCAGGTTTCTGCACTAAAGCTTTTACTTTCGTTTAGTCTAAAATTATCTCAGTATCAGTTTTAGTTTCTCTCACGTGACTTCACCCAGAAAAATACATTTGCTCTTTTATAGATAAAACACTGCCACCCTCTGGTTATTCAATCACATGACACACGTATAGTGTTTAGCTAGCACAATTAGGTTAACTGTTAGTAGGTGATACCTGTCCTACCTGACTAGATGTCTGGCCTGTTGAGGAGGGTCTGCGAGCCCCTTCCTGCTTCAGCTTCAGTTTATACAGAGACAGCTCTGTCAGGAAAGATTCAAAAGAAAACATTAAAGGTCACATATTATGCAAAATCCACTTTTTCATGTCTTTTATACATAAAAATGTGTCCCCTCTGTGGAAGGAGATTCTGAAAGTTTCAGGAAAAAAGATTCTCTCTCTCTTTTCGTCCTGACCCATTTATATAAAAACCTGTCTGAAAATGAGCTGATCAGATTTTTAGGCTTGTGTCACCATTAGCCAATCAGCAACTAAGGTAACCCCCCCCCCCCACACACACACACCTTATCACCTGAATCTCCTCCTAGAGCACTATTGTGTTATTTTTAACCCAATCTCTGTCAGAGGGGCGTGGGGAGGGGCTCCTTATTTTCATCTAAAGTAACAGACAGAGAATCAGCACTTTTGAAACAGGGCTGAAACAGAGGGGATTATGGGATGCTACAATGCATGATCTGCTTGGTATTTCAGCCAAACACTTCAGAGACATGTTTTGTATATGTCTGAGACCTCTAATATATTGAGGGAAAGCAGTATAATAGGGGACCTTTAAGCTAAAAAACATTTTATGATCTGTAACAGCTAGACAAAATATCAAGGAAATTGTATGTAAAAACAAAAATTGCTTTTGACATCTTCCAGCAGCAGGACTTACTGCTTGCAGACTTCTTTTCTGGTTGAGGCCCATCAGGCTCCTGTATATTCCAGGTGACCCTCTTCCCCTGAGTCTTGGATTTGGCTACGGTCGATATCTGTTCGCTCTTCCCCTCCTCCTCCTCCTCCTCCTCCCCCTCCTGTTTGACGGATGCACCGCTCTCCTCTGAGCGCTCCGTCTTCACATAGTCCAGGCTGTCCAGCATCACATCGACATTAAAGTCATCATCAGAGTCCGAGGGCTCCTGGACTTCCTGCTTCACAGAGTCTGGTTGTTCACTGGAGGCCGTTAACTCTGGGTCAGACACTGTATCCTGGAGACTGTCTGCTGGGACAGGTGTGGTCAGTGAGGAGGATAAGGGGGGAGGGGGTGAATGGCATAATGTAGGGGAACTTGGCTCAGATTTAATAATGGGGATTTTACACTTCTCCGTCTTGATGGGGTCTTCTTTTTTCCCCTTCTCATCCATGCTTTTGGCCACCATGAAAGCATGGATGTCAGATTCTTCTTTCTTAATCTGTTCACTAATAGAAAACACATCTTCAAACATATCAAGAGATGGTCGCTTTTCTTTCTTCATTTCTTTTTCAACCTTGATCTCTGTAGCTTTTCCCGCCGTTGTGTCCTGGCTCTCTACCTTAGGGTCTTTCTTTGTCATTTCAGAGGCAGGAGTATGGGAGGGAGTCTTTTGTTTGATCACTGGGGCAACGTGTTCCTCTATGATGGAACTTATAGGTGTATCCTTTGCTTTTTTCCTGTCTTGTGAGCGTTTCGTGTCTTTAGAGGACGAAACGCGGGACCCTGAAGTCCTCTGAGCGCTCTTGGATGAAGACCCTTCTTCTTTCCTTTTCTCTCTTGAGCTGGATCTGGACCTGCGTCTCATCTTGTCTTTTGATCGAGAGTCCTCCTTGTCTTTGGAGGAGAGCGATGGCTGTGGCAGTCGTGTGTGACCCTTCTTCCGTTCCCTGGATACGGATCTGGACCGTGATTTCGACCGTGAACGTGAGCGACCCCGACCGCGTCTCTTGTCCTTCGACTCTCGGCCTCTGTCACTGTCTCGATCTCTGCCATCACTTCTCTCCTTGCTCCTTTGTAAAGGCTTCTTCTTTCTGGAACGCTCTCTGCTGCTAGATCCAGAACCAGACCTAAGATCAGTGACGAGAGACAAAAACCCTTAACAGAAGCAAACCACGTCAAACAGCAACAACTACATATTTGATACAAGCAATATATTGGACAAAGTGTGACATATTTACCTAGATCTCCTCCTCTCTTTGGATTGGGAGCAGGATCGCTGTCTCTTTGGGCGTTTCCTCACAGGGGACTGAGAGCTTTCAGAGACTGAGTGTGCACCAGTCCTCTCTCTGGACCTGGACCGTCTGGAACTCTTTTCCTTTTGTCTGCCTCCTGGGCCTGATGCCTGGCGGTCTCCCCTCTTCCCTCGGTCTGTCTCTGGACTTTTAGAGCGCCTCTCCTTCGAAGCTTGGAAGGTCTTCTTCTTTTGGCCCAAATCTCTTGACTTGTGAGAGGACTTAGAGTCAGATTTAGTTTCCGGCTTTTGTTCCTTCTTAATGGGAGTAGAGCTAGATGCTGATGGATCTCGAGGAGCAGTGTTAGGAGTGACAGCCCTCTGTGCACTCTCCTCTTCTCTCTTAGTCTTGAAGAGATCCAGTCTGTGTTGGACAGGTGGTGAGGTGTCTTCTGTCTTTTCACTTTCAACGCTGCTACCAATTATTTCAGCTCCCCCTGCATCAACCAACCCTAGTTCTATCTTAACTTTAGAGGCTAGTAACGATGTTGTTTTCTCAGACTTCATATCTATTAGTCTTGATTTTGTTTCTACCTTGACATATGTTTCTGAGAATCTGACTTCCTGGGATGTGGATTCCTGAGCGTCAGCTCTCATTGGTTCTTCCTGTGAGACCTCAATGTCCTGTGATTCGGTTTTGACAGTCACCAGGTCCTGCTGCCTTTGACTCTTCTTTACTAAACTAGAAGCTTTCTCCTCATGTGTTGCATTCTGGCAGCTTCCATGCAGTCTTGCGCTCTCAGCTTCGTTGTCTGAGCTGCTCGAGTCTGACAGAGTGGGATCAAAAGGATCGTAGATAGTATCGCTGCTTTCTTCCTGTTTGACCGCTGTACGCGATGCCAGCAGCTTCTGTTTATCTCTGTGCAGCTGTCTCTTTTTGGCTTCGTTTTCCTTTTGTGCCCGGGTCGGCTGCGTACTGCTTCCAGCGACAGGAAGTGACGAGCTGCCTACCTGCCTCGGCTGCCACGTGTTCCCACTTGTGTTAATGCGGAAACTCACCGATGACGAGGATGATGCCGACGAGGAATAACGAGACTGGCTGGCAGAAGAGCCCATGGAGGAGGAGGAAGAGGAGGAGAACGAGTTGGAGAAGGCGGAGGAAGAGCCAGGTCCCTCGGGCGTCTGCCTCTGACCCTCGGCCCGGCCCTTCTGCTGGTCTACACTTTGCTGCCGTCCCCTGTCCCCAGCAAGACTGTTCATGCCCGTTTCTGGCAGGCTGTGACCATGACGACTGGTGGTGGAATTGCTACTGCTTCCCCTACTACTACTGCTGCTGCTGCTACGATCACGGACATCTTGATTGGTGCCATTATTTGTGACATCACCGCTCTCCCTTTTGATTTTTGGTATCCTAGGAAGCACTGACACATCTACCCACATGGGCTTTGCGGGTGCTTTTTGGGATTGTGATGAAGCCATCTCCTTGCTCTTGGTGCTTAGGGAGGGGCTGGGGGCTCCGTTGCTTCTCTGATGACCGTGGGGGTGCGTGGGTCTGATCGGAAGAGGAAGCTGAGAAGATGGTCGGATCTGGCCGGTCTGCAGGGGCGTGTGGAGGGGTAAGTGAGAGGAGCTCTGGGATAGAGGTCTGTTCGTGTAACTGTGGGAGGATCCTGGTTGGTCTACATTGTAGGGGAGGGACGGAGAACTGTCTCCTTGGTTGGGGGACATCATTGGGCTGATCTGGGTGCTGGCATCTCCTGAGCTGTTGTCGTTGCTGTGGCCTGGGTTTAACTCAGATTGCATTACTGCAACACAAAAACAATTTAAAAAAACACATATTAAGAATTCAATTATTGCTTTGCTTAGACTGTACACAGCTCACATTAGTTATTCACATCAGGATTATAAAAGACCCCCCCCCCATCACCCCAGCAACAAGCTGTTCTGTCTGTTGCCGTCTGGCAGGTGGTACCGCAGAATCAGGACTAAAACCACCAGACTCTGGGACAGTTTCATCCCACAGGCCATAAGACTGCTAAACGCCTGAGCTCTGTTAAAGGTGGGGTAGTTAATTCACTTCAGACAACTTTTTGTTATATTCCATGGAATGCTCTTAACATCCCGATAGCAATGACATGATGCACTCGAGCTGGTTTCCCCATTCTTACCTACCCCACCTTTAAGTGCTCAATAACCCAAAGCATTCATCTGGTTGCATCTTAGAATGTATTTAATGTATTATCTTAATACTTATCACTGGATCAAACAGTATTTGATTGTATTTCACTGTACAATATTTAACCTTACATTCTGTTTCTTTCACCTGCACTATTTTCTTCAAATGTATTATACTGTTTCATTTGCACTATTTTTATATTATTATATTAGTCTTATGTCCTATAATAATATGTTGCATTGTCGGAGGAGCTCGGGACCTAAGATTTTCATTGCCATAACTACACTGTAGCTACTTTGCATATGATAATGAAACCATTGAATCTGAATGTTATTCACGTCAGAGTTCGGGCAAACTGGAACATTCATCAACAGCAACACAGTGAGTACACTGTGTGATCTTTGGTCTTGCTGTGTGCCACACACTTACATGACTTTGTTGCTTTAAGGGAACCATCTCGATTGATAACGACATCACAGCTGTTCATCAAGAGGACGCTTTGTCCTGATAGGATGCTTCCCAGGAGGTCGGGCACAGGAGCCGCCTCAACAAAACCCGCTGATTGGGGAACGTCCATACCTCTCCTGGTGTAGCAAAGCAAATCCTTAAATTAGATCATATTTCAAGCTAGATACCATTGTGATGATAAAAACATTCAAAACACCCGATATATTACATATATAAGAAATTAAGGTCACTGTCATGATGCACATAAGTAATGTTTGGATTTGTTGTTTAATAATTTCAGTTTTTTTTTTTTTTTAATGTACTCATCATTTTTGGTTCTTAGCAAAACACAGAGAGATTAAACCAAAATATTTTTAAGTAAAACAACATTAGATTTGCATTAAAGAATTACATAAAATAAACATAAATTGTCATAAAAAAAAGCAGTGATTTGTGCATTTTCTATCATGTAATGCCATCTATGTAATATTAGGTGGGGCTGTGGAAGACGGTAACCGAGCAATTCTAGAAGGTATGATTACCCGGAAGGAAATGTAGGCTTTAAAATATGAGAAGACTTATCAACAGATTCAAAGTATCTGACTGGCACTTCAGGGGAGCCTTCACTGATGGGGTTGTACAAAGGCGAGAGAGGGTAATCAAACATACTGTAATAGTGGTTTAGATGATATATATATATATATATATTAAACATTATTGTACATTTAAACCCATACATTCTGAGGATAATTAGTTACATTTAATTTTTTTAATATACAACATTTTATTTGATAAAAAGAAAAACGTTCCACTGGGGAGGAAGGGAAGGCGGCACCCTAGCACCCTCCATTGACCAGCTGCCACTGCATGTATGTCATCCACATGTTCAACGTGTACAATTGTAGAGATTGATGAGCAAAAACATGTTACTCAAAATCAGAAGTTCAGAATCAGGAGCTGTTCAAAACAACAACCCTTACACATCATGGTTAGAGGGGGGTGTTACCTGGAATGGCCTGCAGTGACGGGTCGAGCTACAGGCTGGTGAGAGCGCAGAGCAGAGCGAGAGATCCCTCGTCTCTTGGCCTCCAACAGCGATGTGACGCGGGCCTGCTGCTCCACCTCCTCACTGGTCAAATGAATAATGCAATGCACTATTAGCTTGATAATTAAAATAGCATATGCTTAGCTATGTACAGTTACACTCTGAAGAACTAGCCAACTATTAGGTGTTATATACTTTAATAGGTTAGAAACACATATAAAGGTTTATGATATTGCCGGCCAAGACCTAGTCATACCAATGAGAAATATTTGAAGTCTGTAAAATGGTATTTGTGTCAGCAGTACAATAGGCACAAGACTTCTTCTTACCGTTCCGATAATGGATCCAGGTCGTATTGATCCCCGTGGATAGAGAGAGATGCAGCACCGATGTCAGCACGCATGTTGCTTAGCGTGTTCTCTGCTGGCCGATACACTGAAGGAAGCGAAGAACCCTTTTTGTCCTTTACAATTCGGAGAGTATTAGCAATACGGCTTCGAGCAGTGGCTGGCTTTTTCACGATCTAGCAGGAAATCACAGGTATAGTTTATTTAGAGAAAAATCAACTGACAGATTCAAGAGGAATAAATAATTGTATTTATACTAGGGCTGTCAGTCGATTCAAATATTTAAATCGCATGATGTCCATAGTTAATCGCAAATGAATCGCACATTTTGTATCTGTTCTAAATGTACCTTAGAGGAATATTTTTCAACATATGAGTGGACAAATATGCTTTATTATCATTGGAACAATGACAAATATTCTCCTGAATATTTTCAATACAACAACCTGGGACCTCTCTCTCTCTCTCTTACACTCTCTCCCAACCCTGTGTACTTCTTTGCCCTGAGCCACTGGCTCAAACAGACGAAATGCCGCTCCTCTGTCTTCATCTTCAGTCAAAGCATGAGACTGAAGTTCCCCCCTAGGGTCAAAATAATGCGCTGTGATGTGCAGTCGACACTTTGGATGCGATCCGAATTATCTCACACATTCCCTCGTCCTCCACAATGTTAATTGTCCTGCAAGCTTTAGCCACCCATTTAGCCATCGCTGTTGAGAGGTTGCTGCTCGTAGACGCCGTGTCCAGGCGACTCCCCGGCAAACTTTCAAGAGTGGTCTGCCGCAAGCGAGCGGCAGGAGCGGGACTGTCAGCATCAGCTGTGTGCTTGGCTTGCTGCTTAAAACACCTTTTTTTGTATCCATATCCCTCGCTAGAATCTCCCACCATCCAACTAACAACAACAACAACAACAACTTCAAGCCTTTGGGCTCTGAAACTACAGGGCGGGCCGAGGACAAATACACGTGCGTTAACGCACGTTAAAATAATTAGTGGTGCTAAAAAAAAATTGCTGTTATTAACGCGTTAACTTGACAGCCCTAATTTATACTCTTCTGAAAATGTAAAAAAACAAAATTACATTAACCTCCAGTTAACAACAAATGTTGATGACAAACTCACCCTTCTTCTGGATTTAGTCCTCCTCACTCTCCGTTTCCTCCTCTTCACTCCTGTAGTTGCTGCTTTGCCCGTTTTACTTTTGGCAGAAGATGTCGTCTTTCTTCGCACCTTCCTGCGCTTCCCTGTTAAAACAGTAACATTTAAATGATCACGGCTTCATCACTATTTCCTGCTTTTCTCTCTGCTAAATATTTTTCTGTGTTTAAATATGTGAGAAAAAAACTGTTGTGAAATTGTATGTGTGTGATTACTTACTGGTCTTGCGCCTGTGGGTAGTTGGGGGGCGGGGGGTGAAGTCCCGTATATACACAGCCGTGTTGAGCCCAGCCACCACAGCGTTAATAGTGTCATCGAGCCAAGTGGACTGGATGAGAAAGGTGGGAGCCAACTAGGAAGAAAAAGGTTTGCAGCACTCCATTGGTTCACTTTGACAACCCATTATTTATAATTACAACTACAAAACACATGCACAAGCATTTCAAATCACAAATCAAATTGACAACACCCTTCAAAAACTCATGCCATCATTTCTCCTCTAAGAAGCACTAAATAACATTATCCAAACACACACCAAATGAGTCGCAAATGCAATCAGTAAATCTTATTTGCACAACAACAAACATTGTGGAACATGAAAACGCAAAAACCCAGCCTGCGCTTATACTATATAAGTTAGTTAATAAATAAGCCAATACTGAAGCGCTACGCCTCATGCCAAACCTGTGAGGAGCGTGCCTGTGTGATGCGGTGGCGGTTGACATTAGCGCGAACCCTCTCGCTCTGTTGTGTCCGGGCGATGGCTCTGGTGGGACCTGCAGCACCGAACTGGAAGCGACTGGTGGCAGGACGGGCGGTAGAGGGAAGGCTCTCTGTGTCGCTAAGTTCTTCAGCTGAAACCCCTGAATAAAAAAGATTTAAAAAGATGCTAAATGGTGCAAACAATTCTTAAAAATGGCCACTTGATATATGACGAATAGATATAGGTTAACATGTCCTTTTTATATGATTGTTTTCGTTGCAATATCATTTGGTAGGAGCTACAAAAATAAAGAGCAATTCCACAAAGACATTGAATATTGAATTTAGGAAGGCTTGAAGGTTTACTTGAGCGACGGTTGGTGGCTTCACACTCTGGGCAGAACCATTCCTCCACAGGAACAGAGTCCAGAGGAGGCGTGAGGCACTCCATGTGATACCTATAGAAGAATAAGGCATAACAAATACCTCTGATGAAAAAGAAATCCAGCGGCAGGTTTTATTTCTGTAATAAAGGCAAAAGCTGACAACATTCAACACACCAAGAAAGGGGTTAGGTTTTCAAGACCTTTGGAGCAGCTCCAAATCACAAGAAAGATACACACATTATCTGTACATTTATGGAAGTATAGAACTGCGCTGTTCAATGCCTTTTCTAGTTTAGCACAAAATATCTATCTCACCCAGAATCACAGCCATCGCAGAGCAAGAGGCGGTCCTCACGGTCACTGCCCCCACACGCCTCACAGCTGGTCTGCTCCAGGTCCAAATCTACTACTTCCTGAACTCCTTCCTTCACAGGCTTTTGTACTGTGATCTGAAGCAGAAAATAATCCCACATAAACATTATCCTAAATTAAAAAGACTAAACTGGGGTCATTACATGTGTTATGCCCAGGCCTAGGGGAACCTAGGCGCAGCACAAAGTTGCACTCTCCCCACTTTTCCCACTCCCAAGAACATGGATGCCAAAGCAGAGAAAGCATTACTAACCTTTAACACAAAAATCTTAACTAACAAATGAGAAAAATAAAACGTAGAGGCTTCTTACCAACTCTAACGTAAAACAGGAGAAAACGAATAATCCAAAAGAAAAAGGGTTTTGCTCTCCTGAGAAAATAAATCGTGTCTACAAAGACGGGTTTAGCAGATTTTCTTCCTACAGCCTCACAGCAGAAGAGAAGGACCGGTATACGGTAAAATGTAGGTACACAGCACAACAGGACAGAGATCTCAACACGCGCAGAGTAGGAGAAGTTGTGTCAGAGAGCGACAGAGGAACTGCATGGCTGCAGCTTAAATGCTCCCCTCTTCTTCAGGTGGACCAATCAGCAGGTTGAAGGTAGCTAATCAGCTAACGGGCACCACCTTCTTGCTCACTCACACACACACTCAGACACAGGAGGAGGGAAAAATATCTATACACAAATGACATAACGACTCAGGGTCATAACGCATGTTGCAAAAGTTATGCTAACAGAAGATGAAGGCACTTACCATTTTCTTTACTTTGCCTCCATAACATTTCCTTAAGTATATGCTGTTGAAGGCAATACGGTCCACAGGACACGAGTTTGCATTCTAAAAGGGCAGAAAACAAAAATGTCAGAATGAACCATTCAACTTCCTCCAAGATGTATGCTTCGTAAATGCAAAGTATGTACTCGGAAGAAAAATATATAACGTGCTTTATAACAAAGTGTTTTCTCCTTGGGTTCATATAACTTACCTTGGCCCATGCAAGGATGCAGTCGAGGCAGAAGTAGTGCTCGCAGTTCTCTGGTGTTGCGACAGGCTGGCTGCTGAAGGAGTTAAGGCAGATGGGACATTTATCTGCGTCTTCATCCGAGCTCATGTCGGCAGGATCAGCAGAGGTTCCAACTAAAGCTCCATCCTCAGCCTTAGCGTCTCCCTCTTCTTCCTCATCTGATCAAAGTAGGTAGAAATAAATTGTGAATGCAATTTACATACTTTATTCATTGATGCTGCAGCATCAAAGAAAAGTCGTGAGCAAATAATCTTGTACTTCTTTCACGCAACATGTGTGTAGTGCATATCGAAGAGGCACATTTTCCTCTTTAACTCTACAGACAAACTAAAGTTACTGAAGTTACAACACTTGTGTAAGTTGAATCAGAGTAGCTTACACTTAAATGTATTTGTTATTGGGCTGTATAAACCTAAAACAGAAACATAAGTTGAGCAAAAAAAGTGACATGATAATCTTGTAACATGAAATAACAAGTACCATCTTCCTCTTCATTCCCATCTTCTTCTTCTTCTTCTTCTTCCTCATCATCATCTTCCTCATCATCATCACTATCATCCCCTCCACCTAGATGATCATCCTCTTCTTCCTCACCACTCTCAGATTCTCCCTCTTCAGACTCCGCTTCCCCACTGTCCGAGTCATCTAAGAGGAACGCAAATGCATGAGGAGTTAAATAAAAGTATACTTTAGATTAAAACATTTACTCATTCATTCTCTTTATTTATATATATATAAATAACATGTTAAACAGGCTACCTGAGATTGCCCACAACGCAGGCCTTTTTCCTTTGCTGTTGGAAGTACTGCGGTTGATCAGCTCCTCTTGGCTGTCATCTTCATCCATGGCTGACCATCAGAAAATCAGCTGAACAATTTCTCAACAGCAACACAGCTTTTCTCTGAAGGAATCCTAAGAAGATAGACCAGAATTGCAGATAGTGTTTAAATAGCAGAATATGTTTGGGATTGTCTGTTGTACAAGCTGAATTTGAACAATAATGACACAAGTGGTCTGAAAGAATATCATTAGGACTGAGGTGTTTTGGTAGCATGTAAGCCAATCAACTCACTGTTCAGAGAGGACAGGAGATGATGGAAAGACAATCAACCGACTCTATGGAATGACAAGGTGATATCAGGCCGAGTCTTTGAGCAGAGAGGGAAAGTGATCCTCAAGCATGTGCCCTTGGTCATTGGAATACAGTAATGACTACAGTACACGGATACATTAAACCAAGGGAGATGTTCTTACTAAGCACGATTGACATTTTGGAAGTCGTGAGCAGTTTATAAAAGTAAAAAAACAACAGTTTTACATTTCCCGAATGCTGTACATTACCTGTATTGTTAGAAGACACACAGTTAAAGGTTATCTAGCATTAGCTTGCTAGCTAGGAGCAGCCTGCACGCTATACTATGGCTACATTTGTAAACAAAGAAGAAATCACCGCAGCTAACAGAGTGCTTCCTCTGTGCCGTAGATACAATATGCACCCATTATATATTTGGATGTGTATTTTAAAGATATATGCAATAGCAAGAATGTGAAACTAAGCTCTAACGCTGTTCTAAATGAACAAATGTCGCTGGCCACTACCATGAGCTTCAGGGTAACGTGTTAGCTAGCCTCAGTATAGCTACATTTAGCGAATGTCAACTAACGTTGCAAGCTCCCTTGGAGTCTGCACAATACATTATGTAGGGGAACTTACACACATTTCCCAAAAACCGTACAATCTAAATTGCATATTTTAGCATTAAACAATCATTTTAACCAAACCTACCCTACTCAGTAAAGTGAGTTGTGATTTTAAGTGTCTGAAGTCTCCACGGTTGTTGAGTGACACCACCGGCTGGTTAGAGACGGAAATGGCAGAGTGCATTCAGGCTGTGACTCTTAAAGAGACAGTGTTCGCTTCTTTAGGGTCAACGTAGGCCTAATATTAATGCATATCAGAGTAAAGACCAAATACTGGTACTACAACCACATTTAAGCAGCTAATTTAACCATTTTAACACGTGATACCCAAATAATTAACTGATTTGTTGTGCTATTTATAGTTATTATAGCACATTTCATATAAGAAAGTTTAAGTTACACATTTAGTACCCGTTTCTTATTACATTATAATGAAAACATTTCCTTTAAGGTCTCAATAATCTTGTCAACTTTTTCAATCAGCCTATTATCAAATCTTTAATACACCTGTCACAAGCCACATGGAGCCAATACCGTAAACAGGTGCCACTGTCGCCCCCTAGTGGTCTTGGTTACATTACAAAACAGCTGTTACATAATATAATGTAATCCTGATTTTTGAGTTTATGGGGTTATGTGCATCCTTGCTGTAAATAATCCGACAGGGTTTTGGCAGACAAATACTGGTCAGAAGAAATCTTGAGAATAGGCCTAACTAAACCCCAAAGGGTGCTTGATGATATACAAGAATCAGAGAAAGAACATCGTGTCCCAGCTGACAAGTTCAAGAGGGTCAATCTGGTGAAGAGAGGTTTTTGTGCATATCTAAAAGAGGACTTTTTTTTAATAAATATACCAGACGAAATGGTTGATAATACAATTATAATATAAATACAATATATGGTGGACCTATCCCTATGTGTTATATTGGGATGTCAAAATGTTATATTGGGATGTCAAAACAATGTTTTCACTCCAATGAAACCTCTGTATTGAAGGTCTTAATGCACCCAACTTTGTACATGTGAGATTTAAGGGTGAACTATTTAATATTAAAATTGTAGAGGAATCCTTAAACCGTCACTCTGCTAATAGTGTAAATCATCATAATGGCCCTCCTCCCTGTCGTCATCATCAGATCAGGCTGTCATGCTTCATCCTTGGTACGTGCACAGCCACACTCTGCTCATGGCAACACTGTACACAAGTAAACCGAGTTCAACCACTTTGCACTGTAGGGGTGGGGTGATATTTGTCAAACCGGCTTAAAGCACATTTATCCCACATGTACTCGCAGCTCCAGCATTAGATAATGTGATTTAAGGGTAAATAAACCTGCGTCGCATTGCTGTATGCAATAAATAATCAGTAAGGCGAAGAAACTGTTATCGAGAGAATGGTTTATTCCTAATGTACGACGTGCAGAACTGAACGCGCCGCACCCCAACTATAACTCTCAGATCAGTTGAACTTGCTGGCCCTTATAAAGCCCACCCCCCTCCGGTTTTGATTTGACGAGTCTCTTTAATGGATGGGCTACTTCACCTCAACTCGGCAGCTCATTGGCTGCACCCGTTGTTAGTTTCTTTCAAATTTGCATAACCAGGTCGGGTTGCAGATGCAGGGGAGTGGGCAGGGTAGGGAATAGTGCAAGTGAACTGAACTTCAGCGTCGCTGTACTCTATCCTCAAAATGCACCTAACTTAAGCCATGCACAGTGATTTATTTTAGAGAAAAAACAATTTTGAACTTCGGATAGATGGTTTGTGGCGTGCTGTCGGCGAAAATAAAATGTTCTTTTCATTTAAAATTAATCCAAAAGAAAACTTGGGACTGGTAAGTAGCTCCATTTATCTTCCACTATTATGTATTCTAAATATCTCATCCAACATATCATAGATGCAATTTCTTGAATTATTTATTTACAATTGTCACATGTATTGGTTATTGTGAAACTTTTAATGACAGTTACATTAAAAGCAATGTGAAATGTGTTTCGGGACATCGTGAACCATCAGTATTTTCAAATGTTTAAGTAGCCTACATTTTTGGGACAAAAGAGGGTTTAAGAGAATTGTCGATTTAATTGAACTGTTATATAATCTTTGTAATGTGATTAATTTAAATAACGGTATTTCTATAAGTGATCAAAATAGTCTAGAAAAACTAGTCTTCCATTTCACACCTCATGTGTCTGATTTGACTGTTGTATTTCACAGCCTTTGTCTGTTACTCCACAGATTGTGTGTGCTTATGCTTATCAGTATGATATCTGATATCTAAAAGCAGGTAAGCCACTGACTAACGCACATTGTGCCAGTTGCCAATTCCACTGTGCGTGTGACAGCGGCTAACCTGGTTTTGGGAATTCTTCATATTTGTTGGCTCGCCAAAGTCCAGCCACCACCGGACCAGAAAAACACCTACAGTAGATCTACAAGCAGCCCTCTATCATTATGTCCCATGTTCACTGCTGGGACAGTACTGCTCAACATGCCTGCCCTCCCAGTGGTGTCCATGTGTACTGTAGCCTACTTCCTCCTATGTTCACATACTGTACTTTATTTAGGGCCAGTGGCTTTTGCCTTGCCTCCTAGGGCAGACCTCTCTAATGCCCCCTACTGCCGACTCTTGGTGAGTGTTTTGTTGCAGTTTCTGTTTCACCTGGCTTCTTGGAGAGGTTTCCTGGGGGTCCTCAAGCAAAAATAAGCATAAAGCTGCTAAAGTTTATTTCAGTGTGTCCACCACTTTATATTATTAGATGTTCAGTCATTTACAAGTTTGTTAGAAGTAAGAGAATCTGTATCTGTAACATGTAAAATGTATTTTTAAAGTGACACGTAAAGTTTCTACTCCAACCAATTGTGGCTTCCTGTATCTTACTTTCTGTTTTACTACAGTGTGTAATGTATTTTTTAGAATCAGTGAGAACGTTTCATACCCATTTGTTTCTAAGTGTGTCACAGAGGAATAGATAAGTGCAGTATGTCAGACTCATTAACTTGTGGCCCCATTCATCATTATAATGTGGACGTGCAGATGTTCACTCTCCAGACGACAAGGACGTTCTTTCCCGGACACTCACTGCCTGTTTCTTATAAATGCTCATCAATCACTTCATAAAAAAGGTAGTCAAACGCTTAGCTTTGTAACCCATTTTAGATTAATCCGAAACCTTGAGTTCATAAGGAGTGCAATTGTATGAGAATTTATAATTCCCTCGGCGTGGTGTCCTGAAGCATCATCATAATCTGTTAATGTCCTGTTTACGAGATTGGAGTCCTCTGGGTTTAGATCTGAAAGTGGGGGAGGTTGGATATATTTCACTTTGCATGTGAGACTGATATAATAGGATCAATGTGATAGGGGTAAGTACAAAGAGAAAGACATTGTTTTTTTACTTGTTTGTACAGTATCCTTGATACTCTGTGTACAGTTAGGGCTCAGAGTTGCACCATGGTGTGGGCTTGTCCAGACTGAGGGAAACAAGGATTTGGAGTTTATCTAACCCCTGCGGAGCCAGACAGCTCCAAATCTTCTAAGTAAGATCCAATTGTACATCATTAATCTAATATCTAAACTAGGGATCTCACATACTTCTCCATAGTAAACAAGGTCCCAAAGTGGAAATTAACTATGAAGAAACCTTATGACATCTATTTTTGAAACCGTATTTGTGCATATGGTGTAATGGAAAGGGAAATATGTGCATGTTTAGGATTTCACCAGGCAAGTGCGACCAGATAAGGTATTTATAGAAATCCACAGGGTTTCAGTCAGGGGTTAGCCAGAGCACAAGGAAGGCTCACGTCACCCAGTGTGTGACAGAAAGAATATTTACTCTCCAGGGTAAACAAACAGGAAAGGGGTGGAGGACAAAAGTGTTATGCAGTAGCCGACTAAGTGCAACTGTGTGTTTATAGACAAAACATTTTTTTTTTTAAATGGGGTTTTTACAGAATGTTCTAAATGTTTCTGGTTCTAAGAATAAAAACATTAACCCTATTTGAACAGCAAAACACACAATACACTTTAAAAACAATGACAATAACAATGTATATATATTATATACACAACTCAATAGATTTATTGTCAGCTTCCACAAATGATCTCACTTCTGTAGTGCCCTCGTGCCTTTATGGTCACATGTCTTGTAGATATACTGAGTTACATCACCCATATCAGCGGGGGCAGCTATACCAGGATGTTTGCCACATTTCCCTCGGCGTCCAAGGATGAACTTTGTGAACTCTCAATCAGCTACCTGTGAAAAATTGCTTCAAAACACACAGCAATGATTGTGAAATGATGGACCCATGGACCGGAGGTAATGAGGAGAGCATTCATATTTTAGTACCTATAACATATTCATAATGCATTTCACATAGGAGCTTCATGGCACTGTCATTTTTAGAAAGTGCACACTGGTGTGTTAATTATTTAATGCAGAGTATTCCAGAAGCACTGCCCCTTCTTCTCAGTTACTGCAGTTACAAGAATGATTACGAGGACATTTGACTTCCTGAACAGGGCATAATAAAACTTGACGAAATATTATCTTATACACAATGCACATTTTTATTATATTTAAATACACTCATAGTAATAATTGCTCTAGGTAAAAGGTTTCTAAATTATTTTACATTTCATACAGATACTTTGCAGTGTTTACAGTAGCAAATCTCAAATATATTTGTCTTATGTATATACAGTATGTATATCATATTCGATTAAATAATGAATTACAAACAAAGGAGTTTGATAAGAGGTGACGGTGACAGAACAGTGAACAACTCCTTTGGCCCTGCGGTCCATGTTTTATCTCCATGACGACTCTCGGGATGTCAGGACTGCAAGACACACAAAAATAAGTGGGGATGATGATCCCTTTGTTTATTAAACATTGTATAGCTAAGACACAGCAGGAGCGACTGGGGGTCACTCCAGAAATTCACACATAAAAAGCATTAGCTGACACAAGACCAGTTATTTTACCAGCAGAGGGCTGTGGACCATAACTGAAGTCTTGTAGTCAGCATTGACAGAATTGTTTTTTAAGAAAACATTAAGATGTAGTTTTAAGCAAGGATTGAATATAATCCCCCAAAGAAAACACCACACTGTAGACAATAAGGAGAGAGTGCACACGTCACTTTGACCTGTCAGTGAGCCATAAAGATATGCTAAGTGCTATGATAAGGTAAATACTGCTTGAGGTGGTTTGGAGGGTCCTTTCTGGACACCAGTATTGTTTATAATAGAGACATCAAAAGCACTGGAAACAGCAGCTCATGTTCGCTTGATGTTTGTTATAAGTGCTTATGAAAGTAAGCTCATACTATGTTTTAGTACACTGAGGCACAACACAAGTTATGACAGGTCAAATGTTCGGTGGAATGGCAGCAAAAAGAACCAGGCGCATCCATCCCACAGGAGGAAAAGAAAGATATCGTAACAAACCATGGCCTTGTTGCGCTACTTGTGAAATGTATCCCTTGTTTTAGCAGGGAGCGTGACAAAAATAGACTGGCAAAGGCTATAAGCTTGTCAAATAAAATAGTTTTGGAGCAGAACGAGATTAGAAGGATACATTTCTCTGCAGGCAAATAGGGCCAAGGCTTCACACAGGAAGAGAATGGGACAGTGCAATACATTTTGCAGAGCCCTTTCGTGAAAAGGCTCTTGCTCTTTGGAAGTTAAGTGTCACCAAAGTACAAGGCATTGTATAGATACACCCCACCTCACATATAAATAGTATCCATACATAAAAGGCAAACTGAAATGGCATTTGTCTCATATCATTCCATGTCACAGTATAAAAACAGCGCTACAATCAGAATGTCTGCTACAGTCATTCCCAGTGCGGTGATTGATTTGTTACATGGAGATACGGCGAAAAAGTGGCTGTCGGTAGATGAGTGTTTACTTGAAGGTGGGAAGGCCGCTCTGTTTTACAGAGGGGGATAGATAGGAGAAAGTTCCCAGATGTATTAAAGTATAAAGAAAGAAGCGTATGTTAGTCCGAAAGCAGTGAGAGAGGAGGAAGGCGGGGAGTAGAGACAACTAAAAAAGGATAAGTAGACCCACAGAATTATGTGAGAAAATTCAAAGAAGGAATGTGTTAAGTCAGCTGTTAAAAACGAGATGGGAATCAGCAGAAGACTGAGGGTTAGGGGCAGAGAAGAAGTATTTTAGTCTTTAAAAAGGTAGAGCACAGGAAAGAGGCAAAATAATTAGCAGCGACCTCCACCAAACAGATGCTTCCATCACCCAAAACCAAAAACGGCAGATGAAGCCTTACACCCAAACAAGCTGGGGTAGAAAGAGTGGGGGGCAAGGGGCTCAGGGACCAGGGGACGGGCAGGAGAGGAGCAGAGCGGGATGGAGGGTCTCACACATACACACCCTCAGGGTTGAGACTGGACACTAAAGGGTTTTGCAGGTTGCGTGGATGTCCCAGGAATTGTTTGGCAGTGGGGCGAGGCGGCGATTCCAGTTGAGTTACGTCGTAGCCTGGCGGAGACACAGAAATGTGTTTAGAGGGCACATCATCTAGCAGAGTATACAATGCTGAAATGTAATTTGTTTCCATACTTCCGTTCCTGTATCCATCGTGCAGAAGATGTGCCAGTTCTAACTGCTCCAGTTGCTCCTGAAGCTCTGTGCGTGAGTGTGTGTGCGCTGGCAGCACACCTGTCTGTTGAATGAACTGCTGCAGGTTACACTGCCTCAGCTCCTTATTCAACTCCTCCAGCTCCTCCTGTTTGGCCTGAGATAGAAAGGGAAATGGATCGGTGACGAAAACAAAGGACAATTGAGAGCTCACATCACTCAGTATTGACCCAGTGAACACTGTCACCCTGTTTGCCTGTAACTGGGCACAGCATATGGAAATGGGATGAGCTTAACAGGCCTGTCAATCAGTAGATATAAGTATGTTTTGCATGACATTGAACTCCTAGCTCTCCTTGTGTTTTAAATGTTGCTTAATATTGTCTTATTTGTAAAAAAAAAAAAAGTAGGATGTATTAATACATAAAGGCAGGACTCCTGTATTTTGCCTTTAAGTCACATAACCTCTCCTGTAAGTGTCAAGTTACTTTTTTACCATAAGGGGGCAGTAGAGTCTACAAGTCTAGTCCCAAGTCATTGAAACAGACTATCATCATACAATATAGATCCAACAAATCATCAAAGTCCCAGAATTACCGTAAGCATTATTTTCTGATTCCATCAGATTTCAGCCGCCTGAGACCTACACTTATAGACGGATACGTAACAATGCTCTTTCGCCTGCTGCATTTCAGAGTTTTCATAATCGACCAGATGCCACAGGAGCCAAGATATTCATCAGCTCCAATTATTGACAACGTGGAGCTCAGAGATGCTCAATCAAGAATGTGGCATCACCTCTGCGCCCACACATTAAACTGTGATGCACGCATGCAGGCCGGTCAATTGGTTCTTAATCGACTTTCCATTTGTGCTTAATCAATGTGTCTGCACCCAGTACAGGAAGCAGCAGCAGGAATATGCTATAGTCCCTTACCCCCGTGTGTGTTTATGTGTGAAGGAGTAATTGATGTTGGACTGAGGCCGCCTGCTGAGGCAGTTCACACCTGCAGGTCTGCCCTTCATTAGCTTAATGACAGGAACGCTGTGCTCATCACCACCAACACTTAAACACTCGGCTGGCAGCCTGGACCAATCAGCTCACTGATGACTGACAAAGCCAGACATGCACACCTTCTCCTTACTATGGAATTATGCTGTATTCTTTTACCGTAATGTCATGTCATTTACAGGGAATCATTTCATCTTATTTCTTCAAGGCAAGAACTGCCTGGGTGGCTAAATGCCTCTGTGGTTACATTCAGATTTAACAACATTGCAGTCCTGTTATGACATGGCGGTACATAATACCGGTATGTATGAAAAAACTAGAGCCTAATACCTCTGTTCTGCAGCAGGATGCTTTATATATAATTGGCAAATTGATCATGACACAATGCCTCTCTGTTCCATCAACCGGGGACTTAATCTGTTGAGTTCACCCCTAGAGTCACACACATCCCCAGGAGTATGACTGCAAATAAGATTATCATTATGTTTTAATCAGTTTTGCAGCCAGTTATTACTTGTAGCCCAGTGGATTGAGGATGGGACACAAAGGTATTTCAGTCCGGCTGGTCTTTGCTAATCAAGATATGGAAACACTACACTACACATGTTTTCAGTGTGCTCTATTTCCTTGTGGCAGAACATTCAAAACCCAATCTACCATACCATCAAAAAAAATGTATTCTTCACTATAATCTGAATGAGCTTCATGAAGTGGACACCCGAGTCTTTGTTTCATGTGGATTATGAGGAAACTTGAGTTTTTTCCTAACTGGGTTAGGCTTTTATTGATTCAGTCGCATCTATGACAACCACCAAAAGTAAACAGACATGACACGATAAAACTACCATGAATTGAGGCCGAGTAGATCCAATAAAGGGGCTTTTGTTCTACACATCAATCCTCTTTAATCTCTTTTTACACAGGGTACAAGAATATATAGATACTGGCAATGTAATATTAACACCATTAGTAACCATGTGTTCAGAACATGCATACAAGATAATACCTGCCAAACCAGTTCGGCTACACTGTAATATGTCCTTTCGAGAATAAAACATTTTGATACAAGGCAGGATATGAGTGTACAGCATTCATTCAGTCATCGTCACTTGTAGGATAATTTATTATATATAAAAACTGTCACGATAAATCATGTGTTCAAGTGTCTCTGCACTGTTGTTTGTGTGTTGCAGTATGCAGGTAGGAGAGGGATACAGCTTTACACTAAAGCTAGAAGAGGGTCTACGCTACACCCCTCAAATGACTACACACAGGCTGATTGGATTTAAAGCCCTTTCTCAAGAACCGTCACCTCTCTCCTTACCTGCATCAGAGACTCTGCCTTCCCCAGAGCCTTCTCAGTCTCAGATAGCCTCCCCTCCAGCTCTGTCCCTTGATTCTCCCGGCTCTGGATTTCTGCCTTCGCGACATCGAGGGATTCCTCCGGCCCGTTGGCTTTCCCTTCCGCCTGGCTCTCCCGCTGGATCTCTTGCTCCAGCTGAACAGAGCGCACGGAGAACTCGTGGAGCCGCCGTCCGCAGTCGTCTAGCTTGGCGTGGAGCTCCCCGACCTTCCTCCTCATTCCTCGCTCTCGCTCCATCTCCGCCTGAAGCTCCTCCTCCCAGAACTGCTCGTGGGCGAGCTCAGCCTGGTTCCTCCGCAGCGCTTGCTCCATGGTGTCCATCTCCTCTTGCAAGCGAGCGTCAGAAACGGGTGAAGGACACGGCGATGGGTAGGGACGATCCCAGGAGTGCGACTCCCTCTCTAGGGCTTCTAGCTGGGCCTCCATAGCCCTCATTCTCTCCTGCTGCTGAAGAACCTTCCTAAACACCTCCTCTTTGGATGGGCCTATAGGTGGTGTTGGAGATGGAGATGGAGATGGCACATGAGAGGGTACAGGGCTGGGAGAAGGGGAGGGAGAGGCTCTTTGCTCTGGAGAGTCCTGAGGAGACCTCTTAAACTGTTTGGCTTTGGATCTAGGAGAGGTGGAAGGCCCCAAGTTAAAGGTGAGGGCCTTCTTAGGCTGGCTGCGTTTCAAAGGCTCCGGCTCAGGATGCCTGGGCAGGGGAGGGGGAGTTGGTCTGTCCTGTTTTGGGTTAGGTCCGTCACTGCTGCTGGGGCCAGTACGGCGCAGGAAGAACTGAACTTCACTACCATGTTGGCCTAACTTAGCCAGAGACTCCAGAGGCTTCTCTGTGGCCAACAGCTGCCTCTCGGTATCCCTGAGACGCTGGATCAGAACATAACGGCCTGTTTGACCTGTGAGGGAGAGAGACAGAGAGCGAGTCCATATTTAATACACAGACATACTGCAATAACATTTAAAACATCTAAATTGCCCTTAAAGATTACTATATGAAAGGTGAAAAGCTGAAAGACACTCAGTGATATTAATAAATAGTTCTGTTACATAAATCATTCAAGACCTTTCTTTTCCTTCAGTGCAATTTGGTCTGATTCCTCCCACTGCTTCCACGCAAGTAGCATTAAGTGAGCAAATGGCATCAGGAGCATAATGGTGATGCTGATGCCTTTAAATCTCTGCCTCCGAGGATTGGAATAAAAGGCTGCTGTGCAAGACTCGCACAACACGTACAAAATGTTCAAATAATCTGAAGTTTCCACAAGGACCTTGAAATTAGGACAAGCCCTCCCTGATGACTCGGCAGCAAGCTCACTCATGGAAGGAGGAGACTGCTAAATCTGGATTTATGTTGTTCAACACTGCTGCAGCGTGAAGCTCGAATAAAGCCGGAGGATATAGCAATCTGACATAATACTCAATTTAAGTTAGGGGTGAATGAAAAAGGTGAGAGCAGAAACTGAAATGCTGCCTGTTATCTAATCACTTGAGGCCATAAGATAAAGTGATCAAGCAGAAAAACAAGGTGCCAAGTAAAGACAGCTTGGATGCTGGTATCACAACATGACCACCCGATGATCTCACCACACTAAAGAATTTGAGGGACTCACCGATGGCCTGGGCCAGAGCGATGACCACATCCTGGCAGGACGTCTCCTCCGACAGGCCGCACACGACCCGCACCACTCCGTCCACCCACACTTTGAGCTCCATCTCAGGACACTGACGGGGTGAAGGGTTAAAAGGTCTTCAGAACAGATTTCCTCAGATTGGCTTTTTGTTAAATTAACACTGCATGGCACTGATTCTGAAAAACAAGAACAAAGAGAAATGTGTGTTGAGAGGATTGATATTAGAAATGCAATATTTCCAGTGGTTAGAGCAGAATTAGCTGACAGTAGAAACAATGGACAAAAGAAAGCCTCACACTGATTTCTAGAGTCCTCACTGATCATGATGTTATCTTACCCCAACATGTGACAACTTGTTGCTAACCAAAACACAACACACTCAGTTGTGTGTTTCTACACTAAACAATGATGATGTAGAAAATGTACTTTGCCGCTCGAGGATATGATTGAATTGTACATTTCAACACCAGCAGCCAATGGGTAGAGCAGCGTTGTATTTTTGTTCAGTTCGTGGTGGTTAGTTAAGAGCCGCGGCAGTATCTCGTGGACCTGGAAGCATAAATGCCAATCTGTAACCCAATTAAACGCTCTGCTGCCCTCCTTCAAAGCCGTTATGATAGCTTACTGCCGAGGGGAACGGACAGGGAAAGTGGAGCAACTCAAGTGTGTCTATGTTTGGGAGAGGGTGTTTGTGCGGTAGAAATACATAAAAACATAGCGAGAGAGTGTGTCCCTCAGTTTGAACCCCCTCAGCAGGACCAAAACTGGGTCTCATTAGACTTCAGGGTGCAGATCAGCAGGTATCTTAACATGTCTGTGAAGCAGATTCAACCTAAATGAATTTTATGTTCGGTACTACATCTGTCTGTCTGTACTTTTACTGCTTAGCTTCAAAACAAGGAAATAAAATACTGCAGTGCTCATAAAAAGTGAATTGCCTGGAGCGGTGGAAGGATTATCTATAGCACTTGGCACAGTGAATGAAACTTTGTAGCCTAGGTGGTTAGAAGACAACTCTTCACCCAGAGTCAGACAGATGGTGTTCTCTTTCTGCCAGTCTCTCCGGTTCTCAATGGGAGATGTTTAATGCCGAGCCCCACCATTATCATGCCCCTCATTCAGCGCCTGGCTCTGCTCCACTGGCCGCCTATAGGGAGCTGCTTTGAAGGAATGCACTGACTTCATCTGCCAGCCGGAAGAATTCCATGCTTTTCTTAACAAAGCCCCCCCACCCCCCACCGCCGCCCTCCTCTGCCGCTGACCTGGCTGCCCCGCACCACCATTACTTCTCCGCTGTTTAGACGCCAAACAGCAAACTCTGATGTGGCAACAACATCACACAGAACAGCTCAACATGACACCACATATGGGAGGGAATGACGGCACGGTGAGGAGATTTAACCAGCGGATCAACTTCAAGCAGGACATAGAGATGTATGATCACATGTGGCAGCAATGCGAGCATTTAGTGATCTCATCTGGAGAGAAAGCTGATATGAAAAGGGGAGTGCTTACCCAAATCAAACGTCAGAAATGTTCACATAGCGGAGATGTCAATATTTGTTTTTTTCAGAGGGCACACTCTGTATCCTCTGATAAAACAAATATTGAGCAATGCATCATTAAGTCTAACTGCTTGAGTCCCAGAGTTCGGAAACAATCATTAACTTCTGCCAATGAGTTTTATTTATTTTTCAAAAACAAGCAGAGGTGAACAGGAAGTCTCATGTAGAGGCCAGGACAAAACTTTCCTCAAAAGCATCTTCATACCAAGCCTGAATTTACAGGGAAAAAAGTTCCTACCTTATTTGATTTTAGGTGATTTACATGCAAACAATAACTCATTCTATATATGTGTCTGAGATTTCTATGAACCATAACAATCTGGTTATAAAGAAGAACACGAACGTCTCCCAGCTAAAAATGCCACTCTCCCATGATGCTTAGGTCTAGTCCCTCCTGGCTGCTGAAATGTGATAATGGGAAACAAACAGGCCTGTGAGTCTCAGGTTGCTGTCTATTCTCTTTGTCACAGGCACAACATCACTGAGAACCAGACATCCGCCTGACCCAGCTCCTTTTCACAGCGCAGCTCCTGTGTCAGTTCTCATTGAAATACAGATGCAGGAGAGTCTCCTTCACACCGTTTGTGAAGCGTACCACCAACGTGAGATCTCAACAACGATGAGAGGGACTGAAATAAATCTCAAAATAGCAGAAGTCTGTCTATCAACATATTGTTGGTCCTGAAAGGAGGTTGAGTGAAACCCTACAGTAGAATGGTTGGTTTCGGTGTCACCATGCAAATGCTGTCGACAAACACAGGCCGCAGATTGCTTTGCACGTGTTCAGAGTCACTATGCACACACACCCATTATAATGTAAGCCACTGAAGTTATTGGAAGCTCTTCATTTCATCCATATGACAACACTCACACTTCCCCACCCCACCCTTTAAACTCAAGCCACCCCTAAAAACAGAAATACAACTCCCACCTCTACGTACCCTCCAGCCCCACCCACCCATATCAACACAGGACAGTTTCAGTTGAAACTCTAAAAGTGTGGCATGTTTTCTCAGAGGGAAGATATCAAGAAGATGTACAACCACTTTGGAGGTAATCAGCAAACCGAAGCAATCTCACACTCCAGGCTCAGACACAAGCCCATCCACAGGAAGAAAAAACCACGAGGAGCTAAAATTGAATAAATCTAATAAACAAGTCATACTGTATAATAAAGGGGAGAGTAAGAGAAACACTGAAGAAGACAGACAGTGAGCAAATGAGAAAGGGAGAGAATAAGTGCGGGGTGGAAATAGTTGGACAGATATAGACAGATGAAGAGTGGTAGAGAAAGGAGCAGTGATTGGAGCCATGTGCCTCTCCCCTCTCATCATCGCTCACCCATCCAGCTAAGCGTCTTTCATCACCCTGTCTGTGCTTTCCGTCTGTCTCTCTTCAATAACAGCCCCTTGTTGACTTTGACTCAAGGCAGAAGATGTTAGCATCACAGCCCTGGGCATGATTCGGCTCGTCTTTGCCCCTTCCTGCTTGAGCAACAGTGTCAGGCTGTGAATCGATCTGCCTTTTTGGACAAGCCTGGCATAAAGTGTGTGTATGCCAAAACTACAGCATGGGACACACCCAATCTCCATTTATGTTTTTCCTATTATATATGAAAATCCCCCAAAATGTACATTCTCTCACACACACATACAGTATATACACACATATATACACACACACACACACACAAAATACAAAGACACACCCGTAAAAGGAAAACATCACACATGGTGCTACGAGTCTGGACGAGTTGCACCCCCGCAAATTCGTGAGGCTGTATATGCAAATGGTCTTGAACCGCAAAAATGTACGTGCAATTAGTGAGCAGACGACTCGATAGACAGACTTTGATTGAAAGTGTACACCAACACACAAAATATATTGCGTGAATTGTTTTTAACACAGTGGATAATCTTCAATTTATTAAGACTTTTCTCCGCTTTTGGAGTCTTCTTCCAATGTTGAAGGAGGTTCAATTATATATAAAAAAGTCATTTTGCAGTTGACGCATTCCTGCGAACAAGTATAAACCATTAACTTTTGTTAATCATGAGCAGCATTGGCAAACATGCGGAAACCAGTATGGCTTATCAGGAAAATTCCAAGAAAGGTTATTCATGTGTTGTAGATTCTCAATACATGAGCCCTTAGGTTATGAAGAGCTTCTTCCTGGGTGTGGACAGAAAGTACAGAACTCAGTGTGCCGCCAGTATAATGGTCAAAGGTTGGGTTAGGCTTGCGTTCATGTACAAGCCTGTATGTGTAAGTGTGTTTGCAAGCAGCCATGTCATGTAGGCCCATCTTTACGACAGGTTGCTCCTGCGCTATCTCTGCAGCAACAGACCTCCAGGGAACAACAACAGGAGCAAAGGGCAGAGTGTAAATCACACTGCGTCTGATCTGAACCACAGACAGACGCACAAATACAACATTTAAAGACAAACACCTATCGCAATCAGTATCAGCAGAGAGAAAAAGACTCTGGCTCAGGCTGGGTAAAGTGTACACAATAAGTTAGACATTGACGTGAGAGGACAATGAACAGTGCTGGGAGAAGCTGTATTCTCGGTGCCACTCTGGTCCAGGTTGGCAGAGACACACTAACTCTCAAAGAGCCAGTGACACGCTGGCACGGGGCAGCCTGGCTTCATCCGTACTGCAGAGACACTATTGTTGTTCTGGTTCCACGTTCAGCAGACAGTGCTGCCTCTTTTGTGGCCCCTGGCATCGCCGGGTCGTCTGCCCTGCCACGCCAGCTTTTACAGCCATTATGCTGTGTCCACATGTTAACACAGATAAAAATAATAAACGAGAGCGAGAACAGATACATTATTTTGTCCTCCCTAGCCTCCCGTTTTGCATTCTTTATTCCTCCTCACCCTATTTCGTCATCCAGGGTTTCAGTCTACCAAGAGAGCACAGTCTATTTACTCAACGAGAGATAGGACAGCACAATAATGATGCATTATTGCAGAAGATGAACCTTTTTTTCTGCAATTACAACTGGTTCTCTGTGGACAACTTGTGATGAATCACATGGGTATTCTCAGGCGCTGCTTCATTACACAGCAGCAAGACAAGGCGACCAGAGCCTGCATACAATTGCTATAAAGTTTGATAATAAAAACACACAGTGGTGTATCATAGTGTACCTTCCAGGAGTTTCAACTGCCTTTTAGAACATCGCACAAAGTATTTAATTGGCCTATGTGACTTCTTACATTTTGGTAAGTATCCAGCTGGGTGAAAAAACATCATTATCTTCAATATTAACGATAAGCATGTTAATGCAGTCACATCCCCAGGGCTTTGGACATCGTCCCTGCAGAGTCCTTTAATGAACAAAGCTTTTTTAGAATTCTCACTTTGTAACTTGGGCCATGTCTTTTCACTTACAGTTTTTTTTCTTGAAATGTGCATGATTTAATTTTATTTATGTACCTGTATTTTAACGTGTAGTTTGATTCCTAACATCTAATTTAAAGGTGGGATAGGTAAGTTTGAGAAACCGGCTCGAGATACACTTTTTGTTATATTCCATGGAATGCTCTTAACATCCCGATAGAAATGAATATCTTAAGTGCTTTGACAAAAAATCCACAAAGAAATGTCATCTGTGGAAGCCGTAGTAGACTGATCAAAATAACTGGATGGCCTACCTGCCTGTCAGCTTTCCATCTGTGCACACACTTATCTCGTGCCCTCATTGGTCATGTGCGCGTTCGTGTGTGTTGGAGGAGGGGCTTTGTAAGGAAGTAGCAAATTTCTTCAGGCTGTGTATTTTCAAATTCTAGCGATCTCGAGCCGGTTTCTCCAATTTACCTACCCCACCTTTAAACCATAATAAATCTGCTAATCTTTGTACAAAAGCATCTGCGCAAGCTAGGACCAACATAGCCCTCCCGGGGCCAAATACAGAAGATATTTGAGAGATGATTCTCATTACATCATAGATCTGACAGGCCTGGCCTAGCCTTATGTCTTTACCTGCCTATGATCATGTCTCCAAAAGCACTCTTGATAAATCGTTAACAAGGCAATCATTTCTTAATCCTCCAAAAGACGTAAGTAGCTCCAACACAACACCATACCTCCATGTAGAAGTCTTAATCAGCCTGTGCCTGTGGTGCGAGGGAGTGGTCCAACACAAGGAAACCAGATCCAAGATCTGAAGGCTTCTACTGTGCAATATAAAACATAATAACTTTCCAATGTAGACATACCGCTCACGCACAACATTATTTGCTTTTATAGTGTGACAAGGCAGTAAAGTGTTGGAAAAATAACAAAGTCGCAGCAGGATGGTTTAGTTTGTCTGGGAGGTGGTAACAAAACATCAAACAGCAGTCTGTTCACTTGGTGAAACTTGGTCTACTTTACAAAGGAAAATTGGGTTATGTGTGTTTTTGTTTAATCTGCCAAGAAAACATTTGATTTGTGCGCAAAAATGAGTGTATACATGTTTATGAAACTGTGTACAGTGACTGTGTTTCTTCTTCTTGCTCACAGTAGAGGGCCAGGCTGCAGCAGGCACTCCTGACACACCGCCTGTTAATTACACTGAACGGTTGCCTGGTTCCAAGCTAACAGAGCTTTGCTGAAGCTCATACACACCTAATGAATAATGCTGTATTTAACAGCACATTAATCTGGCTAATATTTCTCGGAACAGAATACAAACAATTGTGACCGACCAACTCTTTGAATATGTCCTCCGTCCGATGTGTCTCTGCTCTATTAACATGCTATTGACTCAGTGCAAAGGAATCAGAAACAGCACTAATAAGCTTTGACGTCATACTTGCATACAGGGATCTGTCGCTTCAGCCCTTAGCCTTCTCAATTATAATGATTGGCTCGTCCAAGTGTGAAATCTCAATGAGAGTGGATCAGTGGTTCATTAATGCCGGGGACACTTTTGCCTCTAAATCAAGGGCAAACACAGGCATCGGCACCTCATATTTACAAAAAGCAGAATCGCAAGTAAAAGGTTTCAAACTCTAATGTCGGAATCAGCTGGACATAAGTGAGTACTAAACTCTATGCTGCTAGTTCTCATGTAGTCACTAAACACACAAGCTTCGTATGTAACCAATGGATGAAGAGGGTTAAAGGGCTCAGGTCAAATACTCCAGTTGGCCATCACCTGTGGCTGTCACTACCAGTGCAGTCACACTGTGTAAAACAGCCCTTTGTGTGAAATCCCAGTTACCATGAATCACCAGAAGTACTCCTACTGACCGATAGAAACCCGGCCTGAACCACAAGAGGGGAGGACATGGGAGAAGGTGTGAGAGAAAGAGTCTTGTCAAGTCTTGGAAATGCATGAAATAAAAAGAAAGCCTGGCCCACTTTTCGAATTTCATTCAAAGGCAACACTCCCATGAGCATGTGGCCACAGTAGTTTACACAGGCCAAGCCACAATAAAACATGACTAGATTATTCATGTCACTGAGTGAAGGACTGACTCATACCTGATTTGGCTATCGCTTTTTCCCTTCAATCCCGGAAACAGAGCGGGGGAGAGTACATTAGAGACCAGGAATTTGTTTGCGCTGACTCATGGATCCACCCACAGAGCCAGTGGCTAATGGTGAGAATGATAATGCAGGATTGCACATAGCCCGTGGAAGGCCGAGTGATATGACTGCCTGCAGGCTGAGCCCTGTGAGTACAGGAGCTCGTATTGTTGTTTGAGCCAGCGAAGAAGGCTCTCAGACTGCTGATGGGCACCCATGTGTAATTATACACTCCCGATCTGACTCAGCAAGGCTTGCCAGGGAAGGAGGACATCGCTCTGTTCCCAGCTAAACTCATATGTACACAGAACACACACACACACAGGCTGTGCAGAGAGTTCATGCACACAGTCAGACATTCACTTTTAACATAGCCAAAATAGCATGTTGCATAAATAGTCAGCAGACCGGCTGACTCTTACTTGATGATGATGCTTCATTTAGGAGTAAATTCAAATATGAAAGTGAACCCACTAATTTAAAAGATGCAATTTATGCTGTGCACGAAGGGAAATAAGTAGCTTTTAAATTACCCAAACGTTATTTATAGTTAAGTTGTTTTGCAGGTGCAATTGTGGGTCCTCCGCTCTCACTTCCTGCATGCGTGCGTGTCTTTAAGGAGTCATGAGTTCCACTGCCTCCAGTGTCACAGGTTTGAAACTAAACTCATAAGTAATTTAAAGGTCGCTTCCATGTCTGTTCATATCAATTATTCACCCTGGTTTTTTTTTTTTTGCCAACTTACTTTCTTGAAGCTCAATCCAAAATAAGGCCTCAAATTATGCACTAGCAAACGTCAATGGCTGAAGGTCATTTGAGTCATTTTTTAAAAACCCCTTCGACTCTAGATTATTGAAGGAAGGCCATTTGTCAGTGACTGAGACTGCTGTTTGTCTTTCATCATACTTTAATTCCATGCAATCGATGACGCAATATACACTCACCAGTCCTTATCTGAGCTGAAGGGAATATTGCTGTTAGCGTGCCCGAGGAAACAAATATCAATTTGGTGCTGCAAAGTAAATGGAATACAAGAGAGCTGAAAAGCCACAAACCTGGTTCACCTACAAACAGCTCAAGCCCAGCATGTGGCTGTGCTACAGTGATAAAAGACTTAAGTTGAGTCTTAGGTGAAGCTTTTATTAATCCAGGAAAGAGCAGGTGCACATTCTTGTGCAGGGTTGAAATTGTCATATTACAACAAAAATGTATGACTCCCAACAGAAAGAAAACACGGATCTGTCTGCTGAATGGATGTTTTCACAGATGAAAGTGAAGCATTCACCCCAGGTTCCTCCCAAGACATCAATCTGAGGTCACGGACATTACACGGGCAGTTCTAAAACTACTATGGCTAATGCAATCCATTCACCGCTGGTTCTGATTAGATTCAACTTTGAAACTGAAAGCCATGAGTTCCTGACATTCTCTGAACAGCTGCCAGGAAAAGTTTGAGGGGGAAAAACCCAGGTTATATTAACATGTTACTTCATTGCTAAGGTCAGCCTGCTATGCAAAACACCTCTTCTCTCATCCTTCCCATATTTACCTAGGGAGTTCCAACATACCTGGCCCCTGGAGAGAAGGATACAGGTAAACACTGCCATGGAGTCATAGAGTCTGTGTGTGTGTGTGTGTGTGTGTGTGTGTGTGTGTGTGTGTGTGTGTGTGTGTGTGTGTGTGTGTGTGTGTGTAATCCTGCTTTATACTGATAAGATGTTGTCTTCTAGTTATCATAAAGGAGACTCACTTCACAAATATGCTGTTGCTGTGTGCTGAGATTAGATTTATACGAGGAGTGTG
>NW_011333040.1:19263068-19276763 GCF_000735185.1 Notothenia coriiceps
GGGGGGGGGGTGTTGAACACACAATCACTGTGGAATGATGAGTCATCTTTCTGGGAACAATGTTAATATTAAAGCTTTTGTAATGTTGGACACTCACCCAGTATACTAGTCACATTGTTCTTAAGGTTCATATCATATTATCCTGAATAAACAACTTCTTCTGAGTGAAACATTTTATTGGAACAGAGACTGGAGAAGAGATAAGACGTTAGGTAAAGCAAAAAAGTAACATGTATAAGGAGGAACAAAGGTACTGTTACCAAAGGTGGTCAGACAGAGTGCAGGCATCAATGGGAGTATTTTGTTTTAAGAAAGCACGAAGGGCGAAAAGGATTACCAATATATGATCATCAGTAGCACTCGTGCTAAGAATTGGAATCTTGTGGGGATTTCTTACGTGTTGGGAAGACGGTAAAGCAATACAACAGAGCAGTGGCGAAGGGCTGCCTGCCACAAACTGCCATGCAATGTCTATGGATATCAGCCAAACTCAGTTGGGGATATTTGAACTTTTGGCGGCGAACTGCAGCACATGCAGCCAATCAGTTAACAGAGTCCTCTGGCTCCTGTGAATATTTTCACCTATGTTCCAAATTGTTTTGTTTGCGCCCCAATGACAATAGTATGCCTCGAGGTCGCAAAATACTTATATAATATTGCAATGATCCACACTTTGCTAATGCCTAGCATGTCTTTGCTACCGGTCTGTTCTTGAAATTATGTTTTACACTTGACAATAGAAACAAACTGTTTAATATTGTCACAAGCAGCAATATAGGAAATGGGCCTTTTTTTAAACTGTTTTAAATGCACAGTGCTTGGGCGATAACCAAACCAGTATTGAGGGCTGATACCCAACCGTAAATGTACTCATCTAAATAAACAGAAAGTAAAGGGTGGAATCTGTTTGTGTTGCATGTGGATCAGAAGGCTTAGGGTGGGCCTCTCAATAAGCCTGATTTATAGTCTGATGGGGAGGTGTCTCATATGACTCTCTCTCCCTGTCATTACTCTGAGGGTAACGATCACGCCTATCAGGGAGTGGGGGGGGGGGATTTGGACAGTCAAGATGTAAGGAAAAGGTAGGAGGGCAGGGTGCAGATTTACGGTCGATTCCCAGTAACCCAGGAACCCCTTTGGGACCAGGACGGTATATCTGTCTGATGCACCCCTTCACTTCCAGAAAGCATCCTTTCACCCGTCCAGCTCCAGATCACCGGGGTGATCTTTGGCATGGATACACACAAAGCTTAATACTGAGATAGCTGCTGTTTTTGAGTTTACATAGTGGAGATAAGTCAGCTACCCCCCGGGGATGACAGAGACAGAAGAGGGGGGGGGGGGGGGAGGGGAGGCTGGACAAGACAACACAAAGACTTATTGTGTTCGTTAAAGAGGGAAAATTCAACAGCATGCACAGATACAAGCACCAAGTCGAAAACATATATCAAAATTTATACAATTGCTGCGTTTGGTTTCATAAAGATGATAACTGAAGCCATTCATACGGATCTGTTTCAAAAGGCAAGTTTACCGCATAATCTGGATAACATTGCAATGTAAAACCTGGAGAGGTTCATATTCCACATTTGAGAAAGATTTGGGTTTGTCTCTGCCAAGGCACCCAGGCAACTCAGCAAACCTTAAGGTCTTGGAGCAGAGCCCAGGTCTGAGTCAATCATTGCACCTTCAACCACAAAAAGCAGGTAACCTGATGCTGAGAGTATGTCCTATCTACTCATCTCTATGGAGGAGAAAAGTATCAGCTTTGTCACGGCACTGTGGGAAGCATGGCAGTCGAACATATACATGCACATCAAGTGGTACAGATTCATCTATAAAAAGATTGTAATTTGAGTACATTCCTTGGACTGTTTGAATGAATAAGCATGTACAGTAGTGACAGTTCACTAGTACTTTAATTTTTCATAGGCTCACCTAAATTTGCTCATCCACTTGTACTTTCGCTCAATTATTTATGACCCTTCTTCTAAAACCCATCTTAATGCAGTCACATTTTTCAACCTCATCATGACTTGTTTATCTGTCTTCAAAACAAAGCAGCATGTAACATGATAATCGCTAGTGCGTGTATATTAATCATGTTTATGAAAAAGTTGTTGGAGGGTTACTATGGAAGATTTTTTTGGAAATGTTAAAATATTGTAGTCCTAATTTTTGCCCAGCCGTATTCCGTACATGTGTTTGTTTACCTGTACCTGCCATCTACATAGATGCTTATTTTGCTTCTAATGTGCTTGATCAAACACATCTACAAGCCTCTCAGCGTGAGGGATGAGTCTGTCGAATCCACCTGCCTCTCTCCTATCCTGTCTGTTGATTTAGTATCTCAGAGGCAGACATTTTCTCTTTCTTGCTGGCATCTTGACCCCCCTCCTGGCCCTGTCCGGGGCCCTTGGCGAAAGGCACCATGTTATTTACTGCACAGAGAGCTCTGTGTGCAGAGAATCAACACGGCTTGGCTGGTTGAGCAAGGGAGCAACCTGCTGCTCACTCTCAAAGATACAGTCACATGACCCTCCCAAGGGGCTGGCAGAGATGTTTACCCGCGCAACAATCACTACACACGGTATAATTGAGAGCCATGGACAGAGACAAACAGACACATGAAATGTCCTTCCCGAGGAATAGCAACTTAAACCTGACAGTGGTTTCAAGCCGTTTTGGCAAATATGAAGCTTTGGGTTTAATGAGGTGACAGAGCAAACACCAAATGAAGGCTGCAAAAAGTTCAAACTGACAGGACATGACAGCATTCACTCAGGTGAATTTTACAGTCAGTTGGACTCCCTTGGAAACATATCCTTAGGTGGATTAAGCTCGGGAAGGACATTCTGAAGCTTGGCGGTTTAATCTAACCTCTGACCTGCACATGTTGGATGAATAAAAAGAGATTCAGGCTAAAGGAAGTGTGTTCTGCTCAACGACCTAGACTTTTTCAACATTATTCCCTGAAAAGGTTGACTGAAGTGCAATGCAATTGGCAACAAACCCTTCCCTTCGGAACACTATTCTCAAATCTCCAGCTGGGATCAAAAGACTAATACATTAGTCTCTGATTGATTATAGACATTTCTGTCGTTTTTCAACAGACAAAAATGTGTTTTCAAGTGCTCTTGAAAGGTCCATGTTTTAAGATTAGAAAGCAGATCCGCACTGACATTCCTTCTCCAAATCCCCTCCTTCCTCTCAGTAATTATAGCCTTGCAGCTGACAAACTACAGGTCTGTCTGTTGTGTTTGTCTTTACCTCCTCAGATACAACAGGTGGAGTAAGGCCTGTTTGCACTGGGCTGGATACCACGCTATTACTGGTTCTTCTAGCCAAGTACATAATGCCCTTCCTGGTACAACAATAAAACACAGCGGGAGTAAAGCAGAAACAGTCCTATTTCTTTTCTTTTACAACAAAAAAACGGAATGTTCCCATTTACTAAAACCCTGAGGGAGAAGTCTGCAATAGTTAACTTGGTGAGGATGATTTATTCAGAGGACTAGAGATGATTTGATACATTGAAGACTGGGTTGATTGGATATAGGGTTGTGAGGGAAGATGAGGGAGCTGGGTGTGAGGGATACGAGCGCGATGCAAGGAGGACTGGGATCAATCTTTTATCACTGCAGTGTGCTTTCATCCCTAATGGATCCGACATGAGCAGAGCACAGAACCATCTTCCGTCACATTGCACAGGCAGGGGAAGGACGCACGGAAAGAGCAAGACGGAGAGATAGAGCTAGACGGATCAACACATGAGAAAGAAGGACAGGGAGGGAGGGAGAAAGTGGTTCTAACCACCTTCCCAAAACCAACCTCAACTCCAAACATGTTATTTCACCGACATGCTGTCATAGTTTTTCCAATTACCCGTGGCCCTGAGCACATCTGAAGGAGTTGGGTAACAACTCATGATAAGGACGGTGAGAAATTATGTCAGAAAGACTTTGAAATGTCTCATCAGGAGGAATCCCAAGAGATATCTGGTTGTGGATGCATGGGCGGACTTTCTTTCCTGGCCATGCAAGCTGAGTGACAGATAGACACACTGACAGTGACACAGATAGACACACTGACAGACAGACACACTGACAGACAGACAGACAGACTATTCTAGAAGAATTCCATCTGTGTATTCGAGCAGTGAAAGAGCAGTAGAAATAACATTGCGGAGAACAAGGCACGACAACTCTCAAAGGACACTCTGCTCTCTATGCCGAACAGACTCATTCATGTGATAGAAAATACGAAATATCTAGGAAGTGAGGGAGTAACAAAAGAGAAGGAAAGAAAAAAGAAAGTGCTAACTAAACAAGGCTGGGAATAAAGCAGAACGTTTTATAATGCAGAGTTCAAGGCTGCTGGGCAACCACATCATTATCCTGCCATCTGATAGTTGCTTTAGGAATATTATCTTTAGCACTTCAACGAGGGGGGACAGCAGTAAGTTTTATCACCACTCCTATGTTCCGTCCATCAAGAAATGGAAGCTATCATGCTCAACTTTCTATGTGTCACTGGTTTCAGGTAATACAAATACTGTATTTAAGATGGCTGGTTGGCCAGGGAGCGAGCAGTATGCAGGGTCAGTATCAGACAACAGACAGGGAAACGAGCAAAGGTCAAATGAGACTTATACAGTTGGAACAAGTGCAGATACATTAGACTGAAGAACAAAATAGAGGTAATAATTCAATTGGATTACTAGACATTTTAAATTAGCAAATAGGAGCTATATGAAAGAGAAAAACTCATACTTTGTACTATGGTATAATACATTCAAATAATATAAGTACAAGTGCAAAAATTCAAAAATGTTATATCACCGAATATAAAGTCAGGAGTTGCTCAATAAGAATTGTGAAAGATACTGAAGATGACAAAGTTAACCCAGAGGGGGATGTTCTGGGTATATTGGAACATTTGCGGTTTCAAACAAACAACACTGCAAAACAATAAAGCTTATTATGGGATAAATAAAGTACAAACACTCCAGCTCCAGCTTGTATAATTGATGACATCACGAGTTTGAAACTAACCTCTCTGGTTTTTGGCTTTGGGAGAGTGTAGCACATGTTGACAATAATTAGCTGAACTTTCCGAGGCCCTGATAATAACATTTATTAGTTTTAAATGTAGGTGATGTTCCGCTTAAAAGCTACGATAAATGCCTGAGTCAAAGTCGTCCATTCTTTCCCCTTCCACCATTTATCATGCTGACAATATCTCTCTGGAACCAGGTACACCGTGTGAAACGTCAAACAGAGATAACACATGAGGTGTAACTGTGTAACTCCCACAGTGAGAGAGGAACAAAAATAATCACCTCCCGAGGGGGGGTTTAGGAGAGGTTTCCAATCGATGGCCTTGATTGGACAACAAATACAGCCTGCTAATGAGCTCCAAGTTCCACTATCTGACATATACCATGCTGGCAAATGTTAAATAAGATGCTAGTCATGCATAACGATGAGTCAATGTTTAAATAGGCTTAGAGTGCTTTGGTCATTAGTGCGGGCATTTTAGATGTGTAGCACGTTAACAGTTAAATAGGGTAGGAACATGCAGCCGTCCATAAATTAATATATATTCCTATGGTGGTAAAAGCAGCAGCCTGCACTTGTCTGTTTGCCCGTAGAGGCCAGCTATCTGACTCACACTGAGAGTACTCCAAATACACAAAAAAGCACAAAAAAGTAACACAAGTTCCGAAAGAGTGGAGTCTCACCAAAACAGGTTTGAGTCTTCACAGGAGTGCTTGGGTGGCGGGTCTAGTGTCAACAGGTACATGTAGTGACACAGCTCAG
Organism: Notothenia coriiceps; assembly: GCF_000735185.1. Taxonomy (NCBI): domain Eukaryota; kingdom Metazoa; phylum Chordata; class Actinopteri; order Perciformes; family Nototheniidae; genus Notothenia; species Notothenia coriiceps. The sequence goes on from NW_011333040.1 coordinate 19,268,891, forward strand.
GCTCTAAGACAAAACAGTAGATTCGCTCCGTTTCTATGGCAGTAACCAAAAACATACCCACACAACCTCGTACTGATTCATAATAATTGCTGTCTTTACATGCATGCTAGAACATACAGCAAAGCCACAGACAGATTGGCTGACTCCAGAGAAACTTCCTTGATGTTGACATTCAAACAGGCAAGGACACATTCAAACAATCTCCGAGCCCAGCCCAGACACTCACCGAGTGAGAGGATCCTCTCCTTCTCTTCTGTGACTATATTTCTTCTGTTTTTATTCTCTCCGTCTCCTTTCCTCGCTCAGGGGGAATCCTTTACTTCTGACAAGAGCAGCAGAGCCGGTTGTGCAGCTGGTGTGTGAGCCAGCGAGTGAGCATGTGTGTGTGTGTGTGTGTGTGTTTGTGGAGCATGCAAGTCCAGAGTCCGGAGGTCAGAGGCAGTCGAACGCGATTTAATAGGATGTCGCGACTTCTCCGCTCTATCCTTCTCTGCTTGCTGCCTCAGGAATGCACTTCTCCTGGGTGTCCTCTCCACAGCCAAGATCTGAGGGACTGCTATGGTTCTCTCCCTCTCTCTCCGTCTACACCCCTCCTCCTTCTCTCTGTCTCTCACCCACACAGAAACACACCCTCCCAGTCCCTCCTCTCTCTCCCCTCTCCCCACCCTTTCTGCTGTGCTGACACTTCAGGTACCTCCCCCTTTTCAGGTAGGTGAAAGCCTGTTTTGGGTTTCACTGTTCTCTCTCTGTATCAATGTCTCTCTTATTCTCTTTGTATTTTGCATTCCCATCACACACAGAGCAGATTGTAACTAATCTCAGAGAAAAGAGCAGAATCAACCCGGAACTCTGTGCATGCATCTATACCGGCTTTTACTGTAAGTGCGATCTATAACCTCAGGCATAAAGCATCCACCCTCCTGCCTCTGGTCACATGAACAGCTGATTACACAAATGAGTCTGTCAGGTGATTTTCTTCCTTTTCCTGGAATGAGGTCATTATCTGGCAGACCAGGTGCAGTTGGAGACTCAGCATGTGTGTGTGTCTGTGTTTGAGCAGGACTGTGCCCTGTGGGAAAATGTTGAGACTGATACAACCAATATCTGACCAACCCATTTCAGAGAGTAAAAAATGTACAAAAAAATGCATAATGACTACTCAACATTCACTCGTGTAACAATGCCACAGTCCTGAAGCTTCTATGTCCACTGCCCCCTCCCACGCCCAAACACAGAGCTAAGACATGCGTGACCAATCGGTCAGGCAGAATGTGTGGGAGAACCAGCATGAGCCGACTTCTGTTTTTTCTATTGACACCTCTCCTCACCCTATCACCTAATTTCCCTAAATTGTACATTTGAATTGTTATTGGCCTCTTTTATGTTTCTCCCTTACCATCCCCCCCCCTGAACCTGAAACTGAAGACTGGCCACTGATAATAGACCTGATACTAGGCAGAAGTCTTAAATGTAAAACAAAACAAAAAAGTGAACTGTATCATCTCTAACGACCTAAAAGCACACAGTAAAGTATATGCCTGCTATCAGCTGTTCATGTAAATTACAGTGCATCTATCAGACATGCCCATTGACAAAAAGAAACCATGATCCAAACTATAGAAGGTCAAAAGGGTCAAAAGTCTTTGTTAACCTGGATATTTTTAGGCCAAAACTATTTTCAATATTTGAGGGTTACGAAATAATAACAAATTATATAAACAAATATTCATGAATGCCCTTATATAACCGTTTTTCTTTTTAGCAAAGTGACCAAAATGTTCTTAGAAGGACATTTTATGGCTAAATGTATTTGTCCTCTGTGGTGGACAACCTGCTCTAGGACAACTGTGTCTAATCTACCTCAAGAATATCCAATAGAGTAAACCAATACTGATATATCCATGATAAGCCAATATATCAGCCAGGTTGTTATTCTGACCCAAAAGTCAGACAAGTTTCTGGTAAATAAGTTCTGCAGCCATGCCTACATAATGCCTCAGAATGCTTGAACATCTAACTGTTACTTTACTTTGTTTGCTTTCTTATTTTCCTTGATTGAGCTAAGGTCATTTTATAACTATTATGGAAACAATGCATCACATAATAAATTAGACTGTGTTGTCAAAAAGGTCGAGGAAAAGTATTCAACATATTTTTTTAAACTGTCAGAAGTCACAATAAATCATAGTGGCAGTTTAAAAAATGCACAACATGGCTCGACATTATTCAGCAGCAGCCGGCCCTAGACAACACCTACTTTATCCTTGTGTTAACTTTGTGATTATCTGACGTCAGATTGTGTTCCGATCAGACTAATGAGGACATGCAGTCATAGTGCCTAATAACCAGTGTGCACATTGTATAAAGCAGATGTTCCAGAAATAGACGTCTTAGATTAATTGCATTAATTTGATGAATTAAATCATGCAAACAAAGTCCACTGTGAAGACTGCTCTAGCATAGCCAGGCTGAGTCACAGAGCCCTGTGCACTGATTCACTCTTCTGCCTGTGAAGCAAAGCTTTTGGCACATCTAAGAGCTGTGTTGTCTGACAAATCACTTGAACCACACTGGTGTGGATGGGGGGGAGGGGGGGGGGGGGGCTCCTGGGCATTGCTGATACTAAAGGCAAGTGTGAGAAAAGGCCTATAGGTGCCATACATACAAGAGTGGCATTATAAAAGCAGCAGTGAAGTAAGAACACTTTATGGATACTGAAAGTCTATTACCCTTCAGTGGTTGTTTGCTTGTCTATCATCAGACCCAAATCAAGTCAGTTGGATAGATGTTGTTGTAAGATATGACTCAGCAGTGGTTACAACAGGGCTGAAATCAGGGTGATGGGTGAGGGTTTCGTGTCATTTTGTAATGAGATGTGGATGATTATCAGTCCAGAGCATCCAAGGCTTCTCTGACACCTTCCAGGCATTCCACAGGGTACCTCCCACTGCTGTGCCTCCCTCCTCCCACCCTCCCCTGTCAAACCCCACATATCATCGCTATTTTTCTGCGTGACTCAAACATTCTTGCAACCCCCTTTCCACCTCCTCCTCCTTCCCTCCTCCCTCTGCATTCAGCAAAGAAAGCTAAAGAAACAAAGACGAGGTCTTAAAAGCTTTAAGAAACCTGGGCATTAAGAAGAAATCCTCCCCAATTTTGTACTTTTTTTTATCCTTGTTACACAAAGGCTGAAAATGCACTCAACTACCAACTCTAAATGGCTATTTAACTGCCTTCAATCATCACCAACCTCTAAGTTCATTCCTCGACAAGTGATAGTAGGTATAAATTTGCCAAAAGAGCGGCGAGCCAGCCATAACTCAGCTCAGACCAGACAGGAAGATGGCTCTCGGGCTGAGAAATAGACTGGTTGGGTCTGGCAGCAGTTCAATAGGTTCTGGGTAGGGGAGCAGAGTGAGGGGAATACATGCTGATAGTGTCTTTGTTGGCCATTATTTACCAAGAATGAATAGCATTATGTTCCTTCCATGGCTCACCCCTTCCAGTCTTCCAAGTTGAACCCCCCCCCCATCTTCTCTCTCTATTTATTCAGGCTTTCACTAAAAACAGCCTTCAACAGGTGGACAACAGGTCAACATAAAGCCTGGACAGTGAGTGGAATGAGGGCGGCCTACTTTAGCTCTGATTTCAGAAGTTACACAATCCTGAACTTTTGTTGACATGGGTTTTCAAAGTCATGGCAGGCAACGCAAGGTATTGATGCTCTCTTTTTGCCAAACATGCCTAAGTATAGCATTGCTGTCTCATTATGGTCAGGCCAATGCTGTTGCTTCGGCAGTATGGCCTTGTCTTGTGTATCATTATGACAAGCGAGATGGCTTTCCCCAGCAAAGGTAATTGCACTGTTGAGACATAAATATAGCACATCCCACACAACAGACAAAGACTTTTGTTTTCTTCCCAGACAACCTGGCTTAGAATGTGATTCATGTTTTGGAAGCAAATGCATGTCACTATATTATCTCCCTTCAAACAATAACAGCTGCTTTGAAAATGTATTTCCAAAGTGAACCTGAGAACAAAAAGATGAACAAAGTGAAAAGGACAGTAAGAGTGGGTAAATTGGGTCATTATTAACTCCTGGTAAACAAACTCTGCATTACTGCAAACACTGGAAAGAAAGGAAGACAAACAACAATATACCTGAGTCTTACTTTTCTTCTCTGAACCATTTTGGTTTGCATTAAGGAAGCACATAAGAGGATTTCTGTTGGCTTTAAGCAGCTTCCAAGTTGTCGAGACTTTGGCCGCACTCCGGAGCAACTCTTTCTCTCCCTTTTTAATCAGAACCAGTCTAGACTGGCTCAGGACTACGTTTTCAAAAGGTGCTTCTACGACAAGCATTACACCGTGTTGCATTTTTGAGGGCCTGTTTGAGAAGCTATTTTTATTAAGCAAAAACATTAAAACCTAAAATCAAAAGTTGTAATATTTTCCTTCAATACTTTTAAGTGGTCATGTTGGAACTAGTTAAGTAGTGTATCATCTCTCATCCCCTCTAGCAAAGCCAGTCTGTTTTCATCCTACTTTTAGTCATTCTGTTTCTTGAGGTGCAACTGTACCATTAGGGTCAAACCGTGCTGTTCCCAATCAGTACATGGAGATAGGCTACAGCCAGCCTTATTGGTACTGGTGTGAAAGTTGTATCTTTAGAAAGGACCTCAAGTTTTCACTGTTGCACAAAGTTGGATGGTATGATGACAGAGGGGCATTTTCATTTGTCTCCCTGTCTTTCCGAAGGAAGAAGTGCAAGTGAATCAGGACAAAAAAGAGAGTCAAAGTCCACAAGAGGCTCCTGCCAGTGACCCCAACCCCCACACCCCCCTACAAGCCGCGGGTCCTGGCTAAGCTGAGGATTTCTCAGGAGAGACCCAACCCACAGGCCACAACTCTGGTCAAGGCTCGTCATGTGCACTGACAGAGCAAGGAAAACAAAGAGTAGGCGAGATGAGATATTGGCCTGTGTGGGGGTTGGTATCGCTGATTTAATGATGATCTCAGTAAAAAAACAAAAGCTGGTGGTAGGGGGGCACTGGATGCACAGGAAATGCAAGTTAGTGACAGGGGAGCTATCAGGTGGGAGCAGGTCAGGGGTCGGAGGTGAACAAAAGCTTAGTAAGCCCCACAGAGCGAGGGAGAGTCCCCCCTGGACGCCCTCACTGACGCCCAGTCTGTCTGTCTGCATGCCTTCCGCCTGTATATTGTTTTTCTCCCAATGTTTTCGCAAATACGTTTGTCAAGTCTTAATGCCTTTCAATTTGTCTTCCATATAGACTAATATCTCACCCTCGCTTTTCTTTCCATTAATTCAATACAATGTTGACAATCTTGAGCTTTTTCATTGAGTTTCCGGGGGAAAAGGCTATTCAAACACCTGGAGTAAAAACTGAATCTAAAAGCTTTCGGTGCACCGCGCCCTTTATCTCCCACCTTCAATGGCTCGACTGGATCAAAGGAAAGCTGTGTTATATAAAGACAGTGTTTTGTAGCCACTATTATGACCTATAGAAACACAGAACCACAAAAGGAGAAATGTATGCATGCATTCACATTATGGATTCATCTCATCGTACCATTAACCATCACACATTTGAGTTCAAAGCAGAGGATAAATGCAACACCAATTTTCCAGAACTTCAAGTACAGACACTTGAAGAACCGGTTGAATTTTAACGAGGCCGGTGAGATTGCAATCGCCATCTTTATCGGGGTGGTAGAGAGTCTGAGTGTGTGGTGAAGTGGGCATGTGCATGACACTGAATTAATGACTTGCAGTATGTGTGTGTCGGTGGATATGCCAGATTAATAATCAGCGCTAAGACAAAGACCATATGTGTGCGAGTCTGTGCATCTCGCCCACATATCTCCCACATACACCCCTTCACATCTGCGTAAAACCCTATCAGCAGGAATGTTAGGATTGTCGGGTCAGCAGTGGTGACATCATGGCAGTCCGTCAGATGCAACAACGAGGGCTCATCGCCAGTTTCCTCCTGGTTGCATCAGCTGTGATACCAGTCTGTTGATCAGTCTGTGACACACACTCCAGCTCTGCTTCCTGCTCACTTTATGAGCATTCAAACATGCAATGCGGGCAAAGTTGGGATGTTTAAAGCATCATATTATTGAAAATTGATCATAAGTGACCTTTCAGCCAAGCAGCCTTAAAATGTAAGTCTGCTTGGACAAAGTCCTGTGAGGTCACCAATTGGTTTGTGTACTATGCATTTGGCATTTTGGCTATAGCCAAATTGTTTGTTTTTTTAAAGTGACAGCTTATTACAACCCAACACTGAACAAGACAGGTTTTAGCAACCAAAATGTACTTTGCGTTTTACTTTAATTAACAACAAAAAGGGTAGTGAAAGGGTAAAGTTTGAGACAGAAAAATGAAGACAAAACCATGGTAGCAACAAGTAAATGACAAGGTAGCCACGCCCAAAAGCATGCCCTGATTGATCATCTATATTACTTTGAATGGGAACATAATTTAACAAATAAACATCCACCATATTGAAAAATACTTGATTGAAACGATGACTGCATTAGGAAAATGTTTGCTGTGGTAATAAATCAACTGACAAGTATGGTCATTTTCTTAGACTTCTACACAATTGGACTAATGCATCAAGTATAGTTGCTAGGTGCCAGCTATTAGAAAGAAATAAACTTTAAAGGCACTTTGGCATTGGCATCACTTTTCAGACGAGGAGGTTGCCACCTGTCTGAAAAGTAAGATGATTTTTTTCATTTTTAAAATCCCTGATGCATGACCTCAGACAAGACACAGGCTAATGAGACTCCAGACTGTTTACCTGCATGAGGTGGTCTGAGGTCAAGAGCCAGACACAAATGGCTTTATTGACTTTAAAGAACCAAAGTATAGCCCGAGGGGAGGCTAACTAAAATAAGTATACAAAGGGATTACTTAAGTCCATGGAGCTGCATATTCTGTGGTTGCATAAGCAGCAAAAATGTAACCCACCCAACATGCATGACTACATTATTGTTTCTAAATATCTGTCTATTCTGCAACTGGCAACCTCTCCTTTCAAGTTTTTCTTGTCAATGTGAGGGGTCAAGGGTCATCTAAACAGACGATGGTGTGTGTTTTTGTTTGTGTACTGCATGTGCAAAGGATCCTTCAGGTCATCAGATAAAGTGCACCTGAGCGAGGGGCGGGGAGACTGTTTTCAGTGTTGCCAAGGTAACCTAATACAGACGCGACCACATGGTTGGTGGAGCCCGACAAGGGGTGCAGAGAGGGCAACACTTCAGAACGGTAACCATGCCAGACAATCCTCACAAAGTGGCCCAAACACAACACATACTGTGTTTGTGCCACGAAGAGCAGAGCGAGGCAGTGAGCACACAGCTGTTGAATCTTTCATGGGACATAAAAAAAAGGGACAAAGCCTACTGTGCAACTCTTATTACAGCAGAGAAAAGACTTTGGTCCATCTTGGCTGAGTTATCTACACATGCTTTTAAGTCCTAATCCATCATGTTTGACATTAAAAAAAGCCATGCCAAGCCAAACATGGTTGTTTAATTACCATACCATAACAAATGTATAGAATGTGTCCCGGAAACAAACAGTAAGAAGTTATCACGGTAAATGATCATAGTGGTGCTGAAAACAATTCCTGAATGATTCATCATCAGTGAACATGGAATGGACTTCACCCAGACCTTTCAAGTATCACTTGTCATCAACAATTCAAAACTAAATTCAAAAAATGTATATTTGCAGATTACTCCAGCTAACAAATATTGGGTATTCCCAGAATCAATTAATCTTTTTAGAAATAATAACTTCTCAGTTTGTTTATTTATTTAATATTGTTTACAT
>NW_011333040.1:19276768-19292211 GCF_000735185.1 Notothenia coriiceps
ACTTTTTATTCATCTTTTCCTTCTTATTTTTTTTCATTGTTATGCGGTTGAATTATTATTCCAGCCCTGGAAATTGCCTTGTAATATTTGTATTGGTGTATATGAGTGCATTTGTGTACTACACCTGAACATATGGTGCTTATGTATATTCTGTGTTTGTGTGAATGAAAAAAAAGTCACTTGAAAATAAGTGTTCACAATGTTNTATTTGAGTTTTCTTAAGCTGTATGCCATAATCAGCAATATTAAAATAATAAAAGGCTTGCAATATTTCAGTTGATTTGTAATGAATCCAGAATGTATGACATTTTTGTTTTTTTAATTGCATTACAGAAAATAAAGAACTTTATCACAATATTCTAATTTTCTGAGACAGTCCTGTATGCATTTATTTATTTTTTCCCTAACCTCTATTTATTTTTTTCCCAGTTTTCTTTATTTCTTTGTACTCCTTAATTTCTATATGTTTTTGACGCAATAATGCCAATGTTATATTAGGATGATTCACGGGAGGGCCACTTCCCATAAGCTATGCTTCAGCCCTCCCGCTTCTACTAATTTTGTTTATCTTTGTGTGTATGAATTATATATTTTTTCTTTTTTGGATGAATTAGTAGAATAAATAATTTAAAAAAAATGTTTTAAAACATCAGTCAATCTTATAACATATGATCACGAGCTGAGCATGTATTTTCATTAACCATGGTGCGTAACAAGACTTATAAATGCATTCGTCACATAAACATACACTGACTTATATCTAATACAATAAGTCATTGTTTAATGAAGGACTCGTAAGTTAACCTTGAAAAACTTTTGCAGTGATGAAAACAAGTTGAGCAAAGAGTTTCACTAGAAACAAAAGAAAAGTTTAAACTCACAAAAAACACTTAAGGACATTTATCTCACTCACCTCCCGCAGTCTAATGGCCTCTGTGACTTTCTGCCTGATGAAAAAGGAGAAGGGAGAGGAGGAAGAGCTACACAACACTGTGTGTGTCTGTGTGTGTCTGTGTGTGTCATGCTCCGGGCTACCTGATCCACCACCGCCTGTGGAAGAGACAGAGACAGAGTGACAGAGAGGGACCCGCTCAGAGCAATACAGAGGGGAGGGGGGGGTGCAGCTGCAGAAAAAAAAGAATTGAAGTGCTGCCGCCATTCCCCATCTCCCGGGAAACCAACGCTCTTTCAAAGAAAATCAGCCAATGGAAAACACCGGCAATTGTGTTCAGACAAAAAGTCACATGACTGCCAAAACACCACTCCCTTTGCACGGAGTGAGAAGGGGAGAAAATAATAGAAGATGGTGTTGGGGGTGGGGGTGTTGGTGGGGGGAGTCTGATAAAGAGGGGGGGTGTACAGAGGCAAGGAGAAAAGAAGAGAAGTTAAGCAGATAGTGGGAGAGAATTTGAGCTGGGTTCCAGAGGCAGGACACAGGTCATCGTGCCTGACCCGTAACTATCTGCAGAAAAGGGAACAGACTGTTTCCTCCTCATCTTCCTCACAGCCCAGTTTTCACAGCAGCTTTGTGCCAAACAGGTTGCCTTCAGCCTATTTCTGCTCGCTAAGAGGAACAATGCTGAGCAGCACAGTGTGAAGCTAATGGTACAGCTCTATATCCAGCATGCACACTCAGACATTTCCTATATACTTTCATACAAGCATTTTTAAATTGCAATCTTGGCTTTTTCTAACTTCTCTTTATCTTAAGTAGATGTATTACTATTCAGGTGTACATGTTCTCAGATGATGGGAATACTTTTTAAAGTGAAAGCCTGACAGAAAGCATGTCAAGACTTGCATCTAATTTGGGAATCTAAGACTTCAAATCCCTTTGACCTAAGATTTTCATTGTCATAACTACACTGTAGCTATGTACGTGATACGTATGACCAATAAAAGCCTTGAATGTTAAGTGTATCGTGATTTTACCCTGCTGGCATCTGCCAAAGTAGTAACCTAAATTGCAGCGAAGCCTTCCAGCATACTTCCCCAACAGAACAGTGAAACAATACAGTCTACCAATGTTAGGCAACAGGTTTATTATCAGACTGATATCACTCGTATCACTTTCTCAGAAATAAACTGAACACTTGAACACAATCATCTCCCTTGTAATACATCGCCTCTGCGCCACTAAATTGCCCTACTTCAGCGGTGGCAGGCAGATCTAATTCTCCGAAAGGCATTTACCAAGTGAAAGGAGGCCAAATGACCTCTCCACAGTGTGAATGTGACAGGAGAGCTGATGAGCAGAGAGAGAGAAGGTGACAGAGTCCAATGCAAAGACAGTTACAGCCATGACAATTCTGAGCCTCCAGCATTGATTTTTTTTTTGCTGGTAATTGAGAGGACTACCTGAGGATTAACCATCCTTTATCAGCTTGTCAATAGATAATAGGCACATTCTGGCTCGGGCTTACCACAGATTCAGGAATTATTCTAGGAAAATAAGCATGCAATGTGTAGATAAGATCTAATCACATGACACTGAAAAGCATTCAGCTTTACAACTTCAGGGAACAATAACTTACAGTATGCAAACTGCTCTGCTTCATTTTATAAACCACACTTGCCAAACTGAAATGAAAATTCAAACCTGAGCCTGGGTGCTATAGTTTCACTTACGTTATGCAAAGTCAAGTCCAATATGTGATTAAATACTTGTTACTTAAAGGTCCACTATTATACTGTTTTCCCTCAATATATTATACATCTCAGATAAATAGGAAAGATGTCTCTGAAGTGTTTGACTCGAAATACCACACAGATCGTGCATTGTTGCATCCCATAATCCCCTCTGTTTCAGCCCTGTTTCAAAAGTGCTGATTCTCTGTCTGTTACTTTAGATGAAAATAAGGAGCCACTCCCCTCGCCCCTCTGAGAGATATTTGGTTAAAAAGAACACAATGGTGCTCTAGGAGGAGATTCAGGTGATAAGGTGGGGGCGGGGTTACCTTGGTTGATGATTGGCTAATGGTTATACAAGCCAAAAAATCGTTATGACATCATAAAGTGGCCAAAATCTGATCAGCTCATTTTCAGACAGGTTTTTATATAAATGGATCAGGACAAAAAGTGAGAAAATCTTTTTTCCTGAAACTTTCAGAATCTCTTTCCACAGAGGGGACACGTGTTTATGTATAAAAGACATGAAAAAGTGGATTTTGCATAATAGGTGACCCCTAACTTGCAATTGACATATCGTTTTTCACTACTGTTCACATCAGAAAAGATAAGACATCATTGATAACAGCCATTGCTTAGGATTTGAGGATCATACATTCAAAGGGCAGATCTGGCTGCACCATATAAGAATCATACTCCTGTTTGATCTATAGAGGAGCTAAACTGTCCTAATGTTTAAAACGTCCATACATTAGCATGAGGGGTGAGAATAGGCTGGTGCTGCAATCATTTAGTATCTGCGAGATTGCGTGCGTGAATGTAATTCTCAGCTGGTAGACAAGCCTTTATGTCCTCTAGTGCTGAGCAGCTGGACAGATGAGTCACCATGAAGGGATCTCATAGTGCGGGGGGGACAAAGAGCTCAAGTAACTCAACACTACACAGTCAAAATGGTGTCACACTTTTCATTGTATTCCAGCATTATGACTAGAGGGAGTTTCACATTTAATATAAAAAAAAACACCAGAGGAAAATATTATAAAATGATTTTGATTGTAGCACTAAGCAAAATCATTTTCCAGAAAAATAAATGTCTGTTTGGATGTGAAATCCCCTGATTTCAAAATGCTGATTTTCCAGACTTAATTCCTAAGGCTTAGAGGTTTTCGTGTGAATTATCCATTGGATTAAAGGACATTTTTTAAAGATTGCTAATACAGAAATACTGCAGAACAGCAACCTATCTCAGCCTCATGTTCAAAGATAATCTACACCACAAAGCAATCTGACAAGGAAGACCCTAAACACTTGTGGAAAAGCATTATGGTTTCAAAAGATATACATAAAATATGAAGTATGATGACAATACATAAAGAGGCCACAACGACTATTAACAAAGTTGATCTTTCACTCGTGGTCAACCAGTAATATAGGAAAGATAAAGAAAAGGGAAGAAAACAGCATCAAACAAGGAAGTTGGAGTGAAGAGGTACAAACAACCGAGAAATGGAGGAAGTAACAAACAGACCAAAAATCCCCGGGGACAAACCAGAAAAGGAAGAGACGTATGTATGCATCATCATATAAAAACTACTACAAAGCGGCTAGACAGGTGAACAAATACTTGCTGAACCAATTGTTACATGTTTTGATGGTAATGATAATGCACATATGCAACATATCTTTTTTTACACTTTTCGTATAAGTGCATTCAGAATATGTTTGGTCAATAAATACTACTACACCCTTTAGGATGCTGTTTGGGGTGTTTTTGGGTACAGCGCTGTCTTTAGGTTTTTCTATGTAAACAACAAACAAATATATGTGAGAGAAGCTATAACAACAACTACATTTTGATTTGAACAACTCTGATTTAAGATTCTCATTTCTGGGGATCAATGAATCTACTTAGTCGGGGGGGACATTTTGATTAACCAATACTGAAATGAATGGCTAGTTGCAGCCTTACAATACAAATGACAACAAGAGATAGGGTAAGAGATTCAAATATATTTATGCTACCACATTTACTAAGTAGCCTAAGTAACATCACTGATATATAAATAAATGTGCTCAACTAGCAAAATCAAGTTTTTTTCAAAAGCTGACCAAATCAACAATGATAAGGCAGCACATGATGCAGTATTACTTTTAAAATGTTTGAAGTAATACTTCCCTCAACTGCCAACCATTTGAATGTGTGTAAAAATATGGGTGTATTAAAACGTCATTATATAAAAACCTCTACAATTCAAATTCAATGCAAAATGCAAATATGATTACTCAATGTGATAAGTAGATGAGGATGATGGTGATGACGATGATGATGATAACAAGGTTTGTGATGTTGTTGTTGACATACTATTGTGATAACCTTTGCTATTTCCATAAAACTTAATTTAAGCTTGACAATAGTGTTTTTAAAAGTGTACCTAATCTACAAAAGTGAGTTGTTTACTACTTGACAGCTTAGCACAACTTCAACCAGCCTACATGAACATATTTTGGTGTTAAAGTCTGCTATTAACTATTCGACCACTTATTTACAATATAGTCTTTTAAATGACGTAGCCACGAAGCCAATTAAACATACTAACACAAAATGAAGTTTGACGACTAACTTTTAACGTAACGTGTGTTTGCTCAACAACAGAGCCAGGGAGAAAAGTTATGTATCCAGTTTATCGCTAGCCTTCCCCCCGCCCCCTGCAGGTGCAGCGCCACGGGCACACTTGCAAACACTTGCACCCCTCCAAAAACATTGAAATGTCACAATCATGTGGCAGAAAATAAAATAAAAGGTTTTAAACATCTTACAAGTGATTTAGTAGTCGATCTTGTCACGACGAACATCTGAGTGCCTCATCGTCCAGTCTGAGTCTGGTCCCCGTCGTCAAAAGTCCGCTAGTATCAAACCACACAGGAAATAGAAATAACACAGTTTCCGGTCAGTAGTTTCTAAATAAAATATAAAGGATTACAGTCTGGTAACAGCGTGCACTTCACCAGTGTCAAAACATAGTTCGAGAAATTACCACAAATACAAGGCACGTTGGCAGCAGTAGATTTCATTTTATTACAGATTATGAGTACATTAAGGCTCTTATATCAGCCTATCTGATTTGTCAGCAGTTAGATTACACTGATGGATGATCTATTACTAATAAATTATAACACAAAATTACAACTTGAGGTCCAACCTTCTTGAAGGTCCCAGGCTAAATCTGATTTGATTTGAGATGTTCTGCATTTGACATAATTTATTTAAAGAGGCCATTGGCTCCATTAATATAGTCTAAGAAAAAACTGATGCAGGGAGTGTTCTCTTTAAATACAAGTTACAACATGTTACTGCATGTGTGTAGGCTATTACAAGGAGGAAGGGTTCGAAGCAGGAGGTGCTAATTGCATCTGTATCGTGTTTTTTTTTATATCGCATAGCACTGTAATAAGTTGTAACGGAGGTGATGGCCATAGATCTCGGCCTCCGTTACGGATTGTGTAGCTTCGTTGGTGGCGAAGTGTATGTAGTTTGTGCATCTGTCTGTGTTTTTAGTTTGTCTGTCTCTGTTTGCTGGTTTTGTTTTGAAAAGTGTTCCCCTTTCCCATGTCTGTTACTGTTGATTGTGTGCACCTGGTGCCCTGTGTTGTCTCCCCCCCCCCCAGTGTCTAATTGCTGATTAGTGTGTGTATTTAGGCTTTGTTGCCCTGTCTGTTTTTGGAAAGGGAGTGTGTGTGAGATCCTTGTGGCTGCAGGCTGTCTTCAGGGAGAAACAGCAGGATTGAGGCTGTGTGTGTCATGTGTTCATGAGTTAATAAATGCCCATACCGGATTGTATTTTGGACGTTCTGCCTCTGTCTCCTTGCTTGGTCGGGCCGCTCAATTGTCAGCTTCACATAAGTAAATGCTGTTTCCTAAACAAATGAACAGAAAACCTCCATGTTTTAAGTTTGGCAAGGGCTTACTTAATTTACTGGAATCATTTTAATGATTGCTTTTTGATTCTTTAATACCCGTCTTGGCCAAAACACAATAAAACATTCTCACAAAATGATACAGCATTAAAAGTTGAAATCATATAATCATCCACTTATTTTAATCACCTTAAGAAATCCTGTCAGCAATATTTCACTGTGCCAAGCAATCCCTGATTCACTGAATCATGTTGATGGGGTGACTTTAGGCTTTGCCAACATAGGTAAAACCAAAATAAATGTTGTATTCATCCAACAATTTAAAATCACTAAATAAGTCTATTTTAGGAGAAAATAAAAAAAGGAATCACTCAACAGACAACTACACGGCAGTTGTGTGTGCTTTGTTCTTCTGGGTTGGATTGTTAAACATTTAAACCGTCATCTTCTTCTCCTCAAATGTATAGATGCAATATGAGTTGGAAAGAAAACAGGATTCTCTCCGAGTCCCACAGCATTTCATTTCTTCCTCTTGAATAGTTACAGGACACATGATTTTGAAGCAGATTAGGCATAAAATGCAAATTTAGCTGCAGTTTATATCAATTTATCTTTGCAAAACATTTACTGAGAGCATTATAGCTCATTAAAGATTCTAATCTAATCTAATCTAATCTAATCGAATAGAGCCTCTCCATTTAAAGTTATTGTTTTTAAATCTATACATGTATTCAATTTGATGTTGGTTTTTAGTTCAAATGAATTACCTGATGTATCTTGAAAGTAATTGGCAACATCTGTAGCAGAACTCAGGCAGTTAAATACAATGGATCTACCTTAGCATACACATTTAACACCACCTGTTATTAAGTTATATTCATCCCAACAAGAAGGAGTACATGTGATTAACTCTATGCATTATATCTTTTTTTACCATTCTGGACTGCAATGTCTGCATGTGGTTGGAAATGGCCAGTGTAAAAAGAGTTATGGAGCCTAAATATCTTGCATTGAATGGAATGTTCCTTGTTGCAGCCTGTCTGAACTCATACTGTATTTCCAGTAACAAGACATGCAAGGAAAATTACCTGTCACAAATCAAAAAAAATATGATTGAAAAGAAAATGACCCTTTCAGTCACAAAGTGAAGTGTTGAAGTGCGTTTCTGTCCTGTCTTTTCCCTGTAATTGATTCACACCTGTATGTTGTTATATACAGTTGCAACACAAAAGAGCAGTAATATTTAATCTAAAATGATTATTATATGAATCTCTTGTCTCTGATGGCTTTGATAGTCTTTTGGGAAATGCAACTACAACTAGACATAATCACAATTTTAATTGAATCACATAAGCAAGATTTGTTTTAATGTTATTCACAGCATGTGTTGACACAGTTTTCTCCACTTCAGTCTTATAGAAATATATGTGTGTATTTATGACATGAGGGACTTATTTTGCTGCTCTACTATCCATTAATATTATTGCCTTAATATGGCTATCCTCCTCCTCCCCCTTTTTTTTTTTACAATCATCTCTGGGGAAACGGTTGCAAAAAGCAAACTTGTGGAGTAGTGGCACTGTGGTTCTATCATTGTCTTTTTAATTAGATTTTTGGGAAAAAGAATACTGAAAAAGTTTCATACATATTAGATTATGTACAAGGAATTATTATTTTGTTACATCAGATATTTTTTTTTTACTTCTAACAGCATTTACCATCAAAAAGCCAATGAGGAAAAAAGGCCCTACTGGTTTGTCTCATCTGTTAATAACTGAGGAGTGGGAGAAAGCTTCTCACAGGCCAAGTGAGGTCCCAGATCCCGAACAGCTGTGAGAATCACCCCTTTCAGTAAAATTACAAGACTATTTAGAAAGAGGTGGACACTTTCCCACCATAGAGGCCCTTTCTTTTCACACTACTCCATCTGTGTCCTGAAATGTAACAGCACCAGTAAAATGAAAGTATGAGTGAGAACACCTGAGGGGCAAAGCCATGCCGCAAATTAGGGCATTCCTGCGAGCTGATCGAAGGTGTTACGGCCCGTCCACACTACAGCTTCAAAAAAAGCTTGCCGGCGGGCGTGTCTGAAGCTCGACCAACAACCAATCACATGAATCTCCCGCCCCTGACACACAAGCAGCGGTTTGATTGGCTAGAGCTTGTACTGGCATATGATTTGATTGGCTGATGCTTCCACCGAAAGCTTCAGAAGCTTCCAAAGTTGAACATTGCTCAACTTTTGCAGCCTGAAACGCCAGGAAAGCTCCGCTCTGCTACCCACAAGTGATGGAAAGACATGCTAAGAGATAAGAAATGTGTCAACATGTTATATAAGAGCCTGTCATGGATGAGTGGAAATGCACACACCATACATTTCTGTGTGTGTCATGTGTATATATGTGTATGTCTGTGTGTATATACTGTATATTGCCTTACACCTTGCAGTGCTTGAAGAACTAATACAATTATAGATATGGCTGCCTCTCCAGATCCTCAAGCACTGTACGTCTCAGGACAAATTCAGTCAGAGAGTGTCCTTCATGGTACAGAGGATGGGTAATTTCCCATAGCTTTAGGAAAACAAAAGGATATGCCACAGACAAAAAAAATGATCTCTTAATGGACTGGATTTGCTCCATTACATTTCTCTGTAGTCAATACATCATGTCTTGTATTGTAATTGTGCGGGGTTGCAAACGCTTATTCTAAATCTATGGTGTACTGTAGATGCTTTATTAGATATGAACAACAAGTCAACAAAATGAAAGTTCTTGAGTTTCAAGGTTGTGGATTTGAAGAATTGTTTGGAGGTTTAAACAACGGAATGAGTTTTTGATTCACAGAAATGAAAGATGATTGCCCTCAAGTGGCAAAGTTAGACTGTTACACCGTGAATGTCAAAACACTCAATGTCACTGCAGGACATTTTGGATGAATTATCCTTTACAGAATATACAGAAACAAATAAATTGGGTTAAACACAAGATGGCATTTGAGTTCTATGTAAGTTGATTCAACCTGAGAAATGCAAATGTGCAGGATTAGTCACATCCCCTTTCTTTTTCATCAGGCTCATATAAAGCAACCAGCATCGCGGAAGCACTAGATGGATCATCTCAGGGATCCAATTACACTGTTAGTTTGTGATGTGTATTGCTCAATTACTTATGTTAGAGGACTGTGATGTTGGCCACTACAAACATTTATTGGGAATGCTTTCAAGGTCTTATATATATTAAGCTTAAGAAAGAGACAGAGAACATCACATGGCAAAAATACAGTTCATTCAAAGCATGTTGAGCATGTGAGTGAGCAAATAAGGGGAATGACCCTTAATGGCCTCCCTGCATTTGACTGATCAACGATCAACGATCACTGGCCAGGCAGCCAAACATCTGCTCACTCTGGTGTCAGTCTGGGTGTGGGCTCCCTCTGCAGGGCTGGTGTGTGTGGTGCTGCTGATATTTCTGCAGAGCTGCCCTGGCTGTGTGAGGACGAGTTATCGCTGGTCTGTCCGAGAGTTTGGACATCTGAGGAGTTTGAAGAAGCTTTCGGCCAGAATGTATACTGGATATGTCCATCTCTCCACTGAAAAACACAAACGTTTTATTTTTATCATCACCCATTTCTGCTTTATATTTTGTTACTGTAATTTGCATTTACACATGTATATGTTTTTTTTTTTTTAATGCTATTTTTTTTCTATTTCAGAAATATCTTGGATTGTTTATTTCTAGTGTTTTAATTTCTCTTATGTACATTGCCTTGTCTTTGTATGCTGCTGCAACGCAAACATTTCCCAATTTGGGATTAATAAAGTACTAATCTATCCATCTATCTATCTTTTAATAAAGTTTAAAGTCAAAATGTTAGAGATTGTATTTAAAACTCCAGTTTAATGCTCACTTAAATTGCAATTTTTTCCAAAAACGTGTGCTACCATAACCTTTCAAATGCCATACCATGAATCCAAGAGCCCATTACCCAGGGCACTTGCTAAAGGTGGGTGGGGTTTGTGTGCAGGAAGGGGCAACAGAGGGACATCGGCCATCTGCTGCTGGACCCTTTGACATGACAAGTCCGTGTCTCCTGTGGCTGCACCTGACCCAGAGAAGCCCCCTACTCTTTTCAAATCAGATAAATGTTCTGAGGTGGTATGGCTGAGTCGAAGCCTTCGCACGCGGACCCCTGATGGCTTTTGCTGTATACCAGTGGTTGGTGTGACACTGAGAGGGGGGGAAGGGTAGAGCGTGGGGTCTGGGGACAGGGACATTTGAGCAACCTCCGGGGATAAAGCTTCTCTATGATGCAGGTCTGAAAAACAAAACATTACAGAAGGTTTAGTAGCTGCCATTACTCTTGGTAACCTACTGGTATGTCATTTGTTATGGTTTTAATCCAGATGTTATCGTGGATAAAAGATGATCATGTATGTTCATTAAGTGAGTACTCACCTGGAGAAAGAGACTGGAAAGAGGAATCTGGTGAGGCAGCATCTCTGCTGTCACCATGCTTCTCTGCTCCATGTTCTTCATCACTACTGTCATTCGTTACACAGCCAAAGCCTTCTTCTTCATCATCATTGTACCCCTCCTCTTCGTCACTATGCATTATAGCCAGAACCTGGGGCAATCTTCCTGTCTCTATGGATTGGAGACGCCTGAGACATTTTAGAAAGATGTTTAGTTTCATCCCCTTAAGTAATGGGAAGGCAGGTTGTGAGCGAATGTGAGGAACAAACAAAAAATTTTGCATCATTAATCAGGTATTCATTAGCTTTTTCACCCTGACTTTCTTTCAAAAAAGTCCTCATGGGTTGGAAATGAAACATATGCTAATGGTGATCCATGTGTCTGTAATACATTTTCTGTAACCAGACATTGAAATGTACTTTTATAATCATTTAGTATATGTCCAGCCCTTAAAGAAAGTACGTGATGTGTGTAGAGTGTTCGTACTTGCTGTGCTGCTCCCTCCAAGATCTAAGCTCAGCAAACACATCGACGCGTTCTCTAACATCTGACTCCTCAAGGTCGTACGAGTGTTCTGGTACATGGATGGGTAGGTCACGGGGGGTGAAAGTAGACCTGCTGGGGGCCGTCTTTAAGGCCAAAGAGAGGGACGATGAGCATGAGGGGCAGTAGAGAGGAAGTAAGGACACAAAACAGAATAAAAGCCTTCATTAATTATAGATAGTAACTGCCAGACAGAGAGGGAGAATACAGTGAGAAGAGCGTGACAGCGTGTATCCTTTATACCAGTATGATAGATAACATGTGGTTGGCAGGGAAAGCCCCATATGTCAAGCTGCTCTGCCACTATTGCACCCTTCACACATGTCCAACCATTTGTGTCCTCCCACCACCGGGCCTCTCAGGTTTCTGTCCTCCTGTTAATAATTAGCTCCTTGTGGACATACTGACATGACATTATAGAGACGAGCTGATGGTGTCAGGTGGCTATAATGGCCTCTACACACACACTATAAATGCTTGACTGTACAGGAAACTGTAAACAGGTATACATTGATGTAGATTTATTAGAGATCTGATAAACTAAAATACATTTAGAAAATATCTACGGTAAATGACGCGCCACAGTGATACAAAGTTAATGAATACATGTAAAACAACATCTGTCCCTTTCCCTCTTTTCCTTTTTTTTCTCTCGCAATTATTATTCAATCCTCCATATTTTCTCTCCCACTTTTTCCCTTTCTTTCTTCACCTCCTCACCCTCAGATTGACCCCCACCCAACCTTCATATCACGAGCTTTCACAGGGTAAATATAAATTGGGAAAGGACAGGTAGAGATGTTTCAGAAGAGATCTATATTTCTAGGAACAAGATGTTATTGAAGTGATTTAGTCGTTCCTCTTTCCAACCAACCCCACTTACCTTCAATTTTTCTCGCCTCGATCGTATGGCCTGGACTGGGTTTCCACAGAACAGAATCTTGCCAGCTCCTTCAGAAAGCAGCAGATTAGAGAAGTAATTCAGTAAATCAAACAGTTTTCTTACACAAAAACAGTCCTCTTGGTGGCAGTGTTGAGTAAAGATTACAAAGTTTGGGCCGAAGCCAAAAGAAAAGAAATATAAAAATGATGATGCATCGGAGCTGGATGTTGAATATATCTAATTGAAAACATCAGTGTGAATGACAGCCATTAAAGGGCCTCACCATGTGTCAGGATGCTGGTTTCTGCTTCCACTGTTGCTAGGTTTGAGTCTGCGGAACCAGGTCGGGACCCAGGAGGGGAGAGAACCCCAAGTCTGGAGGCTGACATGGGTCTGGAGCCAGTGTGGGGCCTGGAGTCAGCTGAGGAGAGGGGCCAGACGCAGGAGAGACTGGAGGGGGGGCGCCTGGCTGAGCTGGGTCTGCTGTAAGGACATTCACTGTCTGCTGTGTCCTCTATAAAGACAGAAGTGAGTGACCCATTCAATAAACAGCAGTTGTCCCCCTGAATTAATCAACAACCAACATAACAAACACACACCGTCGTCAGTAGCGGCGCGAGGTGAGTTGCAGTCTCTGATGGAGTTTCGGAGGATGGCCCAGTCCTCTCCCATGGTGCTGCTGCAGCTCAGCCCGTCCTCCTCCACCCTTACATCGTCTAGGTAACGCAGCTGAGGGATCAACTCCCTCACTGCAGCCCGATAACTATAGTCTGCCGTCTTTGTGTAACGGTGGAAAGATAATGAGAATGTATGTGACAGGTGTTTAAAGAGACAATTAAGGGAACAATAAATGAAGTATTACATGATGGCTGGGGTATGATATTAGTAAGAAAGTGTGACCTCAGTATTCATACTCAACACAACAAGGGAAATTGTCGATTGAATTCTGTTGAAGTGAGATGCCATACATACTGTTTAGTTTCGCTCTCTTTAAAGTGGCTGATCTATTGAGCTATGCAGATATATGTAACCCAGTTTAATGGCATGTAGCCTTTTGTGTAAAGTGCAATAGATAATGTTGTTTTTTAGGAGTACCTTGAAAACTCACAGATTTTCCTGCTGTCTTTATTACTGTTGTTTCAGTTTATGTGCCAGTGTCAATACAACTCATTTAGTAATTGCAGTTTTCAGAACTGTGCTAGAATGATCCACGTAATGATGATGTATGATGGCTCCACAGATCTTAATTGGAAAAAACCTAATATGAATAATCTTTTCAGCTACAGCATACTGTACTTTAGCTGTACTGTACGTCAGGTTACAATATGCCCTATAGGTTATAAAGAACCATGATGTGTTGAACATGAGATGTTATCAGAAGTAATTGTTTCCAAAAAATAAAGTATTTATTTATAGAATCAAACAAATTCATGATAGCAGTAAAAAGGTTCTACGGTTTCAAATGTGTGTAAATGGAGGTGGACCTATCATGCTATATTTGAAACATATATTGTAGGGCCATACCTATATAAAACATGTCTGTGAAGTTTTTTTTTCAAAATACCAAACAGATCATGCCTCATTTCGCTCTATTTGCTCTTTCCAGCCCTGTTTTTGCAAGGGGCTGATTCTGTGGCAAATGAGCTGCAGCTGACCACGCCCCCCTGCAAAGGAGGGGGGTGAGGCGTTGAAGCCGCACCTAAGAGGCACATCAAGGTAAGTCAATCTAGGAGCACGGCCGTGTGACAGGCCGAGTACCGGAATAGTCTAATGTACGTGTTTTTATCATTTAATCGTACGCGCTCGTACTATTCTAGGCATACTAGTGAGCGGCGAGACACAAACACCGGAAGTGCGTCCTCCTCCCTCGTCGCTCCGTGCGGCGGTCCTTGCTTTTATTGGTTTGTATGGGAATGCATTCGATGGTCTGAGATGAGCTGGATGGGAAAAAGTATGAGTGTGATAGCTACGCACGACGGGACGACTGGGGGGGTCATTGTGTTTTACAGAGGTGACAACGTTTAGTTATTTCGTGTTAGAATGAGGAGATAGAGAACGTTTGTGATCCGGTATTGGAAGAGTCAGTAGGCCCGCGGTGTTTCGTCGGAGTGTTACTCTGAAAGCATAGTCGTCTATAAGGACGACACTGACCTATGAGGTGACGCTTCGGAACGATGAAAAGGCTGACTAGTTCGCTGTGGGGTCACAGAGCTCGAAGAAATGCACGGGTTGACTTACACATGATATGAGAATGCTTGGGGTGGCGTCTCGAATTGAGTGGCGTTGTGGGCTGCGCGTGGTGAGCGTCCCTCTTACGGAGGCTGACTAGATGGACGTCATGGCACACGACATCGGAGCTTGGAGCTCCCCAAGAACTAAGGACGAGCGAAGCGTTTGGATAGTGAGGGAACGAGAAAGGGTGAGAGAAAGATAGCTTGGGTGTGTTTGTGGTGTGTGGTGTAGGGAGAGAGAGATTGGGTAGGAGTAAGAGAGAGGAGAAAAGAGGAAGTAAGGCAAGGTCGGGGTCCGGGAAATTGAGAGCACCGAAGAAGCTAAGTGAACGTAAACACACCCAACTACTTTCCGCGTGTCAGCAAGATACCTCTTTACCATTGCCTGCAGGAGCCAGAACCAGAGCAGCAGGAGGTAGGTAGGTCTCTTCCTTTCCCCTCGGGATAGTACGGGCTTACGTGAAAACATGCAGGGAAAGATAGCTGTACTTCTCACACAGGGGGGGCCCACGTCGCCTTGGAGTGGGTTCGGCAGTTCACAGTCTTTTGTGTGGGAGAGGAGAAAAGGAGTATGGGGTTTTAGAGATTTTCTGCCGCCCGACGCTTACCTCGACTATATCTAGAACTTAAAGAGGACTGTACAGTCTTTTCCCACGACGGCGTAATATGACCGCCCGTTGAGAGTGGATAGGTTCCCCTTACCCCCAGCCGGTACCTTGCACAGGGCAAGTGTCGCTCTGGCCGAACTTTCCAGCGCCTCTGGCGACA
>NW_011333040.1:19292256-19309643 GCF_000735185.1 Notothenia coriiceps
CATGTCTCAGCTCCCCTCGGTCTGTACCTACATAGAGAGCACAGGTAAGACACTGTGCGATGTCATGGCTGTACATGAACTGGAATTGTTTAAGACTTTTTCCTCTAATAATGGAGGACAGAGTGCAAGAGCTCACGACGTGACTTGACTTGCATGTTTGGTCGAATTAACTCACCCTCAGATTGTAACATTGTTACGATTATTGTTGGCTCAGAAAAGTTGTCCAGGCCTCCATGTTTACCTTACCTTGGAATGCTCTCATTCAGGAATAATTTTAGAATCCAGGAAGGCCACTGTCTTCCAGATAAAAATTTCTCGAGACCAAAACCATCATTAATTTACCCGCGCCACTCATCCAGGAGTGATCTCTAAAGATTTGGCCACTGATCGCGCGATTCATCGACTACATTGCGCTTTGAGAGCAAACATAGCTAGACGGCCTTTAAAAGCGTGTGCAGGAGGCATTTGGACAGAATCTAACAAATCTGTGATCTCACTCTTGTTCAGAAAGACCATCACGATGTTTCAGGCCTGAACTTTCACGCGCCTCACGGTGAACCCAGGGACAATCGTTCCCGCATCTCTGCACACGAATCCTGACAGGGATTGACGATATCAGAGGGAACCTACACCGTGCCAATCAAATTTATATACTACCGAGCTCATGTACACCTCATGGCGGTGGCGAAATCAGATCGTTTCACACAGACAATCTGCGCATGCTCTTTCCTGGTCTACGTACATGGAATTTGTGAGCTTTATACGCAGCATTATCGTGAATTATTCCCACAATCGTAAGAACACTGTTCTGTCAGTCAAGATCATGCTAGGACCAACAGTATGAGAGCTACTAACTACGGAACGAGCCCAACAACGGGAGGTGTTACACAGAGCGATAGGTAGTAAGTCAAATTGGAGTGCTGTACCCAAAAGTGTAAATGAAAGACCTATGTATAGATGTCTATCTTAAAGAAGGCGTCTGATCCTATACATTGCGTAGTCTTGTGAAGTCACATGTACATGCACTTATCTTCTGACCAAGATGGGAGGTGTCAGCATTTATTACAGATACTACAAAGAATTTCTTCCCAACACTACTCACAACCCATGAGCTTACTTTGTCTTCTAACTCGACTACAACGAATTTGCGGAAAGAAGCGCCACTACAAACTATACCCACTACATGTTAATATTTGAACCTGATCGAAATCATTGATGCACATCGTACATCATGACTGTAACATTGATAAAATAATGGAATGGTGCCACAATGAACTGACACAACATTGAAGCCAACTCGCGTCTGTAAAACGACTTTTAGTGTCCAGGCTACGACTTGTACTTAGATTGCAATCTATCGAATGAGATAAGGTGATGTCAAGAGTTGCTTATCAATTCGCGGAGATGACATTACCATATTACTTTGGTTGCTTTGAGAGAGTACTATATTCATATTGTGTATATACAGCCAGATCTATCTAGAAACCTGAGACACCAGAATTGCGAATATTAATCCGTTTGCATTTACTCTCCTACTAATAAGCATGTATACTTGATACACTTCTTCACATATTCTATTCGCGTATATGCCTTTCTCTTGCACTATCTATGCCTTGTTTGTACGAAGAACTTTTTCAAGGGAGTATTGTGCAAGCGTTCTGTGTCAAGGCCGCCGTCGACCACAGATGATCTGCAGCACGTTACAGAAGCAGACCTGCTGCCTGGTGTTGAAGCCATTCCAACCGCCAGAAGACTTGTGCTGCCTGGGCCACAGAACAGTAAGTGTGATTGAAATGAATACAGTTTCATAACATTAAATTGCCATCACACCAGAGAACAAACTATATAGTTATTTAATGATACATTACATTTTCAACAGAGTAGCATTGTCATGGTTTCAGGTTTGTTTTCCTTAGTTTCATTGTGTTCTAGGAATTTTACTTTGTAGTCTTGTGTGTGTGTGTTCATTTCATTGTTCCTCATGTGTTATTGACTTCCCTTTCCTGTATTTTGGTTGCTGTTTAACAATGTGATTCGTTGTGTCACTGCTCACACCCCTTGTGTTACTTTCTGGTTGGCTGCTTTTATGCCGTTTTGAGTTTTGTAAGTAAAGATACTTATTTGTTTGAAAACTTGCTTTGTTGTGCATTTGGCTTAAGCTCTCCTCTACACATTGTGGGCATATCATTCAGGGTTTAATGTTTTTGAATCTCCTTTGTTCTTCTGTTACAGACTCAACCACTCCAACCTCAGCGTGTCCCTCTCCGGTGTCCGTCTGTTCCACTCCGTCCTTTCCCTCACCAGCATCATCCACAACCACCTTGTCCCCGGGAGCCTGTTACGCTTTTGTGCCTAACTGGGTAGACAATTTCCAAATACCATGGCAGAAGCTCCCTGAAGAGTTACTGCAGAGTTTGGAAAGGCAGAGAAGACCGAGTCCGCGACTACGCCGAGCGATGGTAAGGATTGTGGTATCGGAGATTATGAAGGTGTCTAATAATCCAGCCAAACGCAACACTACAGAGATAGGCAAAATAATGGTGGCCAAGTATCCAAAATCCTTACAGGATGTCATCGAGGGTGATGTTGTTGGACCTGGATACCATTCACTGGTAAAGCAACTCCAAGCGCAAATTGAAAATGTTAAACGACCCAACAGACCAAAAATAATGAAATGCAAGGCCACATCAGATGATTATGACACAGAGGAAGTTCCAGAAAAAAAAAGATCCGGTGTTCAAGACACGTATGGCTGCGTCAACTGGGAGCCGAAACATTTGCCACTCTCCGAGACTGTGGAGAGTCAGCAAGAAAAAAAAGAAAAGACGAAGAATATGTTTGAAGAGATAAACTACAATACAGACGATGTGAGAACATTAGTACAGTCCACCTATTACAGTGTTTCCCCTAGGTTGACTGCCTTGGCAGGGTGCCCCCCCGGAAAAAAAAAATCGGGGCACCCACATTTTTGTTATCCTCTGGAGCAGAGAGTGGAGCTGTGGATTATTGTTATTGATATCATACAGTAACAAAGTATTTGTACATTAAAAAGTAATAAAGTACAGTGTTACACTGTACTAATTACTTTTATTCAAACTGTATTCCCTTCTTATCATGTAGCCTACACTTCTTCCTTTCATTGATACATTTAAATCACCTGACTACAGCAAATAACATACCTGCTGCATTCTTCATGAGATGAACTCAAAGATCTAAAACATTTTCTATATACACAAAATAACCATTTCTCTCAAATATTGTTCACAAATCTGAAAAAATCTGTGATAGTGAGCACTTCTCCTTTGCCGAGATAATCCATCCCACCTCACAGGTGTGGCATATAAAGATGCTGATTAGACAGCATGATTATTGCACAGGTGTGCCTTAGGCTGGCCACAATAAAAGGCCACTCTGAAACGTGCAGTTTTGCTTTATTGGGGGGGTCTGGGGGGTCCGAAAACCAGTCAGTATCTGCTGTGAGGGTTAGGATTAGGGCTAGGGAATGCTCCGGTTTTTGGACAAAATTAACATGGGATCACTCCGGTCAATCTGAGACTGCCAAGGGCACACANAGCACCCTTTTCTGACGTCAGGAAAATTCAAATCTATATCAGCTCCATTGCAGCCCCGTTTTTAGAGATTTGGGTATGGAGGAAAAGAGAGAGGGTTGTGTTTTCTGACACTTGACTTGGTGAGTTCCCTGACACACCGGGGACACATATTCATGTATAAAAGACGTACAAAAGTGCATTTTGCATGATAGGTCCCCTTTCACTTCTCTGATGGATGGAGAGAGAGAAAGAGAGAGAGTCCAGTACATTTCTCCAATAAGAACACCATTGCCCTTCATCAAACCACACAAATGCAATGAATGAAAAAGAGAGTTAAGGCCTGGCATGGAGGGAATGAAGGAGAAAAGAGGAGGAGAATGAGGGCTGGTTAGAGAGGAAGCGGATGTGTGTGTGTGTTTGTGTGTGTTCGATAGAAAGAGAGTGAGAAAGAGCAAGAGGAGTGATAGTTTGGCAAGAGAGCAAATCCAAGAACCCCTCAGTCACTACAAAGCACAGGCTAATGCATATTCAGCTCAGCATCTCCCCTCATTGCCCTAGTTTCCTAATTAATGCTCTGCTGGTGGGTGTAAATAAACACATTCACAGTGGCACAAAAACTCAGCACACTGTGTCTTGAATCAGCGAAAAGTAGAAAGCTTCTGCACTGGATATCCAGCAACAGCAAATATCTCTGAAAAAGTCCATTGTGAGCTGCTTTATGCTAAATGTATTGGCCAGTTTTCAAGTAGATAAGATAAGATTTGCTTTATTGATTCAAATGTAGGACATTTTTTTACGTCACAGCAGCACTGCACATGATGTGATATTGAAAAAGAGTAAGTCTGTGTAATTACTAAGTATGTTTGGTTATTTTGATTCCTCCGGCTGCCTGTGTCCCATCTGATGCGTTGAAGGCCCAAACACAGAGCGGCGAGATCATACGGATACTTTCATGTCTCAGCGCATGCTAATTACATTTTGGTCATTATCTGATAAAGCCATGAGAGCGGACAGTGGGCCGGCACAGGATCTAACTGAATGATACCTACAGGAGAACCACAAGTTGCATTTTCAAGTGGGCTTCAACAACATCCAGGATTTTAAAGTGGTCATATTAATAAAACATGTCAATGGTGATAAACAGTTGAAGTGCCTATCAATCAAAACTGTGGCATGAGACAACCCAACCATCTTTTGGTGGGATGCCTAGGTAAGAAAACACATGATTCAACAAGCCAATCAGATTTGGCTTCCCTTTCTATGTCACATGCAGACTCATAAGAATGGGATGCCCCCAATCTGAGTATCTCTCCCAATGGCTTGAGATCTACTTTTGCAATTTTTCTCACAATCCTATCTGGACATTTGCAGGAGAAGAGCTGAAAGAGACAGGCGCTAACACGGAGCATTTCAGACAGAGGGTTCACACGGGTCATTTAGACAGAGAGTATGATCATATAAGCAAGTAAACATGTTCTTTTAGAAACCTAAAAGAAAGAAAGAACATTCAAATGTGCATGATTTGTCCCCTATGAGTGTATTCTGTTGTTATATGTTCATCTGGATAACACATTAGTGAAATGTCTAGACACATGCAACTTCCTCAAATGTTTCCCTTGCATTATCATCAATGCATCATCATGCTTGGATGGTGACACGATAGAGTGGTGCATGAATGATGATTTATGTAGGTCGACCCGAAAGTTGGCACTGGTTCTCTTGACAAAA
Organism: Notothenia coriiceps; assembly: GCF_000735185.1. Lineage (NCBI taxonomy): Eukaryota > Metazoa > Chordata > Actinopteri > Perciformes > Nototheniidae > Notothenia > Notothenia coriiceps. The sequence goes on from NW_011333040.1 coordinate 19,297,536, forward strand.
AGAAATGCGATTTTTCAAATGGATTATAGAAAAATGCAGAAAATAAGTAAATAAATATGATACTTACACACCTTTTTCTTTTTGAAGCGTAAATGTAATCACCAGAAGTGAAATGCTTAATAAACGTAATGCTTACAATACACCATGGTCAACAGCACTAAGCTAAAGGCAGACTCATGTTCCTCATCATGATGTTTAGCAGTCTCAACTAGCCACGTGTTAGCAACCGATGTTTTTTTATTACAAATAGAAGCTTTAGACTGTTGCTATGTCGTAGTACAACATGTTTAAGCCTGTGTTAACCATAGACTTTATTATATCCAAAAAATACTGACTTTGGGACAAGGGAAATGGAAATTCTAAAATATAATTTCCAGATTGTAGGACTCATTCCTGCACCATTGTAGTTCAGTATTGTTATTTTGTGTTAACTTATAAATAATGTTACACTACCTGTTTAGCAGGGGGGTTTGGGAGCACACACACAGGGTTTCCCTCCAGGGTTAGTGTCTGGAGTTTGCCACACAGCCCCAGGTATTGAATCTGGACCAGGTCGTCCACATTGTTCCCTTCCAGATCTAACAGCTGCAGGTTCTCCAGCATGCCCGCCTGACTCAGGTCCGACACATTGTTATAGGCAAGGTACAACTCCTGAAACAGAGAGAGGATATGCATACAGCGTAAAAGAGATTGGTAGAGGGGAAGATAAGGTTATGAGACAGTTTGAAAAACGAACACACAGGAGAGGTATTAAAGGCAACATTTGTGGGATTTGAATAAAATAAACTATGTAAATGATCAAACAAAAATCTCAGGTCTCTAATTGCTAATCAACCTTATCATCGTTTCTTTCGAATATGTCCTTACTTTTTTTTCTCTCTCAATGAATCAATCACATTTTAATTATATAGCCCAATATCAGAAATTGCATATTTGTCTTAAAGTTTGTGGCACAAAAATATGAACTTGTGAATACATTCATTTCATCCCAACACAGAGACTTTTTATTTATCTCCAGCTCTACCTTTAGGGAGGACAAAGTAGAGAGGCCATCTAGGTGTTGTAGGGAGCAGCGGGACATCCACAGCACCTCCAGGTGGGAGAGGGTGGTTCCCAGGTCTCTAAGGAGACAAAATAGAACAAACTTGATTTAGAGGCAGGGACGGGTGTTACCCAACGCAGTGAATCATGGGAAAGGCTATCCATCGCTTGGCTACTGAAGCTCGAAGCTCTTTTCTCTCCCCCCAATCTGGAGGCCACTCCTCTGCCTCTCACTTGTCTCTGCAGCACAGCCCTGCTCTGAGTCTCAGTCCATGTGTCTACAGCTCCTCAATACCCTCTCCACTACAGCTCCCAGAGCAGGAAATGCTATCAGAGGCAGCGCACGTCCGGCTGGCTCTGCTTCGCTACTCTCAGGGCGGAGCAGACAGCCGCCTATCTTTCTGTTTGTACTCTCTTATCCCTCTGTGGTCTCTCGGGTAACAATCCTCCACCTGTCCTGTTCGGAACATTTGCAATGTGTGTCGTCCCGCAGGTTAATTACTTTTCTTCCATCAGTTTTTGATGACACAGCTGTGGCTGCAATCAAGTTGGTAGGACACTACATATGAACTGTGCAAATGTTCTGTCTTTTCGTCCGAGTAGACAAATGTGAAAGCTGATATGCCACAAACCTGCCGTTTCTTATTGTGAGACAGGTGGGGGAACCTGTTCTCAATGTGTTTTAGCTCTAAGACTGTACTGAACACCTTTGTTGGTGTCGGTTTTACAAGCAGCAACATGCATCCTACATACAGAAACATTACATAACAAGTCCCTGTTGGAAAGTCAGGGGGACCAAAAAGAAAAGACACACATTTTTCCTCTTACCTGTTCTCTTTTTTATCAACCTCAAATGTTTAACTGTGGGTTGCCAAATGATGGAGACATTAGCTGCAGAGATGTCTGCCTTTTCTTAAAATATAATGGAACTAGATAGCTTGTAGTGCTCAAAGCTCCAAAAATAAATTTAAAAGACTCAACATATCTCTTTGCAGTAATTATGACCCGCTTACTCAAAAAATAATGGACAGACTTCATTGTGTATTTTGGTTAACTCTTACCTTAGCAACATATTTGGTTTTGGTTTCAAGATATGTATCTTTTTCGGAGTACGTAGTATTCCATGAGTAAGATTTCCGTATAACACGAGATTGAATGTGCGTGTTCTCGTAGGATAAGTTTGCAATTTAGGAATTCAATACAATAATGATTTGGATTATATAACATTACACTTACCTCACTGACAAAATTGTGCTGTTGTTCATTTTGAGCCGCACCAGTTTGGGCAAGTAAGCACCTGCAAGATGATTAGATAAACAAAGCTATTTCAATCACTAAACATGTAACAGTGGGGTGATTGTTTATTGGATTTTCAACAAACTCTTTGAATTACTTCCAAAAGAACCTTTTCAGGCCTTTGACAAATAGCTGAACCTAGAAGTACCTAAAGGGACAGAATATGCATTTGTCACATATGCTTGCACTTGTTGTGCAATCTACAATTTTCTGAGGACAAGGGTGAGCAAAAGGGAGATGCTCTTCCAACATTATCAGCTCAGTCATCCTGCACTGAGGTTGGCACACCTGAGAGGAGATCAAGAACGGATATGTTCCGTGCGTCATAGCAATGTTTCTATTTGTGGTTATTAAAAGTGTATATCATGAATCATCATTGTACAGAGTGTAAGAAACTTAATGTCTGTTTTTTTACTTAAAGGTCCCATGTCATGGCCATTTCTACTGATCATAATTCCATTGTTGAGGTATACTAAAATAAATGTATATTGTGCAATTTCCAAAATCACATTGGTTTCTCATACAGCATCTCTGTATAATATGTGTATTCACTCTTTGTCCTAAACGGCTTGTTGGAGCTCCTGCCCCCCCCCTCCTTGTGAGCCCAGTGGCCATCTGCGAGACAGTGAAACCCAGCCCGAAACACACACACACACAAGCAGCCTGGCTGGGAGTTTGTGTGTGTGCCCAGGCTGAGTACCGCAGTGTCTCGCCGACCCCACACCAGTGAGCCAGCTCACAGTGTCCCGCTCCTCGCAGCAGCGAGCGTTGCAACGTCCCGCCTCGTGTGTGTGTGTGTGTGGAAGTCCGCGGATTGGTCCAAACGTAACGGACCAATCTGAGGAGCCGTTACGTTACGTTACGTCACTATACACGAAATACGTCACTATACCCAAGAAGTAAACAATGGAAAAAGAGAAATCCCCAACGAGGCGTTCTGGGGCAGCATAGACAGGTATTTTCTGTGTTAGAGTTTTACTCGCTACAGAGTGTACTTTGAGGGTTTGTGACTCTGCAGACCGTTTACATGCAGAAAAAGCTACATAACACACAAGGGGACAGGTAATAACCAGAAAAGCCTGACATGGGACCTTTAAGAGTTACTGAGTCCGTGATCCCCAACGAGTACCCACACACACTTTGCACATGGTCAAATAATAGATGTATCTGTTTCTTACCAAAGTTACCCAGTGTGTTTTCTTGTGTGTCCAAGCAGATCTCCAGTGAGGACAGGTGAGAGAGGTCCTGAGTTCCACACAGTAATTTCTGAGGGACAGAAATCAAAAAGCATTTAAATGGGTCCTAATATCCTTATTTTCAGGTTTCATATTAGTATTTTGTGACTCTATTGTGACATGCTTATATGCTTTAATGTTCAAAAGGTGCTTTATTTGTCTCACACTGCCTGTGTTGCAGCACCTCTTTTCACCCTCTGTCTGAAACCAGAGATGTCCCACCTAGCCTATCACGTACAATGTGTTGGAGCGTTAGCCAATAGATGCAGGAGAGTTACAGTATGTAGTGATGTCACTATGTCACGGAAGTAAACAAAGGACTCCAATGGAGGCGTTTCAGGCGTGGGGGAGTGTGTGAGAGAGAAACACCATCTTTGGGATTTTAGCCTTTGCAGACCATGTATACACATTTGTTTAACACAATACAGGAAAGGGAAACCCGAAAAAGCATAATAGGGCCCCCTTAATGAACTGGATTTTGTGTTTACTCATCAAAGTTTTTTACATCAACATTGACCTTAGACACGTATAACTTGATTAATAATAAACAAGCCTATTAGTAAGACTAACCACATGTAACAATGAGACAATGGAAAACTTTGTGTACAAATGTTGGTGGTATAAACACTGACTGTATCTTTAGGCCATTCTGCAAATTTACCAGCTTCTCTGGAGAAAGGGAAACATCCACTGCTTCTGCGTCCTCACATGGTTTGGTGGCAGGAGTTGGGTTGATGTGTCCTGATCCACTCAGCTCAGTGACTAGGACCCGAGCTGTGCCAGGCCGGACTCCCTTAGCCACAGAACCATGACAGCAACTCATCTCTCACAGGAACCTGACATGAACAAAATGGATGTATAGGAAATACTCATCTATCCATAGATGTCTATCTAGACAGACGTTGATGTAAATATCTATTCACTCAGTTTTGGACTCAAAGGTCCACATCAGTCAAATATATCATAAAGAAAAAAATATGAAAAGGAAGGAACCAAATGTTTGCAAAAACAAGAGGAAAAGTCCAGCTATGAGTCGCTTTTTAAAGGCTCAGTTATGTATGATTATATTTGTTGTACCAATACAATCGATACAAATATTACATAAATTCCAAAAAAGCAAAAAAAGTAGTAAGATTACAATCACAGACGTATGACTAGCGCTTGTCCATGTTGTTAGCTGAGTAACAATAAGAATGGTTCATTAAACAGCAAGCACAAAAGATGACTGTGTCACCATCATTTAATTCCCGATAATTGTTCCTTAGTCACTTTGTTCAGCACATTTAGCGCTTTGTCTGCCATAAAGAACAACACATATTTATTTTAACCTGTTTGGTCAAAGCAAACACGACATCACATTTAATGTCATATCGTATGTTTATCTAGTTTAGCATTATCCAATTCGCGTTAAATTAGCTAACAAACTAGCATAACTGCTATGGTTAATTGTTGACAAATGCGGGAGGCAATATAATAATATTTTATTTAAGCTAAACCCAACAACAAGGACTTTAAACGCATTATTATTATACATATTTAGATAGTTCATATGTACCTGTTGCAGGAAACTGCAGACTAAACATATACATACATTTCACTGACTGAGATCACTTTGCTTAGAAGCAAAAGTTTGCTTGACAACCACATACGACTTCCTGGAAACGGTACTAAGAGACCTGTGGCTCCCTGGGATATGTAGTTCACATTAACAATTAGCGCATCAGTGAAACTCTTGAGGTTAATGCTTAACTAAACGCTATCTGTTATATCATCAAAGATTCATTTCTAAGCATCTGTTTTCTACTACAGAAGCCTTAACCCAGTGAACAACCTACGCTTGTGTGGTGCTGCCTTCACATGTCCCTTGTAAGCTCTGACTTTGGAGCTTTACATTTTTCAGAATGTACATCTGACAATAATATTGTCAGATGTCAAATCATAGAATGTGAGTGTTTTGGTTGACATGTCTTTTATTAAAATCAAATCAATTCCAAATGAATGTATATATTACCCACTGGATGTATGCGTTCTTAAATAACAGTAAGGCACTGGTAATATAACATTTGGGAGAAACAAAAAACTATTCAAAGTCAAATGTGTCAGTGATTTGTTAAATGCTTGGATGGTTTATTGAGTTTGGATGGTGGTTATTTTTCTCAGGTGGGTGAGGTTTTCATGGGGACATTTTACTTTGTTTAAAGCCTGGCTTTTCTGCTTGTTCTAAATTGAAATAATAAAACATGCATTTATAACTTAGAGTCTTTGTCTGTCACATTCAAGGGACACTCTGTAAACCTGCTTTAAGTGCATAGGTCAAACTGTAAATACTGATCTTCATCGCTGAGTGTCCATATTTCCGGCAGTACGTGAACGTAGCAGTAACATGCATGGTAACCGGGGCGGTTCTATGTTTGATAGAGCTGGGCGTGGGCTCGACACTCCTCATCCCTCTGCTCTCTGTGGAAGCACATTGTTCAACGCGGGCTCATTTTACCCAGAACCAATGAATGCATTGGTGCATTTTAGATACTGAAAATTAAACACGTTATCGGGTAGAATAAGGTGCAGATATCTGAAGACGAAGGGAAACGGACCAGGACCATTTTATTTTTCTTCTCATTTCATTGGAGAGGCCACAGAGTTGAACGATTTTTTTTCTTCTCCGGTAGACGAAACGTCGCTCTTGTCGCTAATTAGACCTCTGCTTGTTGTAAGTATGCAGTGCACATTCCTGTGTCCGAAATATGTCGGCAGTGACTGTTTTTGTCTAGCCAAAACGTTCCGCTTTAAAAAGCTTTCAGTGTTTTGGGCACCACTGGAGGTTGCGTTCCACAGTTAAAACATGTTAGCTAGCTATCATAACATTTTTAATTCAACCATTTATCTGTCGAGCTCAACAACTCATGCTTGCTCTTATTGGCTACATATACTGGGAACAACATGGGTCATGGATTTTGCATACAGTATGTTGTTTTTAAAACAATTATCTATTTTGATAAACAGTCAGCCTTGAGTTCGTGTGTTGTAACTTGGTTATGTAGGCTTAACATTAGACCGCCCTAAATTCCCCTATCATTTCACTTTAGAAAATAAACCGAATGTATTCAAAATACCAATATTGGGGATTTTACTTTCTTTGGCCTATGTTCTTGTCCAGTGGAAAGACAGTGTTGAATATGAGGTTTCTGCTGCCGATAGTGGCCACACACACAAGTAACGTCAGGGTGACGCCCCGTCACACTGAGTAAAAACGGAATGTATCACTGCGGAAGTTAGAGTCCATTACGAGGCATTTAGGGAGCTGACTTCTGAATGATTCCTCTCTGCAAGCTGTCTGTTAAAACTGTTTAGTATGTTTAAAGCCTATATTATGGTTAAGACAGCACTAATGTTGAATTGGCCATGATTTAAATGATGACCATTGGAGCTGTTACACTAGAGCAGAAACGATGTACTCATCCTGAACTGAGGTAAACATGAGGCAGAATGAATTGTATTCATCTTAAAAAGTAGTAGTAACATTACGTTGGTGCCCTATTTAAAAACAAAGCAGAAAGATGTTTGATTTTGTCTATTGTTGTCTTTTGTGGCATATTATTGTACCTGGCTGCTGAGCAAAGCCTCATATATGAGACACATGTAACAGATAGTTTTTCCAGGTTGGAGTACATTGTTCTACATGGATTCCTTTAAGGCGGTATAGTGGGAATTTGACATCAGCAGTGTCAGAAGCATTCAGAGTGAAGGCAAGATTCCAGGCAGCTGGAAAACAGCTGGAGATAGTCCAGCCAGTGATCGAGGTGTGATGGTAATCTCTTGTCCCCTCCTCTGAACAGCTGGAGACTGGGTGGTGCCCAGCTACTTGCCAAAACAAGTGGACACTTATGGGTACCAACTATTTATAAAATGACAATGTTTGATACTGCTTTCATCTCAAGGTGTTGTTTACATCTGTTGACATAGCCTATTGTAGGGCTATTTTTGTATGTTAAGTGCTGGCATACCCCTGCATTTATATTGTACTTACATCTGTTTATATGAGTTTGGTTGTTGTGATTTTTTTATTTTTAGAACTGACTTGCATCCTCTACAGGTCCTACCCTTTAAACAGTTAGACAATATTCAACTGTTCCCCTGAATAAAATCAAAAAAGGCCACTGATGAGTTTGGGGGTGTTTGGTGTCTGATTATAAGCCCCGTGGCTCCTCTAACTGGCAGGCCTTTGTGAGGAGGTCAGATGGCCTTTTCATCTCTGCTGCTGCCTCCACCGTCTCACCCTACTCGACAAGCTGAAAGGATGACCCAGTGGGGAAAAGGTCACTTGTTCTCCAGTGCCAGAGCAGCTTGTTAAAGCACACGCAGAAACTCCTTATATAAATGTTTGTAAGGAAGAAAATCTGGAGAGGATGCATTCTTTATCAAAGGATTTTCTCTTAAGATTCTGTTTGAGCAAAACTCTAGTTTCATTCATGTTTTGGTATTTTCACTGGCTTCCTACCCCATAGTGCTGTTTTTCTAAAGAGTCTACCAGCTAGATACATCCCTGAGTTTATAGACTTCATAAGAATTGCTTAAAGTCTACCTCACTTACTTGTGTTTCATTGGTCTCAGAGAGCAGGATAGTGATTCCTCAGCTGCCGGTCAACACTTGTGTTTGGATGCTGTTTAGGCCGATGATGTCATTGGAGAGCGGTGGGCTATAAGGATCTAGGATGGGTCTTGGAGTCTCAGTCTTCGACCGTGATACCTCCCTAGAGAGGGTCTCCTTACCATCATCGCTCCATTAAAAATCTATTATCTCTGCACCGGGCTTGTGGCTCTGCCAGTATGGATTCTTTAACCAATTAAGAACTTTAATGGAGAGCAGAATGCATGCTGAGGAGGACTGCCATGCCCTCCTTCTTGGGGCATGTGTTTGGAATTGTTTTCCAGGTTATAGAGAAGGTTAAGAGATGAATATGTGCTGCTGTTATCAGAGCCATGCATGCAGCCAAATTACCAGCGAGAAAGTTTGAGAACATTTTCTTTATCGATTTCTTTCTAAATGTTTCGGTTTCCATTTCGACCCCTCCCTCCTGTGGTTTTCTGTGCCCTTGGCATATAGTAAGAGAAGCCCTCTCTCCCCCCCTCGCCCTCAGACTCTCTCCTCCCATCACCCCTCTCGCTGCTCTGTACTCGCACCCTCCGTAAGCTGTCATGTAAGATTATCCTCTTGGTCCAGGCAGGGCTCTAGAGTTTCAAAACGAACTGTTAATTTCCCAGGCTGGAGGTGCCGAGCTATAAATAACCCTAAACACAGACATACTGCATAGTGCTGCTTCTTGGTCAGAGAAGGAGAAAAGCTTTCCAAAGGTTTGGAGAGTTTATATTATGTCGACTTGTAGATGACACAGCTGCTATGGCTGTCTCAATGTCAGGCATGTAAACAGTGGTAGCTCAAACTAACTTTGTTCTCCATTAATGAGCTGATGTGTTACTACAAGTCGCATTGCTGTGGGATTTTTATTGTTTGCAAGACATACATTGAATGAAGAGTGTCACTGAGTTCTGCATTCACAAATGCGGCCAGCTTTTTATTTTATGGGGCAAATAAGGACAGGTTAACAATTCGGTGACTGGTATTACTGTAAGAAGTGTTGAACACAGTGCATCGGTCTTTCACTTTAGTTACATTTGTAGTAATATCAAAGTGTAGAAAAACATGGTTTCTAGTACAATTCCTGCATACAACATCTTACTACAAAGGTATTGGTGTCATTTATGAAGTAAAATAAAATAGCAATACTAATTCTGCACAGGCCCATTTTAGAAAAGAAGAAAATATTACATTATTTGATATTGTATTTATTGCTGCATCATGTGTTCATCCCCAAAAATAATTTAATTGAATTAATCTTTGAATTAACTTAAAAAATGATTTGTTGATGATGAATTGAACTACTAATCCGATTCTTCTCAAGTAACTAAAGCAGTCAAATAAATGTAGTGGAGTTAATCGTACAATATTCTCTGAATTGTACTGGTTTTGAAGTATAAAGTATCAGGAAATGGAATGAGAGTACTTGATTAAATGTACTTAGTTACTGTTGAATACTGACTGCAGTTGAGGACATGGCACTGTTATAGGGGCAGGATAACCATTTTCGTGCAGAACAACAACAAAAAACGTTGACAAATTGTTCATGCTTTGTCCCCATGTGTGAATGACATATGTGAAAAGATTGATGCATGATGTTGACTGTGATCTCCAGAGTCTCTGTCCTCATCCCTCCTTTCTGCGTGCACAAAGGGCAGCTCTGTGTGAGTCCCTACTGACAACAAGTGGCCCTGAAAAAGCGACAGCATCGTGCTATCAATGATTAATTTTGCTATTCATCTCCATATGTATGTGTGGATTATTAATCAGCAGCTGACTTGGCCTAGTTTGAGAAGAGATGGCACTTGTCTCTGTTTTCTTTCCTCCAGTCTCCCAGTAGTGTGCGCAGTGTGTTAAATCTGCATTTTAGGCTCTACAGTTCCGTGGTTTGGCAGGTGCACACTTGAGATCTGGTTATGTGGAAGACATGTGGCAACCAACCGTGTCAGATCTGGAGAGCTGGGGGTGTTGGGAGAGTGCAGGTGTCACTCTGTATTGTTTTTATCTGTCTGCGACCTACATTTAGCATCAAAACAGTTAAATTCAGTGCACTTTATTGGCATACGGGTTCATGAACTTGGAATAGAAAGAACTTGTAATTAGGATTGAAGTTTTGCTACATTTGGATCTATATTGGTTACTAAAAGGCATGTAGTTGTGTGCATAAATATGTCACGATGGGCATTTGTCATAAACTTGACATGGTATTAAAGCACACCATCAGCTTTAATGAATGAGTAAAGCTTGTGAGTATCCTGAATGTATTGGGATGATTTGATTAAAAAGATAATATTACTTTTCGTACAGATTTATCATATTTATGGTATCAATGCTACAGTTAAAACCATCACTATAATCAATTACAAACATGAATGAAACTTTATTTAGATATGTGATCGTGTTAAGTGCCATTTATCAAGGAAAACTACAGACTGACACTAAATGTTTGAAGCTGAGCCCATTTTGATATTTATATAAGAATTTAGAAAAATCTGTTAACATTATATCAGCCAATTTAGGTTCAATAGGAGAAACACATTACAAAAATAAAAAATGATGTAAGCAGTCTACTGAATGGGACATTCAACAGTTTAAAAAGTTCCCTCTGGTCGAAGCTATGTAATGGCTACACCTTTTCGAAAGGACCTCAATATTTGGCATTTCTGTACTGAAATATGTGTCTGAGCTAATAATGAAGATAATTGTTAGTTGATGGCACACCCCTCATCCCTTTGAAAGTCGACATTCTCTTCTATCCCAGTGACCAATCTATTTAGCATCCATGCTGTTTCCATCACATTAAGCCAGCCCTGATGTGAATCCTCGCCCTGTCTCCAGCCTGCAGTGACCGAAGGTGTTCCAGCGTCCGCCCTGCACCAGTCTCTCTGCTGCACAGCTGCTGTTTGTTTGGTTAAAGGAGGCTGTGAGGAGCGATGCTGGCTCTGCGGCTCTGCCACGCTCCCTGAGCTCCAGCACTGTGCACCAGGTTGATTTATTTACAGTGAGGGAAAAGGAAGCTAAATGTTTGGCCCCAAGATTGACGGGTCAGGATAATTCCTTTCCTGTTGTGTTTGAGAATTATAGCAGTGAGGGTGTTTTTACGAGGAGGCCATTGTTGATATTGGGGACGGTGTTCATTGCTACCTGTACCATTAAGGCGAGCAATGGCTTACGGGATCACGGATGCGTTGCAGGAACATGTGTGTGTGTCTGTGTGTCTGTGTGTCTGCCTGTGTGTGTCTGTGTGTCATTGAATGAGCAGCTTAATGGCTGTGTCTTCAGTTAGCAAGTCTGCTATTCTGTCAATCATTAACATCAGTGAGCCAGTCTCAGTCCTGGCTAATCTTAGTCTGCCCTCACTTGAGCACAGTCACACACACCTCAGACACAAATAACACTACGTCTTATACACTGGTGCATGCAGATTCTCCTAGAGACAAATAGCACAGGTGCATGTCTGTTACTCATGACTGATTTTATACCCGTTATGCTTTTGGATGTTTTGCATGATGTCCTTTCAGGAAACTGTCATCATGTCACCTCCTTTTCTACAAGTTAAAGATTCACTGTGTGTGTGTGTGTGTGTGTGTGTGTGTGTGTGTGTGTGTGTGTGTGTGTGTGTCTAGACACCACAAGTGGGCATTACAGGACACATGCAACCTTTTCAAGAAAAATCCTTTCAGCTTACTGTGAATAACTTTTACCCCCTATTATAAAATAAATATATATTGTCTCCATCCTTTTAGCGACACAAATATATATTATGTTGATCTTATTTTCTGGCTAGAATATACTGACACAATAACAAAAGGAGATCCTTGAAGTATTAATAAAATCAACACTTGCTGAACAGCATTACAATCAATGACAAACCATTTATCAAAAGATAATGTACATGTG
>NW_011333040.1:19309664-19325813 GCF_000735185.1 Notothenia coriiceps
TCAGTTGTANTACCCGTTATGCTTTTGGATGTTTTGCATGATGTCCTTTCAGGAAACTGTCATCATGTCACCTCCTTTTCTACAAGTTAAAGATTCACTCCAGGTGCGTGTGTGTGTGTGTGTGTGTGTGTGTGTGTGTGTGTGTGTGTGTGTGTGTGTGTGTGTGTGTTCTGCTTAAGCTAGCTAAAGCGCATTTAATGTTGGGGATGACAGTTGTTGCCCTGGTGAAGATAAAACAGCATATGTGACCCGTGGTGCTCATGAAATCCTGACAGATTGACAACACACTCAAGCAGGTGAGGCAGGTTAGTGATTTTCGTCTTGATCTCACTTCAGGAACATTCAGCAAAGTGAGACACTGTCGATGAGCAAGCCAAGATTTTTAACCCTGTGACCTTATTTTATTCAGAATTACGGTCATGAGCCATACTACTTTTAAGAAATAGAAATGTAAGTTTGCTTTGGGTGTTGGGTGTGTATGCAGATCCAGAAAACGGGGATAATATTGTTCCAATATCATTACTTACATTTGTGTTGAAAGTGGCTTTTACAGTGTCCGTTTAAAATGTCTTAAGTCAGGTTTTTGTTTTGTTTTTGTCACTACTTTCAAACAGAAAGTGAAACTAAAATGCCCCTCCTGGGTTTCTAGTAATTTTCCTCTGAGCGCTGATATGACACCGCTGTGATGACATCATCTTGACCAGTCATTGCTGATGTCAAACTTAGGCAATAACCACAAGAGGTTCCTGTGGTTGCTAAGGGCCTCCAGTGTGTTAGCTATACTTTTGGTCACAGCCACCATGACTTGTATGGTATTTTAGCTAGCAACATTTCCATTTAAGCTTTATGTCTCTCTGTGACTCATCATGTGCCATCATGTCTACGCTGGTACCATGTCATTTCAGGGTCATAGATTTGGTAACCTTGTGGTAATATTGCACCGAGCTGAGTCACACTTTGCCACTGTATGTAGTGGAAACACCCATATGACTTCTGCTAGCCGTCGACTCAACATGCCTGGAATTTCAGTGTCCAGCAGTGTTGGAGGTGATGTCAGGGGATCAGTGTGTGCGTGTCTTTGTGTTGCCCTGTCTCTATGCATGGGCCATGCACGAAGTGTGGTTCCAGCTGACTCGATAGTTGACATTGTGATGCTATCTTTGGCATAATCTGAAAAGTCCTACATTTTTGAGCATGCCTGAACTTTCTGGGAAAATTGGATGAACTTTATGAGATGGTAAAAACCAAAGACTTGTGAGCTGCATCATCATCATCACAACTACACTAAACTAACTTAACAAAAGCTGCTTTTATTAATAGGTTTCTTGGATGTTAAAAACTGTGAAATGTTAAATGCTAATTCATTTTAGTTAGAAACATTTTCCATAGTTTTTTGGACTAAGCTCAATCTGCTTTCTGTTCTGTCCATAAATTCATGTTTACCATATTTCTTGTAGACTTTTTGACAGGTTTCTTTAATAACATGCCTTGATTCATAGTCAGGGCAGCCTGTTACATCAGCTAGACCTGTAAAGTGGGTTGAGTGGGTCCATAGGGGACAACTGCAGGCACACCTGGAGTTATAAAATCCTCTTTTAGGCCTCTCGTTCTGTTGCTATTGTTGCTATGGATTGATCCCTATGGAAGAAGCAAGGCACACTAACAAACTGCTCATAGAAATAGCCTAGCTTTGTTAAGTAAAAAGTAAATAGCAACTGTTGAAAGGATTCTGCAGACTCCTTTGAAAAAGATTTCACTTTATAAATCTTTTTTTTATTTGATCATTTTTGCTCTGGCATCTGTCACCATGACCTCAAAGGAAGGCATCTGTAATGTGAAGCCTGAGTGATGAGGACCAGTCTGCAAGTGTCATGCCCCTTCTCCCTCGCCGCCTCTCTCCCTCTCACACACACCCTCTCTGCTGCTCACACTGAGCGCGAGAGTATTGGAACATTGAGTACCTTCAGCACATTTTTCACATTCCCCTTTGAGGGTCCCAACCTTAGCCCCCACTACACACGCACACTGTAAAACACACACACTAACCTGACTGATGTTTCTCTTCAGTGCTAAGCAATGGTTGTCGACCACCTTATGGCAGTCCTGTGACATAGAATAACTTGTCTGTGAAAGTCTATTGTTCTGTTTCTTATCAGAGTGCTAACCTGCACCTTCCTCTCTGCCTTTTCTCTCTCCAGCTGCGGTGTGTGTGTGGTGAGCAGCAGCGGCAAAGATGACGGAGTATAAGCTGGTGGTGGTTGGAGCTGGAGGCGTGGGCAAGAGTGCACTTACCATCCAACTCATCCAGAACCACTTTGTGGATGAATATGATCCCACCATAGAGGTATGACGCTCTTTTGCCTTTTACATTATTATTATTATTATTATTCCGGGGGGGGGGCGCGCGCGCTCTATCGTATTGGTAAAAAGAAAGGATCCAGATCCCCAATATTTAATTATTGTATGGTTAGCCTCAAGTTTTTTACATATTAAAGTGAAGGCGTGACATGTTTTGTACAAATGTCCAATCCCATGGTCTTAGCTGACCGATATTGTCTGGAGTGGACAGCTCACTCTAAATCAAGTTAATTTAATTTAAATAATTGAATGTCTGTAGTAATTCTCCTAACAATCAAGCTGGGTAGACATCCCTAATTTTCTTTTTGAAGAAATCTTTCATCCGCCTTTCAGTAATTCTTATATTTTCATAGAAATATTGACAGAAAAAGATTGTAGACATTGCAAAGAGAAGAGGGAAGTCAGTGAGAATGTGGTGTCCTCTCTTTTTCTCCACTCTCTCCCTCTCTTTCTCACCACGCCTGCCTCTGGCCAGACAATGTCCTTTTTGTGTATTTGCATTCCTGGCCCCTATGCTCTAACAAACAAAGGGACGGCACTCCATGTTTTTGTGGCTGTGTGTTGGAAGGCTAAACATTGGCTCCGATACCCTGCTCCTCTGATCTCTAGATGAGCATTTAACAGAATTAATATCACATTCCAGTTGATACGCATGTTTACATACAGACACAACTTACCACTGAGTGGCCAAGAGCCTCAGTGACCCGCAGCTGCCTCAAATTCCACCTGAACCACGTTTTGTGTCTGACTTTTGTTACAGTTTGCTCACTTGCATGTTTTTACCACAACTTGAAACGTTTTTTTCTGCAGGACTCGTACAGGAAACAGGTTGTGATTGACGGAGAGACCTGCCTGCTGGACATCCTGGACACTGCAGGTCAGGAGGAGTACAGCGCCATGAGGGATCAATACATGAGGACAGGGGAGGGCTTTCTCTGCGTCTTCGCCATCAACAACACCAAGTCTTTTGAGGACATTCACCAGTACAGGTGTGTAAGAGTCCGTCATAGATAGGAGGGTGTAGGGGTGCAGTGGCCCCAACAATCATGGCATAAATAACAGCAAGATGATGGCAAAGTTATAATGACAACTATATTGAAATCGGCATTATTTAACACTCTTACTCATTGACTTTGGAAACCTCATTTTTTTAAACTGTGGCTTTCTAGCTGTGAATTTTCTTTAACTTTCAATCTAATTAAACATGTCTTAAAATAAATGAAACTAGATAATACATTCTATATATTGAAATGTAATTTAAACCCAATAAATATTGTAAATACACTTGCTCTAACAACTGAAAACTCCAACATTTGTAAATATGTACAAAAATAAATGTAACCAATATTATATAAAGATAAATTATAGCAAATATATTGTAATTCACGGCTACAACCTACTGGATACTCTTTAACACACACACATGTTGGTAACCTGTATTCTTTATCTTGTTTTAATAATCATTGAAGTCCAAAACCGTACCTAAAGATAACATTTCCCCATCACCTGTGTATTTACTGGAAAGATCACAGAGCAGCCGGGGTGGAGTTCAGACTCACCAAATCATTCCTGTTAGTTCTCTTCTAAGGCTCTGTGTATTTGAAAATGCAGTGTGTGTTGCAGGGACTCCCATGGGGTCTGGAGAGAGAGGGGTGTGTATACGTGTGTGTGCCAGCTCTCTGCAGTAGTTGGGTGATGTCATGCTGTAGCGTTTAACACGGCTAAAGAAAGCTTAGCCCCCAACTGGAGGATTACAGCACGATGCCAATGAAATCGATCCTGACTCAATTAGAGGAGCAGGGAGAGGTAGCACTTTCAAGGACAGGGAAGGAGAAGGGGGGGGGGGGGGGGGGGGTTGCAGCTGGAGATGACAGTGTCCTATCTCTTTGCCACATCTCGTCCCATTAGACACCCACGTCCCAGTGCGTGGGGCAGGTAAAAGAGGCGGAATATAACTCAACAGATTTGGTGTTATTATTGCACACACAAACACTGGTTTGGCTTGCTGCCATTGGCTTTTTTTGGCTTAACTGTAACACAACTGCTGATTTGACTGTAAAGTCATTGTGCGACTTGTGAAATCCTGCATGGATTGGATGCTTGAAAAGATGGTGGCATGGTTGAGCTATTTTTAAAGATCTGACTTACTAGTAAAAAATAGTCGGAGGCATCTTGGCAAAATGTCCACCTCACTGTTGGCACATAGTGGCATAGTATCTGTGTAACAATTGGGAAATGTATGATTTTTTTTCCTTTTTTAATTGACGCAGTATTAAACCATATGCACCAGGGTATTAGGATAAAATCTTCTTTTAGTGTTTGAAGTCAATCTGTTAGACTTGAAGTGCCTTCCTCATCAGCAAAAAAACAACTGATGTGGTCATAAACACCATTAGCCGTGTTGACTGCAGATGGGCAGGGCGTGCTGCATCCTGCTGTACTCGAGCTAGGGGAGAATGAGCTGATAGATTGATCTGACCCACTCCTCTCACTCAGTTCCCCCTGGCTGCCTGGCGTTTGGTGCTGGCTGCTGTAGTGATGAGGTAATGCTGTTGTCCATTCCTCCCCCTCCCTCCCTCCCTCCCTTCCCCTCCCCTCCACCTCCCTCCTTCAGCAGTGCAGCACAGCCCAGCACCGGCGGGCCCCGGCTCCTCCTCAGGGTCCTAGAGCTCCCCGGGTGGTTGGCTCTCCAGCGGTGGGGCTGCTGTTGTTTATGAAGCAGGGAGGATCCCCAGACTACACAGATGTCCCTGTGACTGAGTGCAGGGCTGGGGCGGGTTATAGGAAAACAGACAAAGTTCTTATGGCATTTTTCTCTTTCTGCAATTCACAGAGAACAGATCAAACGTGTAAAGGACTCGGACGATGTTCCCATGGTGCTTGTGGGAAACAAATGTGACCTCCCGACACGCACGGTAGACACGAGGCAAGCCCAGGAACTCGCCCGCTCCTACGGCATCCCATACATCGAGACCTCTGCTAAAACACGACAGGTGGGCGGTGAACAAGAAGCACACTCCCACAATACCACACTTTCTTTTATTTCTCCCTATCTCTGATATTTCAAATTACCTGTGAACTTAACATATATTTCTCCCATCTTTACAAGCCATGAAACCCACATTCAATGCACATTAGCCCTCTTATAATACTCTATTAAACACGGTATGCTTTTTAGTATGGGCCCTGTATTTTTTACATTTTGTACGTGTAAACTATTTTCATGTGAAAAGCAGCTAAATGTCCGCAGTATGATGTGATTTGTGTAGCTGGAAATATTTTATTATCCCACAGGCAATGACTCATAGCCAGGTTACCTTGGCTTAAGAACAGCTACAGTATTTGAAAGGCTTCATAAGGACAAGTTGCCGCACAGCTCCCACTCTGTCTGAGTCACTGTCACACACAGTGAAGGTACAGACTCCTGCATTCATCATGGTTCCTGCAGAAATGTGTCAGTCAAAAAGAAGAGTTTGCAAAGCACGACGTGAATTACTTCTTTTTACCTATTATGATTTCCGACGTCTGAAATATCAGGGTCGCCATGGTGATGTTGCCAGGCCTCTCGGGGATGAGTACACCGAAGAGCCATGCTGTCAGTTGGAAGGGGTGCATGCAGTGCACTCATAATTGACCGTTGAAAGTGCCCACATAACCTTTTGTGTGTTGTGTGTCTACAGGGAGTAGAGGACGCCTTCTACACGCTGGTTAGGGAGATCAGACAGCATAAGCTGAGGAAGCTGAACCCCCCCGATGAGAGCGGTCAGGACTGTATGAGCTGTCGCTGTGTGGTATCGTGATGCAGGTGAGACACAAATGTATTTTTCTTCTCTGACAGTTAAGTTAAAGGGGAAGTCGCTAAATTGGTATGCTTATACTGGAACTTGTCTGTTTATGCAAATGAGTGCCCATTGAAAGTTAATTATTTTGCATTATCCTTATATATTTCTTTTTGTACCTACTTTGCAACTTATTTTTCTAGATGGTTTATGTTCGCACCACCAGATACCAAAGCAAATTCCTTGTATGTGTAAACGTACCTGGGAATAAACTTCATTCTGATTCTGATCAATGTTACAACTCAGTTTAACTTTTTCCCCAGGAGTATAAATGTAAAAATGGCACTAACATCTGTCCCCTTTTGTCATTTCCTTCCACAGCTGACTGTTGCACGTTGAGGAGAAATGCTACAGCGCGTAGTGGCAGCATGGACACAAAGATAGAAAGATAAAAACAACTCAATGATGAAATATAAACTTTTTTCAAAAAGAGGATGATTGAAGCAAAAGCGCTCAAGGAAACCACCAGAGCTGACTGAACCGTAGACCTTCATGGATAAGGAGGATTTGGACTGTTGCCCATGTGGCTACCTGAACTAGCACGGTTCCGGCCCCCTTTTCTTGGTCCGCACGTGGACTTGTGAGCAACACCACTAATGACTCTTTGTCAACTCCAGTGTGGTCCTGCTGGGTAGCTCAACACATTTCCTGCTAACTTATTGTTTTCAGTCTCAACACTGGTCTTAATGGGGGTCTTGCTGACCTCCTCCCACCTTGAAAGCCTAATCCCCCCCCCCAATGCCTGCCCACTGGAAGGACTGACTGACTAACATGGAAAGGACTGGAATGGACGTTCTGTTGCCCAAACACCTCTCATATGAATAACCCCCCCGTCCCATTCTACCTGCCTTTTGATTTCCCCCTTCGAATGGCTGTGTAGTCTCTTCTATACTGGATCCAGTGGGCGGGGGCTGACATGGGAATGACTATAATTTTGTTGTTGTTTTAACAGTTAGCCTAGCTTTTTGATATGGAACATTTTATTTGTGATTTGCAGAATTTGAAAGTCACAGAGCAATGTGAGGGTGTTTATTCCAGATGGCACCTGGTTTGACTTTTTGTTTTCATGGCCTGCCTGATGTAGTTGGAATGTAAAGATAAATGAATTTCCAGAATGCAACCACCTTCTCTCTCTGCAGATGTTTCCTTCGCTACAGTCTTTATGAAATAATAGTATTGGCTAGTGCACGTAGGTTCTGGTGCAATAGGATTCTTTCCTTTCCAATTCACACAAAGTATTGGGAATAAACCACCTCTCATTGCTTCTTGTTAGCCTTTGGTTTAGAAGGGCAGAGGGGTACTGTGCATGAAAATCTAGTTCTTGTCACCTCTCCAGTTGCTACAGCTGAAGAGGTTTCCTGTAGAAATAAGAGGAAACCCTGCGCTTGTACAGTTATACAATTAGGTTATGGATGCTTTGCAGAGTGTAACGCACATGTCCTGCCTCAGTCAAACTTCAGATTTCCACACACCATACTATCCTCAAACTGCTCATCTTTCTCTGCAACCTCAGCTCTATAACGGAACAATAACAGGTCAGGTGCTAATCATGTCGGAACCATATTTACTGTATATGTGGGACTATTGTGTGTAACAGGTGATGGATATTTGGTTTTGGGAGTGCATCGCTTTGTTTCTTAATACTGACCCAGCTTGTGCTCTCCACAACTGCATTAATTTGTTGCCTAAATGAAAAAAAAGACTGCTCTGTGTTTACTTTGCCTTATCTGTTAGCTAGTTTGTACCTCATGTATGCAGCGAGCTCTAGAGGAATCTAGATGATTCTGTGATCGGTTAGCTGCATTGTTTTGTTTGTTTGATGATGTGTGCAACTGAAGAAAATATATAAGTGAGTTGAGTCAAGACATGCGCTGTATAGAATTCGAAAGGCAAGTCTCTGGAAACACTACACTGTTTTTTTAAATTTGTTTTAAAAGAGGGCTTTCTGTAATGATGTGTGTCTAAATGTGATTCTGTTTTAAAAGACTGAAAAACAACAGTTAAAGAGCCCAGTATAACCCAAGTTGTCTTCTGAAATTTCATTCCAAATACAATGGAACATGTGAGGTTGATTACTAGAAATGGTTGGTTTAAAACCAGATTATTATTTTTTAATTCAGAGAATTGGTATGATAACATAAAGAGATCCAGACACTACAGGCAGGTTTCTGCAAACCCCAAACACATTTGAACATTTATCACGCACAAATCAAAGTGCTTATCTCCTACCTAGTTAATTTTGTACATTTTAAAGTGACTCTTTCCATCATATCATGGCTTAAAAAAATATGATCAGTCTAGTTTCTGTGTGGATGTTAGTGATCAAGTTGTTTTAATCAGTTAAGTGTTCATTTCTCTGCGTGGAGAAAATACATGAACTGTGAATGTGCTTTAGATATTGTTTAAAAGGAGCCTCATGTTTCAAATGTACCATAACAAAAATAATGCAGGAGTTGTTCCTCGGTCCCACTTTTGGCTGTGTTCTAACTTTTATTTTTCATCCATTGTACTCAAACCTTTTGATGGAAAAAACGAGTGTGGCATTTGTAACCTGTAACAACAGTCCTGGTAGTATGCTTGTCCTCTCCCTGTCAATCTTGAAACAGTGCATCCATGATAATACATATAATTCCACTAATCTATGTATTCAAATTCCTGTTTCATTAGAATAATGGCGTCATTTTGCCACAGGAAAACTACAGCCAGCAAACCACAAGTATACATGTCAGAAAACCTGGCGAGCATGACAAAGACTGTACGGACCATTGGGAGTTTTGCACAAGGATACAGTGGGATCAAGGGCTTGTTTCTCCCTTGCAAACTGTGGATGGAGGTGTGGAAAGAATTTGTGAAACTGTTTAGCTATTTAAGATGTATTTACTCTTTGAATATGTGGCAAGTGTATTGCAGGACAGGAATAAAGATGTCAAGATGAATCTGTGTCTTTGGTCGCTCAAACATCTAACTCATGTCATATTACATTTGGGATTTGCTGCCACCTGCAGGCTGCTTTGTGTATCGTACAGAGTATAAGACAAATAATGTAATAATAAAGGAGCTTATATCTAGCATAAACTCAGCAGAACTTTAATCATGTTCTAACTAAATATGTTCTTTGTGTAAAAGTGAGGTGATAACTGGTTTACACAATGTTGGCAAGCACAGCTGTGATGAAGGTTCAAAGAACAATCATAAATGTTGCGTTTACACAAACGTTGTACTGTTGCAAAACACTATACTGTAACAACATGAGGAAGTGGTTTCTTAGGTAGAAGGGAGAAAAGAGGTGAGGCAAACCAAGGGAAAGCACATAAATGTATTAACTGTGATCCAACAGTTTCAAAATCCAAATAACAACCAAGCATGGTTCCGCTAAACAGTGTGTAATACGTTTTTTATAAAGAACTACATTTGTATTTATAAAGCACTGTAAACAATTAGCAATTGTCATGATTAATAATAATAATTTTTAAATGTGGTCACTGTTATATTGCTGTTCAAGCCATGAAACCTAGTTGTTGCTTTTAAGGTCACATGCTTTGCATAATTGCAGGGCTGTTTTCTTACTGGCTTCTGAAGTCATAAAAGACAAAGGCTAACCCATGAACCAAAGACGAACAGGGTGGAGGGTTATAACAGTGTAGGCGATTAAAAGCATACAAGAGAAAGTGATATGTTCAAACTGGATTCTTCATAATCATGCCATACAACGAGCGTTCAATTAAGCAAATGCTTCCTGAGGTAAGATTAATGATCAACAGATGATTATCTCTTAGTCAAACTTAACATTTGAATAGTAAATAAATAATCCATGTATATTTGTAATGGTGCTCCCATTGTATTCTTTTTATTTTGAAGACGTATCCACGGAAACATGTGGCCCGTGAAATCTACGATGCATTGACTCACTTTAAAAGCCTTGTACCCTTGATGGATAGATACGGTAAGAAGATAAATTAAACCTAACAATCTGTTGTTGAATGTATTTAACATGAAACTCCAACAAGTGCTGTAAATTATAGTCATGGTTTCATTATTTACAGTTTACAATGATGGCACCACAAAGAACTTGATGAGTCTAACTGGAACCATCCCTGTCATGTTTGAAGGTAACAATGACTTTGCATTTGTATAACTCTATGAAACAGCTACAGTATAAGCTGGAATTTAGTGGGGGAACTGATCAATTTGAATCACAAATAATGATGACATTTCTTAGAATCTACAAGATAAAAATATATTTTCCCCTTTTTTAATACAAGACCAAACCTACAACATCCCGGTATGCCTGTGGATTGAAGAAAGCTATCCACAAACTGCTCCCATCTGTTTTGTCAGACCCACACATGAGATGATGTTAATTGGTGGACAGTACATCTCCAACAGTGGTGAAGTCATGCTGCCTTACCTGGAGGATTGGAAATGTGTGAGAATTTTAATTGTATCTTGTTTTCTTTGAAAATACTGAATGTCAAAATGGATGGATAATGGAGTTATTACATCCTTACATTTGTTTGACTTTTCCTTTTTCCCATCAGGGTGAATGTGACCTACTGAGCCTACTCCAGGTGATGGTTGTCGTATTTGGAGACTTCCCTCCCGTGTGCATGCAGCCTCATCCAGAGCCCGAACAAGCCCCTTGTAAGTTATGCTTACACAGGCAGGAAGCTTCGTCTTCATGTTGTTTCAAAACAACACTACCTATGCCCTAGATACGAGTTTATCACAGATCGAAAGATCCATATCCAGGCCACACCTGTTCAATGTCACTCTAGGTTCATTGCTCTTAAATGTAGAGCTGAAAACTATTTCCTTCTCTCAACGTGTTTATGAATTTGTTGTGACTGATTCAGGCCTCTCTAAAATGAATAATGTGTTCCATATAGGTTGGCTGCAATTCCACAGACAAGCAGAGGTGCTTTCAAAGACCGATGGAAGTATGTATCTGGATTTAACCGGTGAAGATGATCTACCTTTCCAAGAACATGACACCAACTGTTAGTCTTTGTGGAATTTTAACCATATTTGTATTGTGTGTGTTGCCTGTGATGAGGTGTTCAATGTGTAAAGTGTCAGATGGTATCCATTTGTTAGTTTACGGTTAATAAATGCATACAATTCATACAAATGAATTATAACATGATGTATGTATATTTTCCAATGATTTAGACTGTAAACTGATTAAAACATACTGACTGGGTTTAGTTGTGGATGTATGCACCATATCATTTGTTTTTCAAATTAACATAATATTGAGGGCCTATGTTTGAACACCAGATTTCTTAAGAAGCAGCTCATAAACGGTACCATAACTGCACCCAGTTTGTTTGCTTTTATTCACGAATGTTTCCGGCTTTTGACCATTGAAGAGAAAATGTAACAATCCAAAGAACACACACATAGCCAGCCAGTGTATATTGAAATTATAATAACCCAAACTGTTGTGAGAAGTGATTGATTGATGCTGGTAGGCTACTGTAAATAAAGAGTCATATCAAACATGTCTGTGTGTATTATTGTGGGGCAACACATTTCATATTATTTTCCAGCATGGTTTGTATAATGACTAAGTACGCTTTTGCACTAATATAGCCTATAATGTGTGAAGGAAACTCACCTAAGTAGGACCACGCCTTGAGAACAACTCGTCTACTGTTTACGTGATTTGCGTACCGGAAACAGTCAGGTGGAATACCGGAAATTCCTTTTGTTTTCTATCGGATATTTGTTCTTCGGTCTCATTTTAGAACTCCTAATAAACTGTTTACTAAAGTTTCTCAAATTATTACATCTTGTCGCATTGACAACAGATACATTACTCGTATTGGACTAGAAGGTTTTCTATAGACACCGAATCATTGTCTTAATTGTAGTCGGGCCCGAGGCTGGGCTAACTTTAGCCTAGCATTAGTCGTACTAGCTTAGCGTGCTTGCTGTTAGTCTAGCTTACTTAGAAGCCATCCGTTCTTTCAATTTACTTATTAACAATAGCGGTGAAAACAAAAAGTGAAAACCATGGCAGTTGTCAACGAAGGTGTTCTGAAGAAAATGCTAAAGGTACGTGTTGCATCACTTGCTGGTCAACAGAAACGTTAGCACGTTAGCAAATGTTACCGATACCAAACAGGACACTATCGTTGAGCATGTTCACATTTCCTGGTCATATGGAATAGGATCTGTATTGCTTAATAAACAGACGATTTACAGTACTTTAAATAATAATGTGGATTATTTGAGATTCCTCGTACATATTATTGTGTTGACCTAGATCCTACAGCCACCTAACGTTAGCTACACTCACGTATATGTTTAATACAAACGTTTCAATAAACAACCATTCCTATATTTCAGGATGATATTATGTGTCTCTTAAATTTCGCTTGTACAGCATTGATCCAATTTGCTAGGCATACTTGTTTATCAACTGTTGCCAGAGCAATACTTAAACCACTGTTATAAGGATTAGTATTAAGTATTTATAATGTGTCTATCATGTACAAATATTTAATGTCAGCCATCGTTGACAATTCTAAGTAACGTTTCAGGCTTGTTAATGTACATCATTAAAATTCAATTTACATATTAAATTAAGCATTGCGTGTAACTAACAATTGATGTGTTAGCTTTGAGGCTGCACATTTCCCTGGAATAATACAAATACATATGTATAATATGCCTTTAGCTTATGGTTTTTTCGAAAACAAATATCTAAACAACTCTGAGCTATTATGACCCCGTGGTCCAATGATAATCTCTGTAATAACAACTCAAGAAATAAACAGTTTCAGGTAGAGGGCCATAAAACTGTTATTTGTCATGAATCAAAATACCAAGATCTTGTCCATGGAAGAGCACACTGCATTATTATCCTAGAATTAGGATATCGAAACTTCATATGTTATGACTTTTCTGAGTTAATACACCAGTAGATATTACAGTGTATTTTCTGACTTTATTGGCTATCATTTTATATCAGATATCCTTATACTTTCTGAACACTCTGTTCTCTAATCTATTTTAGTTTTTTTACTCCTTATACTAAGCTCTAACAAAAGAAAAAATATTTTGGACACCAAAATAAATTACTACACACCACACAAAATTACTTTAGGATTAAAATACATAACTTATTAGTTGTGGCAACTACGTCTGAATGAGTTACCTACGTGTCAGCAATTCTGTCTAAAATGTAATGATGTATACTAACATACATTTCTTTTTCTCTTTCATTTTTTGTTGTTATTGTCCAGCAATACAAGTACAGGGACCTGACAGTTCGTGAGATAACCAATGTCATCAGCCAGTACAAGGACTTGAAGCCGTTGATGGACGCTTATGGTAAATCGAGTTATACAGGGCTCATGGTTTTGTGTGGTTATATATTGTATGCTCATATGATGGCAAATATATACATTGTTTTCGTTAATCGACATGTCATCTTCTTTTATTTAGTTTTTAATGATGGCTCCACACGAGACCTATTGAGCTTGACAGGAACTGTTCCAGTGACCTACAGAGGTAAGGAATGTTTACAGTGCTTTCTAAATACAAATGTAGTTCTTTATAAAAAACGTATTACACATTGTTTATTTGTGGCCGTAGATAGGTGTCAGTTCTGTTTAGTTTGTCTGATACCCTCACCTACTTTCTCTCTGGTGTGCTCACTCTAACTTGCTATTTATCTCGAACTTTAAAAAAACAAACTTTCATCAAGTAGCAGATGCTTCTGTGTGTCAGCTTACGAAAGCATCTGACTAGCATAACGTATACAATTTCACATTCAGACGCATTTACTCCAGACTAGACATCGTATAAGTGTGTCTCAAAATAACAACGTTTGTCAAGTTCTGAGAATGTTGAGACTTTAAAAACATACAATGAAATCAAATTATAATATAGTGTGTGTTTTTCTCCCCTGCAGGAAACACCTACAACATCCCAGTGTGTCTGTGGTTGCTGGACACATATCCCTACAACCCTCCCATATGCTTTGTCAAACCTACCAGTGCCATGATGATCAAAACTGGCAAGCACATCGACGCCAACGGCAAGATCTACCTGCCTTATCTACATGAGTGGAAACATGTAAGTGTCTCAATATTTTTAATCATAGACTATTTATTTAGGCAAGGACTGGTTATGAAATGTTTAGAAGTTGAAAATATAGATTGTACTGATGCTATAGAGGTTTTTGAGGATTCACTGCATTATTTACACTTTTTAAATCTCTATAATGTGGCTCTAACTGTACAAATCTGTACAGCAGTTGCTTTCCTGTTGATCCTTTGAAATAGCATTCTGCATTTGTGGTCTTGCTCAATACAAACATGGCCTCTCTGTTTGTCTTACAGCCTCAGTCGGACCTGTATGGTCTGATTCAGGTGATGATCGTGGTTTTTGGAGAGGAGCCTCCTGTGTTTTCTCGGCCCACAACACAAGCACCATATCAGGCGTTCCAAGCAGCTGGACCCCCTAACCGTAAGTGACTTACATTGTTGTCGTAAACAGGGTAATATAAGGCTGTTTCTCAATCTCGAGTACGCTTGCTTGGTAGCACATGTCTTCCGAGCGTCTCGCTTCAGAAGCGAGGCAAGAATACTTCCTGGCATTCGCAAAATGAAGAGTGGAACAGGCTAACAAGTGTGCTTCATATGAGAGGCCCCGCCTTACATTTTCCGCCACAGATTTGGGGAAATTGGTCCGTGCGCAAAACATTGTGGGGATTTTAAGACCGCGGAGTCTACACATGTGCAGCCTCGATATTTCTCCAAACAAAGTACGCCGGATTTCCAAGTATGCTGGACATTGGAACAGTCCTTCGGCGGGACTCGATGACGTAGTATGCTTGAAATAGTGGCTCTGGAGCAGCTTTACTCGACATTGAGAAACACCCTAAATGTTTTTTTAATATAGTGTCAGGAAGGACAGAGTGACCCACAGACTATTTTAACACAGTGATATGGCGCTGATAGAAGCATTTACACTAAACACCAATCAATCAGAACACTGTCTTTAATGAGTCATGGCCACCCATTTTTTGTCAATGACTGTCTCAATAAGAAAAAGCGCCATGACAACATTTAAATTCATATGCATACATCCCTTGAAGAACATAATAACCTGCACAGAGGTAGGGTTAATAGCTTGAACTACTTTAAATGTAGCTAGTTGTACCAAACAAATTGCCAACAGTGAATATGTTCCAATAAACTGCTTACATAAGACTGTTTTCTAAAAAATCCATTCTGATTCATCTTCAATCGTTTTTTTACTATTTTTTTTTCTATAAATGTGCTGTTGAACAGTTTTTACCAGTTTTTATTTTCATTTCACATTTTGTATAAAGGTTAACAGAATTACAAAATATGTTAAGGCCATACTAAAGTCCTCAAATAGATAGAAGCTACTTAAGAGTGAATCTTAAACTGTTCAAATGTTTTGTTTTAAACCATTTGTTGTGATTACATACCCATAGTAGTTGCTTAGAGAAATCAATGATGCGTGTGTATAATTCATATGTCAGTGTTTCAAACTGTGTCAGGAATCCTCATAAGGTGTATATGATGGATATTGTACACCAGCATCATGGTTTTAAAGAGATGCATTTATTTTCTGAGGCACTAGATGGAGCTCAGGTACTACCTCTTCATTACAGCATTGGAAAGGGAATGTGCTGGGGAGGCTGTGGCGCAGTGGGCTAGTGCGCTGGTGTTGGGATCAGGGGGGCACAGGTTCAAACGCCAATGCAGTCAGCATGTCGTTGTGTCCCTGAGACACTTCACCCCAAATTGCTCCTGTGGGGATTGCCCACAGTATTGAGTATGTAAGTCGCTTTGGATAAAAGCGTCTAACAAGTAATATGTAATGTAATGTAATGCTTTTCTGAGAGTGACAGAGAGACAGTATATTTGTCATGTATTGGCCTTGGATCTTATGTTCACACTATTTCTCT
>NW_011333040.1:19325861-19338962 GCF_000735185.1 Notothenia coriiceps
GTCAGCATGTCGTTGTGTCCCTGAGACACTTCACCCCAAATTGCTCCTGTGGGGATTGCCCACAGTATTGAGTATGTAAGTCGCTTTGGATAAAAGCGTCTAACAAGTAATATGTAATGTAATGCTTTTCTGAGAGTGACAGAGAGACAGTATATTTGTCATGTATTGGCCTTGGATCTTATGTTCACACTATTTCTCTACCTCAGCTTCCTATATGCCTGGCATGCCTGCGGTCTCACCCTACAGCCCAAATCCTAACCCGGGGTAAGACGTTTGCAAAGCAGTTCTAAAGCTCTCTACTCCTGCTCTGTAGCAAATAAACATGTCCTGGAACGTTTGTTTTGGTGGTTTCTTCTCCAGCATATCACATGGAGAATATTTATAAACCACTGTTCAACTGATTCCATTACATACACTGAACAAAAATATAAACACAACACTTTTGATTTTGCTCCCATTTTTCATGAGATGAACTCAAAGATCTAAAACATTTTCTATTTACACAAAGTAACCATTTCTCTCAAATATTGTTCACAAATCTGAAAAAATCTGTGAGAGTGAGCACTTCTCCTTTGCCGAGATAATCCATCCCACCTCACAGGTGTGGCATATAAAGATGCTGATTAGACAGCATGATTATTGCTCAGGTGTGCCTTAGAATGGCCACAATAAAAGGCCACTCTGAAACGTGCATTTTTGCTTTATTGGGGGGGTCTGGGGGGGTCCGAAAACCAGTCAGTATCTGGTGGGAGGGTTAGGGTTAGGGTAATGTTGTGAATCGAGTGGCCCATGGTGGTGGTGGGGTTATGGTATGGGCAGGCGTATGTTATGGACGACGAACACAGGCCACTCGATTCACAACATTACCAACATTAGTGTATATTCTGCTAGATGTGGGAAAAGGAAAAACAGATAGAATGCGCTGCGTTCTGATCAGTTATTTATTTTTTGCAGAGGCTACCCAGGATACCAATACCCAGGAGGCAACTCCTACCCAGCCACTGCTGGCCCTGCACACTACCCCAACCAGACCCCAGTTTCCACAGCGGGTACGTATCACATTACCCGGGGTGCTTTATTTCTCTTTCCCAAGTGTACATTTTAAAGTTTAAAATTAGATTTTTGCACAAACTGCACAAGCACAGCAAGATACAAAAGAAGATGTCATTTTTGTGTTATTGCTCTTGTATTGCAATACAATATTTGTATACTAATTCACCCCCACCCCCTCAAAAAAATACAACAATCCTCGTTTTCATGTTAGTCAACTCGTTAATAAGACCTTTGACCTTTTGACTTAAACTCTCTTGCCCTCTGTGTGACTCCGGTGGCATCCCGATCTGCCAGTGAAAAGGTCGTTAGTGTAACGAGAGTGGGGGGTATTAAAGGCCAAAGGGTAGAACAGATCTGAAGGGAAGGGCAACGTCCAAACCCCAGCTATCACAGTATCAACCTCACACAGTTCTAAATTTAGGATGGGAACAGTAACTCCACACAAAGGCAGACCTGTGATCTGCTGCCCAAACAGCAGCGGGCAGGAGGAGCTTTATCTCTCCTATATTTAGCAAAAGGGAAGAAATGGGTTTAGCCCTTAGACCTGTCACATCTCCAGGCTGCATCAACTCTGACATTTGTAGTGCTGATTCCACACTGCACATCAGGTGGTCTTTACTTTTAGACATCAAGCAGTGTTTTTCCACATATTGTAACTGGTAGTGTTCAGTGCGCTTTGATAACACTTTACATTTGCATCTATGAACTCGATGAATTCAACTCAAATTTCTGCGATATAGTTTAACAATTCCACATTAAACCATTTCCGTTAGCTCGTTTGAAATGGAAAATGAAATGGCCCAATTAAATTGGCCAATCAAATGGTTTCAGTTAAATCGGTTAATCAAATGGCTTGTTTCAGTACACCAATAAAATGTCTCAATCGGCTCATCAGAAGGCTTGTTTTTGTATCTGTTATTTTCTGTTTTGTCTGTTCACTGTCTGGCCTCCCTTCTTAACGTCATCCTCTAAAGGCCCGAGCAGAGATGGCACCATTGGCGAGGACACCATTCGTGCATCTCTGATTTCAGCTGTTAGTGACAAGCTTCGCTGGAGAATGAAGGAGGAGATGGACAGAGCTCAGGCGGAGCTGGACGCCCTGAAGAGAACCGAGGAGGATCTGAAGAAAGGACATCAGAAACTTGAGGACATGGTCTCGAGGCTGGACCAGGAAGTGGTGAGAAATCCTACATTTGTTTCAAAGTTGTATTTTTTTTTTTTTTGTTCTTCTATGACAATATGAAATGGTTTAAATCACGATATTTCTGCTAGTCCGATGTTGACAGGAATATCGAGCTGCTGAAGAGAAAGGACGAGGAGCTGAGTGAGGCCTTGGAGAAGATGGAGAACCAGTCGGAGAACAACGACATTGACGACGTCATCGTGCCCACCGCTCCGCTGTACAAACAGATCCTGAACCTGTATGCTGAGGAGAACGCGATTGAAGACACTATCTTCTACCTAGGAGAGGCCCTCCGCAGGGGCGTCATAGACCTGGAGGTTTTTCTTAAGGTGACCACATCAACAACATAACTACCAATAATGTATAACATGATGTTCATAAAGTAAACAGACACAGAACTGACTCTAGGGTCAAACGCATTTGGCCAACACACAATCATAATGTGCACCTAAAAGTGTCAACATAGACTGTGGGTGTTTATAATGAATACAATGGAAGCCTATCTGTGTATCAGACAGATTTCAAGAGACAAAGACATTCACACACTTGAGTCCTGAGTGATTTTAGCCTTAATGCCTCATGTTCTCTTTTGTTACAGCATGTACGCCTTCTGTCCAGGAAGCAGTTCCAGCTTCGTGCGCTCATGCAGAAAGCCCGCAAGACTGCCGGCCTTAGTGACCTCTACTGACCCACTCTGACAGCCAGGAAACATTCATATCCTTATGCTCCCTTACTCTCTCCTCTTCCTCCTCTCTTTTTATTCCCATTATTCCCTTTTATGTCTTCTAGAAGCTGTCCTCTTTTTTTATCTCTATACAATCTGTTCTTATGAGACAGACTTCTGAACGGCAAACATTTAAAATACAACATTTATGTAGAACTGGGCCGTCCCGTGTGGTCACAGTTCTCGTTGGAAATAATTTGTGTTTTTGATCTGACCAAATAATGATTTGAGATCTTAATGCATTACCCTTCATGACCCATTTGCACCAACAATAAGTAAAAGCACTGGGACAACATTGTGACCCAGGTGCTCCGGTTGACACAGAAACACACATGACATACTGAGAGTGACGTGAGAGCCTAGTTTCCTCTGTAGTGTAGGTGTACTGTTGGTTACTGTGACAACCTGTACATGATGCACTGCAGGGAGCTGGTTCTGTTCGCACTCCCTTTGCCAGACAGTCATTTGGCTAGTAAGCACAAATTGTTAGGGGCGTGTAGAGAGAGGCTTTGTCAAAAGAACCTATGTGTCCACTCTCCTCATAATGAAAAGGATAGGCCTGGGGTATAAATACCCGGGCCAACCTTTCAGGAAGGACATGGGGCTCAGCCTCAGGATTTAATGCTGTTCAAGTCATGTTCGGTAACCATGGAGTCAAGAGATCAATTTTCATACAGTACATACTGTCTTTTAATTGGTTCAATTTTGAGCTACTCTGCCACACTATTATTTGCATTTCCTGTTCACCCGTCAGCTGCTCAGGTCTACCCTCCAGTCTGACTGAATTAACCAGTCAATCTTGTACAGTAGTTGTTTCACTCTGGGTGACAGACTTGGCATGCTTTATTGTAATGTATTACAAAGGAAATTCTGTTTTTCTTTTCTTTACTTTTCTATCGTCTTTGTGCTGTCCTCTTATTCTCCTGCTGAGAGGTTCAAGTTTTCAGTAAACATGGGAAAAAACGTTGTGAATAAAGCTGGAGCATTGGAGGGTACAAACAAATCAAAACAATATATTGTACTAATCAAAATGTTAACTTATGTAAAGTTTGCAAACAGGTATCATTTAAATTAGCCTTTTACTAAATGCACTTTGAATTGTATGATAGATTATCTGCTGTTATTGTTTTTCTTGTTTCCAATTCAACCATAGACCACCTGTTCTTTTATATCTGTAGATTTATGCAAATCAGTACAAATAAATGGAATCTGATGTAGATCTCATATTCTTTGATGGGTTATTAATAACAGAAATGTAAGTGTTTTCTCCGTTGCACACCTATTGGCAATGCCAAACTACAGTAAGTAATTTAATATTTGTGAAGTAGCTGTAATTTAGAATCCAGTGGTTTGTTATCAATGATCAAAGACTAAGTAAATATTTTAAAATGGCTGGTGTCTGTTAGCAAATGTAGCAGAATCTACCATTATGTTCACCTTGTGCTGATTTCATTCAGGAGTTTCAGACTTTGATCTCTCATAAAAACCTCTGTCAACAATCCCAAGCTGCCTTTTGCTCGCTTGCATGACAACCAGTTAAAAAAAGACAGAACATGTTTCACTATCCAGGCAGATTTATTCAATGTTACAGCAAAAAATAATCAATATCTAGCTGCCATGACAGGTACAATTCCTCAGTGAAGGTTGTAACATTACATGATCCTAACCATATTAACAATTATAAATAACAGTCCTTTTTCTCTTGATGACTTTACCAGAGTGAAGTTGAATAAATACAAAACCCTTTATGGTATTTACGGTGCGCAAACAAACACCTTCCAGGGTCAATAGTTTCTGCCATGATTGTAGCTGACTCTTTCCCATTTGGTTCTCTGTTATCTCTTAAGAGTTAAATTAAGTCACTTTGTTGGCAGCCATTCTAATTCTCCTTTCTAACCAGCATCTTAAACCTTGACTTTTAAAATATGTTTCTGTCAGTGCACTTGTGGTTAGATTGGTTAACAAAGGCTTCAATGCCAACCAGTAAACATAGCATTGATTACTCAAGGTACTTTGGTATCACAGGGTTCTATCCCAGTGATATGTGCAGCAGCATTATGACTAAGTAGGAAGCTCTCCTCATAGTGAATGGAATGTCTCCATTAGACTCCAAAATAAAGAGATGACCAAGTGGAAAAAAACAACTGGCAACAATCACAGAACACACAGAACAAATACAAACTCCAGACAAGGAGTGCAGAGAGAAGCAGTAACAGGGCACAGAAACATTACAGTACATAAAGTGTTTACCCTTACAATGTAGAGGCCACACTTTTGTTCTGTAGACAGGACAACAACAGATGTTTTAATATTTCAAGTTAGAATCTAGCCCACACACACACACACTTCTTAGACATTCAGAGGTTTCATTCGCCTGTTGCAGTAAGGGGTACAGGAGGAGGGCGTCAGAGTGGCTTCAGAGGAAGGCTCTTCACAGGATGAGCTCCTTCTGTACGCCCCACAGGGTCTCGGCGCTCTTCTGCACCTGCTTCTCCTCTTCGGCCTTCAGGGTCATGTGAATCACATCTGTCAGGCCGCTGTTGCCCAGGACACAAGGGACGCTCAGGAACACCTCATCCTTCACTCCATGCATGCCCTGTCAGAGGAAGGGGTTAAAAAGGTATTTTCATGATATTCAAAGAATGTTCAGTATGTGGATGCAATCCGATGAATTGTATGATATAGGATTTGGCCAATCTTTTTACCTGGACCAGTGTTGACACAGGGTGAACTTTGTGCATGTTCTTAATGATGCTCTCCACCAGGTCAGCTACAGACATGCCAATGGCCCAGGAGGTGTAGCCTTTCAGCTTAATAACCTCATAGGCCCTGCAGAGAAAAAATAAACAAAAGTCAGAACAGCATATTTCCTGGACAAAAGACACAAATCTGTGTGCTTTGGTACTTGGGACTGTTCGTACATTGTCATTGGAAATTAGCTCAAAAACATAAGGCCTAAACTCAAAAAGAGAACACTTTTCATACAGAGTTTTATTGCAATATAAACAATTTACATATCCAGGCTCATTTGGCTGGCCAGAATGAGAGAGAAAATAATTTGTACTTTTACAGACAGCAGTGCATCCATTTTCTCCCTTAGTCTTAGTCTCTCTTTTATTTCCTGAAAATCAACCCTTGTGTTATACTATTTTACCTCCTTAAGAACTCAGCTACTTGAATATAAATAAGGTGGACTGACAGTGACATAATGGTAAAGTATCAAAGTTTACGGGGTAAACGTTAACATAACACAGAAGTTGTATACATAGCAATGCTATTATGTTGGTATGGTTAGTTAAAAAGGTAGGGTAGGTAATAATGGAGAATCCAGCTCGAGTGCGCTAGAATTTGAAAGTACACAACCGAAAAAAATCTGCCCCTTCCTTCAGACTTCCTGACAGGGCCCCTCCTCCAACACACACGAATGTGCACATGACCAATGAGGGCACGAGATAAGTTTGTGCACAGATGGAAGGCTGACAGGCAGGTAGGCCATCCAGTTATTTTAGCCGGGCCGGCTCAGATGATTGTCGTGCTTTTTACAGTACTACGGCTTCCACAGATGAATTTTTTGTATGTATTTAATGTCAAAGCATTTAATATATTCATTGCTATCGGGATGTTAAGAGCATTCCATGGAATAAAACAAAGTGTTTCTGAAGTGAATTACCTACCCTACCTTTAAAGTCTTCAATTAGGGCAAACCGGTCTTTTATCAGGATTCAATATTGTCTGGCGTTTCATTAATGCAAAGCCATGAGGACAACTGCACGGTATTATGTTACGGGGTCTAGCATAGCTTTTGTGTTTGCACTGGCTGCCAGACACCAGTAAGCCAACAACACAGAAGTGTTCTGTGTACCCGCCTCTGCTTGCCTTTGGGCCCACATCACTGATTACATTCCTTTCCAGGGCTAGTGAGCTCCACTGGATCTTGATCAAATGGTGTATGTAAGTATGTTTTTGATGTTTTTGTAAATAGGCAACTGTCACTGTAAGCCAATACATCCTATAAGTGTGTTTTAATAAAACATAATATGTATGGCTTCAACCTCAGATGGACGGATGACCTGTATGCACATGGCCGATTGATTTGCTGATAAGATTCATCAGTGTGGGAGAAAGAAAAATGTGGTTTGCAGGGAAGTTCTTTCAGGTCATTGGTGGATTACTGGAAACTATTGTTTACTCACCCATCAACCACCTCTTTGTGAATAGCCTTCCAGTTCTCACCGTCACCCTCAGTCCCCATCTGTGGGTTCAGACCCTGCAGAGACACTCCAGCAACATTCACACCGCTCCAGACAGGCACTGTGAGAAAAACACACACGCGATCAATTAAATAGAGAATACATGTAATTGTGGCAAAAATGATGCAGCTGTATTGAACGATTTGCAGTACACCAACAAACAGGAACACTGGAAGTCTTGCAGACATTTTATTTTTAGTCAGAGCTTCATACCACTGGAGTCTCCATGTTCTCCGACGATCCAGGCGTGGCAGCTGGAAGGGTGGAGGTGGAGCTTCTCTCCAATGAGGTGGCGGAAACGGGCGGAGTCCAGGTTGGTGCCAGAGCCAATGACGCGGTGACGGGGGAAACCACTCAGCTTCCAGGCCACATAGGTCAGGATGTCCACTGAAAGGGTAAAGGGGACAACTCTTCCAAATTAGAAAGGAGCTACTCTCTTCCAGTACCCCCGAACACTATTTCAAGCCACAACTGCTCTTCTCACATTTCCCCTCCTCCCTCACTCATTCAAACCCCCGCCTGTCTAACCTGGGTTAGAAACCACCATCAGGATGCAGTTGGGGCTGTACTTGACGATGTTTGGGATGATGAACTTGAAGATGTTGACGTTGCGCTGCACAAGGTTCAGACGGCTCTCGCCCTCCTGCTGACGGGCTCCAGCTGTCACCACCACCACTTTGGAGTTGGCTGTCACACTGTAGTCTGAAAATCAACAAAACAAGAGGGTTTCTAATGGAGCTGCAGAGTTATAGTTTCAGTGAGAGTCAAGTTTACATACCAGATTATAAATAAATTATTCAAGAGTTAAAAGGGAAGATATTTTTGTGCGTTCTCACCTTTGTCTCCCACAATCTTTGTCTTGAGGAAGAGGGATCCGTGCTGCAGGTCCATGACCTCACCCTTCAGCTTGTCCTCCATCACATCAACCATGGCCAGCTCATCACACAAGTCCTGTTTGTATACATACATATATATAAAATTAGTCATTCTGGCTAGGTCTGCAACTTACACATACTTTTATTCTTCAGTTAATCAGTCCCAGGGAGTCATTCGGAATATAAAAAAAAGACAGAAAATAGTGAAGAAATGTCCATCCCAGTTTCGCAAAGTCCAAGATAATGTCTTGTATTCTCAGTCAGAACCAAAATATATTCAGTTTAATATGATATAAAAGCAGAGGAAAGCATGAACTCCATATTTGAGGGTCTGAAAATATTACTTTAATGATTAAGTAATCATCCAAAAACTGTTTTGGCCGATTAACTCATCTGGTAATTCTGAAACCCATACACTATTAAGAAGCTACAATGAGGCATATTCACAGTAGTTGGTATAACATGATATAAAGTCACAAAACACACCATTCATCTCTGCCTTGACTGTTGAACAGTATTGTTAGTTGTAAGACCTGTGACCTAGTTTCCCTGTGGCCTAGTTTCCCTGCAACTCTTTTGTTTCCGATTTGTAAAGGATCCAGCTTCCTTGCGGGAACAGGAATAAACAATGGAAATGTAATGTTTCCTGAGAATGTCTTTATAATTGGAAGCTTGCAGTTTTTAAAATGTTAACCAAGCATTACACACACAGTCAGATTCCAGTAGATAGCACACCTTTAAAGTTAGTTTGACTTTAGGTTTCTCAGTTTAATTCCTTCATCTAATCTGAAATCATAGAACTTTCTAATGTTTATCTAAGTTTGTTCTTTTCCAAGGGTTTACCTTAAGTCTTATGAGTTATTTTGTTTGATGTACTTTTCACTGTACTATCATGTTTGAAAGCTGTCATCCCATCTACTTTCCCTTGATGCTGATTTCACCAGCTATTTTACTCACACACACACATCCCATCTTTGTGTCTCACCTTGAGCAGTATGCTGACGGCAGAGGCCATGCCCACCATGCCGACACCCACCACCGTCACCTTGTTCCTGCTGCCAACAGGCTCCTCTTTCATCACATGGCTGATCAGCTTCTCCTTGGTGGACATCTGTGTGAAAGTAAAGAGGTGTTAGGAAAACCAGATAAATAAAAGGGGCAGGGCGAGTGTGGAAACAGAGAGGCAGTAAAGGAGTGCTACATTACGTATGCGACAGTTTCAATGGGTTGTTCCCCGGCGTACGTGACTGCTCTCTCATCTAACCATTCGTCAAAAGAGGAATTCCCTCTTCATCTCAGAAAAATGATTGAAAGTGTGTCCTCCCCCTGACAACCACAACTTCCGGTTCCTTACTCCTTAAGTCAATAACTCTTATCTCATGTTTACTTCCTTAAATGGCAGTAATTCTTGCTTCACAGGGCCACACTGGGTCTCTATGGCAACCACTGCCTGGAAAAGTACTGCAACCGGTTTCCATCCAGCAAAGACCATCCCCCACTCACTATTATTTGTGTTTCCTGGTCAAGCAAGCATGGCTGAGTGCTCGCGCTTACAGGCTGTTACATCAGCAGCATGACTAGCCTGGATCTTCAGTGATGTGGAGACGAGCACGTAGACAGGATTAATGCCCTGTAATACCTTCCTTCAAAGAGTGTTTAAGACTTCTCCATGGGGAATTTGCACACAATAGTAGGATACGGTAAGTAGGAAAGACATACCCAATATCCCTTTATCCTATTATCTCTCGCTTAAGAAAGCGAGATTTGTGTTAATCTTCGGATTATATACATTTTTGGAGATTTTAAAAAAAAGTAGCTGTTATACATAAGTGGACCACAAAAACGTCTCTATGCAAACTTGCATTATCATGTTTTCTTGTACATTATGACATTTACTTAATTTGATCAGAAACAGGTCAGTGGGGGTGTACTTAGCTCTGATGGGGTGTCAGGTATCACGGTTGAGGGCCAGTAGCTGGCCTTTACTTGCACCATTGGCAGGAGACTGTGGGTATATTTGTCCCTGCACTTTTGAATTGTAGACTATATGATCAGACAAAACATCAGTATATCCAAAAAATGATTTGCTTAAAATGCGGGAGTAACTTTACTAGCTTGATTTAGTTTCCACTGTGAAGTCACATAATTGAGTTAGAACATCTACTGAAGATGCCAACAGGATGGAACTTAGAACATGAATGAATTAAATACTTATTTTAAACTTGAAAATACAGCGAGGTATTGACCTGATACACAATATAGCACAGTAAAAAAAAAAATCCAAGACATACAAATAAGAAATTAAGATGAAAAAGCAAAATTATGAAGGTAGTAAAACCTAAAGAATATATAAAAAGTAAAGCAAATGACACAACAAATAAGAAATACAAATGGAAGTGAAATGGGATATCATTTAAGGTTGAAAAGAGGGAGGCTTCAAACTGTAAATATGTTGAATAATATACCATAACAATTACATGAACGCAAATCTGGCAAATCACTGATAGTATATCTGCAGCACCAACAGTGCTCCTACCAATATCTGCTTTCCCATGGGCCAGCAGATGGATGCCACAAATGATCTATGTCAGCTTCATTTATGGCCCACTGCTGTGTGGATGCTGGTCTCCATGGGCAGCAGAGGACATGGTGTCTTCTTGTGTAACACTGCGTATAATTGAATCAACATATATATATTGATGTAACAACAGAAACAGATCCAAACCACTTTCACTTAAGGGTTCTTATATTAACCTATACTATTGGGGTAAGCTATTTGGGGTATTTCCAATAGAATATTTCATAACAGGTGTTCCTACAATTTAAAGCATCGTTCTTAAAACCCATTCATTTACTGGCATCAGAGTCACGGCAACAAGTAAATTACGCAGACGGGCCTACATCCTGTTGCTTCGGCCACTCTGTTTCACAAACATAAAAACATAAATACACCCATTTTACACTTGCAGCCTTGGGTAACCTGTCAAAAACTGAAGATGGGTGCCACTGATCTTTCTAAAATGCGCATCTAGTCCCTCTTTAAACAACTCTCAATGTGCCGTGAATGGCTCGTATCACTCACGGAGATGGCTGTGGTGTAGGCTGCCGTGGGATATGTAATGTATCTTACCTTGAGTCGTTCAGTTAGAGAGGTGGAAACACGAACTGGAATGTGTATGCTCCTCCTGAGTTCAGCTTTTCCGCAGAAGTAGTGGTGCAGAAAGGGAGTGTCCCGGTATTTAAAGACAGCCTCCTCCGTAGACGTAACGTAATGTCTGATTACGTGACATTCTTCATCCGGTGCACGTGCTGAATGTCACGTAATCAGAATCCTTTATTAGTCCCACCTTCTTATTACCATGGTCCCACGGAGGGGGAAATGAGCCACAGACAGCTTTATGTAACATGTTACATGATTTAAAAAGTACTAAGTTATGATATAATACAAAATAAAAAGTTACATTATTTTCAGAATACACATCCTGTAACAGTTCTTAGCATTTAGCAGCCAGGTATATAGCACAGTTCTACAGAAAAGGTGGAATCTGGGTGATACAAATCTGCTGAAATATATTCCTTCTAAAACACATCTAAAACCTGTTAAATAGCAATAACTAACTCTTAACTTGATGGATCCAAAAAAAGTAGAGGTAGAGCTTAAATAATTTTTTTCAAATTATTGTTACACATTATACAAAGCTTATATTTATATAGGAACGTCACTGGTGTAACGTGTTACCAGGGAGAAGAGTAACACAGTGACGGTAACATCAGGTTGCAAAATTCCGGGAATTTTCAAAGTTGGAAACTTTCCATGGGAATTTACGGGAACATATTATCGGAGTAAACTGGGAGATCGTTCAAATACGGTGAAGTTGGCTCTTCATAGGAGAACTTAAATATAGTTGGGGAAAGTATATTGAGCATACTTTGTGACTAAAACCAAACAGATGCCATTCAAGTAACACTTGAATATCCGTATGCCATAGCACACTGCTTACTGCATGGGCTATTAAGACCACACAAAAGGTTTGCAACAGGCTCACAAATGTGAGAGTGAAAAACTGGTTGGCATTCGGCGCAAACCTAAGGGGTCTTTGAGCCTGACACAGAGCCATCCTCCAACAAGGCTGGACAGTGACACTGAAGAGGAAGACTCAGAGTTGTGATGTTGATGAGGCCCAGAAGAGCCCATTGACTGAAAGGTTCAGAAAAATGCAGAGGATTGCTGGAAGAAGAATGTGGCATGTTTAACATGGGACTTTTTGAGGGAGAAGGGCTCTTCATTTAACATTTTGAATGGGACTTTGTGGGATCTTGGATGGGGGGTGCCATTTTTTTTTTGTTCATTTTTTTATGAGTGGGGGTTGCGGGGGATGAGTAATATTTAACTCACAATTCCTGTTTTTCCGTTGTTCAATGAAACAAATAATTGTTCAATAAAATAATTAAAACTTGTTCTGTTCTCTTAACATTTAAAAAAAAAATCTGTTGAAATTTCATGTTTTTTGTTTTAATTAATTTTTACATCGAATATTTCCAAAAATTCCTCAGCTTAACTTCCCATGAAACTTTCCGGGAAACTTTCTCCACTTGTCACTGGTGTTAGGGTTGCAAAGGGCGGAACATTTCCGGAAATTTTTCCGCCCTCTTGCATCCCTAAACACCAGTGAAAATTTGAGAGAAACACTACAATTTTAAACAAAATGGCTGCCATGTGCAGACCCCATAGACTGTATATAAAAAGGGGTCAGACCACGCCCGTTTCTCAATGTCGAGTACACATGCTGCAGAGCCACTATTTCAATATACTACGTCATCGAGGTGGTGCCAAGGGACTGTTTAAATGCATGTAAATGCCCAACATTCTGTGCACACTCTATGACGTAGTATACTTGAAATAGTGGCGTTAGTCAATATTCAAAATCGTTAAACTCTTCCA
Organism: Notothenia coriiceps; assembly: GCF_000735185.1. Classification (NCBI taxonomy): domain Eukaryota; kingdom Metazoa; phylum Chordata; class Actinopteri; order Perciformes; family Nototheniidae; genus Notothenia; species Notothenia coriiceps. The sequence continues at coordinate 19,338,889 of NW_011333040.1, forward strand.
ATACAATAAATTTTTGCGGTTCAAATTTTCACCCCTAGGCTATGAAATGAGTACACTAAAGGACAGACTTGAAA
>NW_011333040.1:19339007-19349207 GCF_000735185.1 Notothenia coriiceps
ACGTTGTGTGATGTCTGCGTTGCTTCCCCTGTCGCGAGTTCTGATCGTTCAGTGATGATACTTATGTTTTGAATCTGGAATCAGCTTGCTAATCGATATCTTGTTGGTGCAGATCCGATAAGTAATAAGGGTATTTTTACAGAGTTAAAATACTCCAGTTAAAACTGAGTTTCCTGTCTTCTGTTTTTTTGTAGTGATTGTGACGGGGCACGTGGATGTTAAAAGGACCTTGGTGGTGTTTGTTGTCCTCGGTATGTTTATATTATATTGATTACTCCAAAGATAACCGTATTTTCCCGGAATACTTCGCGTTTTTTTTACCTGTCCTGCTGTATCTGCGACTATCCTCCGAAGCGACTTATTTATTGAATTTCGTCTGACTTTGCGTTCAAACTCGACGGCCATAGCATGGGCACAATATACGATGTGATAACTGAAAACTGCTGTATCACCGAAGAATAAAAAAAAAGTCACGTAACTTTCCAGGATGTTTCTTGGGATGATCGACAAAGCATGGGGCTTCAGGACGAACCATCCTGTCGGGATTCAGAAAAGGTCCTAATCGGAAGCTGATTCTGATGGAGAGTCTGAGCACAGCCCGGAGCAAGACATGCTGCTTCATCGAACCGGATGTTGGCGGGAAGTGTTTAACAGCGGACTGTATAGAATACAGTGAGAAATTTCCGAGTGGCTAAGCCTATTAGCAAGCTAGGCTAATTAGCGTATCAGTACTATGTGCCGTAGCTCATTGTGTGGATTATTTGTTTATTCAGCTCGTCAAGTCGGGCAGTTAATAACAGTGTGCCATGTTGTATTGTGTTTACAGTTTCCAATTCATTATACTTCAGGAAAGCTGATAATCTGTGGCTGGAGTTTCTTTGAAGTGGTTTAACTGGATAGATTGCTAGCTCGTCGACAGTGAGAGCTTCACAGCGACACAGAGGATGGCAAGACTTCAGTGATTAAATGCGACTTATCCACCGAAGCGACCTTATATAATGTTTTTTTCTCTTAACGCACGTTTTTTGACAAGAGTGATTTATACTACAGGTGCGACTTGGTAGTCCGGAAAAAAACTGTATGTTATCTTGGCAATTTCATGGTTAATTCTGCGATTCTGTAATATGTGTATATATTGATATATATATATATAGTATATCTATAACAGTGACGGTGAGGCAGTGATGTGCAACATGGAGTTAAAGGACATTGTGTGTTTTGTTGTCCTCAAATAAATGCAGATGACATAGGAGATGCTTCCGCTGTCCCATTCTTCACATACTCTATTGATAACGATGTCACCCTGCAGTTGTGACCCGTGTAAAACAGTTGGATGATCAAGCTATGGAGTGTTCTAGAGGAGATAGAGAGTGTTATTAGCGCAGAAGAGAAGTGCGAGAAGAGTGAGATTTGGGTTTTGTTATAGAGTATAGAGAGCTGCGAGATCATGAGAAGAGGGCTGATCAAGAGAGAGAGGAGGGCGATCAAGAGGAGAGAGATAGGCTGATGGAAGCAGTGAGAGGTGATCAACTGAAGAGAGAGAGCGCATCACAGACAAGAGACAGAAGGTTATCAAGACAAGATAGAAGGGTGATAGAAGAGTTGAAACGGTCATCATGAGAAGAGACGAGCGTACGATCTAGAGAAGAGATCGACAGAAGACAGAGATGGACGGTCAACAAAGAGGCAGTGTGGCATATTAATAGATGAGAGAGGTGAAGAAGATTGACACAGGGAGATCAAGAGAAGACAGATGGCCGATCAACAGAACTGAGAGAGCGATGTACCAGCTACTATATGGTACTGCATATATTATGAAATGCTTTCACTATGTGGTCAAACTATCAGCATGTGTGCCACAGAGGACAGCGTGAAGACGTCACCTGGAAGTTATGAGATTCTGCAGATGCTGCGTTGCGTGCATCGCAAATGCTTCAGCAGGAAACACGGTTGACTCATAACTTCAGCGAAGATGCTCGTCATGGATCCCAAAATTCAACATGTTTCGAAACGATGCCAGACATCACACATCTTTTACTATGTGTCATCAAATGCTGTTACCATGGCGCAGATCCAATGACCAACGAGTTAGTTCAAAGGTTGGCGACAAATATCTACTGCGTTCCAAGCCTTATTCATTACTTGTATCACTTAATCACATTTTGTACATTAACTACAGTGTTGTAGTCAAGTCACCAAATCACGAGTCCAAAGTCACTCTCGAGTCACCACTCATTTCGAGTCCGAGTCCAAGTTCGTTCACTCAGGGAGAGTAGTATCAAGTCGAGTCCAAGTCGAGTCACCCAAAGGAGTGAGTAGTCAGATCATCATTACCTGTCTTCGAGTCCGAGTCAAGTCCGAGTCACCTAAGAAGAGTCCAAGTAAAGTCCGAGTCACAAGTCTTCATTTATTCATCTTCGTGGATATATGTGTTGAAATGTTGCTGTTCCTCTACATTGCTTTTATCCTGTCATGTTATACTAATCTGTCTATTGAACTGCTGTGAAGCGAGTTTGGCTACAATTCTTGTAATAGGTGCTATACAAATATAAAGCTTATTACTAATATTAATATTATTATTATTATTATTATTATTGTAAATGACCTTTAATATGTCTAACTATGTTTAAAATGAGTTACCTTTTAGAGAAGTGATTACATTTGAATGCCAATATTTTCCTATGGTAAAGTTTTCGTTTTGCACTTTTATTTTGATAGTAATAAGATCGGGCCTCTTATTTTGAAGGAACTTTTACCGGTTAAATCGGTTTACTGATAAAGATTTAACCCCAGAAAGCACATGGCTACATAGCATGCAAAATGATGTCATTCTGCATGTTAAGTAGCCATGTGCTTTCGTGTTATCAGCTGAATCTTTATTTATTGATTAGATCACTTTACTCTCATGATAGTGTTCAAGACAGCCTATTTTTCTGAACTCGATCCTTAGAGTAATGTGTTACGGAGCCTTCTCTTCAATATTGTTTCCACATAACGAGCATTTTGCGCTGCTCTTTTCAAACGTGGAAGCAGAATGTGTGAAAGCATACAGCACGATGCGGGGTGTGTCTCTAGACTGGAATAGCGGGGCCCAGTACATGAACTCGCCTCACAGGTGCACACGCAAGGATAGAGGACATCAGACTCCAGAGAAAACTTGCTCGAGTCCAAGTCCAACTCGGAGCGTCAATGTACAAGTCGAGTCCGAGTCATCGTGGGGGGGAAAATTCAGGAGTCCGAGTCCAAGTCATCGTGCGCGAAAATTGACGAGTCCAAGTCCGAGTCGCGTCAATCAGTGCGCGAGTCCGAGTCGAGTCACGAGTCCCGAAAATCAACACTCGAGTCAGAGTCCAGGACTGGAGTCTAGGACTGGAGTACTCTATCTCTGCCTTATTGTAAAGTGTTACCAGAAAGCATATAACAAGTGTTTATGCGCAAAATAAGTTTATATCCAAAGACAATGCAGTGAAGGCATGGTTAATGTGCAAAACAACATTGTAGAAAATGATCTCACCCAGTGATGCCATGCCGGCTTGCTAACGGGCGATTTTCAATATTTCATTCCCAAGAAGAAAACAAACGCAGTAAATAGAAAACTGTGTGCAGCCATGTTTATTTGGAGGAACTGAAACACTGAGCAAGTTAATTTAGGGAGATTTCATGCTTAATGATATAAATGTTACATTTCAGAAGTGATGTTGTGCATGTTTACTTCATTATTATTTTTTTGTACAGAGAAAGCAGCTCCTCTCTTTCTAGTACTGAATATATGAAGTTTGAAATTTGAAGGACAGATTTTTCTATGATTGACTGCTGTGTCTTTTGTTCTCATTTAAAGATACGTTTGATTACTTCCCCGATTATATTGAGCATATTTATATTTTTTACAGTGTTTAAGCAATGTATTTATCCTACTGTAGTGCAAATCATTGATCAACTCCAAAAGGACATCATGAATTCATATTTTCCTGAATTCTTTAAAACATGATAATCCTGTAATACATCCTCACATCATTATGCATTGTTTGTTATCCGCTATTGATTATGATGATAATAAGGCTGCCCCCACAAATGTTAATTAGTTATGCTTTCTTCGGGATGAAAGAATCATTTCTAAAAATTCAGTTGAGCACTACTCTGTTAACACAAGATTTAAAGTGATGTTATTGCATGATTACTTGTTGAAAAACGGAGGTCAACTTCTCAACTAGGCGTAAAAAAATAGTCTAAGTTTTAGTGAACAATGACTTTAATCAGCCCTATGTGATACACGGATAAGGAGACTGATTATAAGGAGAACAAGTCTAGCATTAGAGAATGAAAACTAGCCCAGAGGCATGCATCTCCAGCCGAATGACTCAGTGTCTGGTGACGATGTCACTGATCTGGGCACATCCCTCCTCACAGGCACCCACTACCAAATGGCCACACAAGGTCAAATCATAAGAGAGATGCTATTTATAACCTCCATTTTGTATTTTCTATCCAGAGAAAAAACAAAGACTTCCTGCATTATTTTTTCTGACCTGCTCCTTTCAGTCTTTATCCATTTTCTACAGCAATAAACTATTTAACAATGAGAGGCTTCAGCCAAATGCAAAGAAATACTGGCAGATGCCCTTTTTATCCTTGCCTTTGGCTATAAGTTAAAGACTTTTCAGCCAAGGTGAAAGGTGGGCGTCTGCCGAACATCAGGCTCGGGACTATGGGCCTGTACTACCCATTAATAGCTCTTTAACAAGCCCGATACAAGCAGACAACACCTCGGGCGACAGCTGACACTTGATTAATTTGGAGGTCAACATTTGCCCCTACTCTGAGTCTCTGTGTAAATAACATTAAGAGATGATGTGTTGAGCTCTTATAGCCAAAAGAGGAATTCACAATCTGTTGAGCTTTATCACGCAACTTTAAAAAAAGTCCTGGGCAATTATGACAACAGGTCAGGACTCCCGGAACCCAAGGACATAAGAAATGCTCATTGCCTGTTCCAAAAGGCTATTGCCAGCCAACAGTCTATGCTGCATCCATCAGTTCGTGCTCAGCCTCAGCCTGTCTGATTCAGTTAGTGCTTATGAAATGGAGCATCTGCAGAAGCTCCCAGAGAGTATGTAAACATAAGCTCTGCCTTGGGAAATGAGCTGAGGGGTCATTTAGATTTGGGTGGTGGAAGCATAGAGTGCTGCCTTGCTCTCACTCTCTCTGTCACCTGGTAACAGCTTGACACATGGGAGCTTCCTAGCTAATGTATTCTGAGCGTGAGGCTAAACAGCAACACCTGAGCAACCCCAAACCCACTCCCCTGCCTCTCTATTCTCTCCCATTGCATTGGCTGATCCAGCCTCCTGAGATATTAAGTAATCCTAGAGCAGGCGAGAGGTGATAGACCGCCCGTCTTTTATGATACCTTATTTGTCAGCAAAGCAAGGCAACAATCACCACGGATATGCTTGACATGGTTGCAGAGAGCAAGGAGTCACACATTATATGTGTGCTGTGCAGTAGCTATTCGACAATCTATCAGAAAACCTGTGGGAGGTGATAAGCCTCCTTTACAGGAAGAAGGATGCCCACCAATCACAACAACAGCAGAGATATTGGGTATGCAACTCAAGTGGCTCTGGTATCTGATCATTGTATAGATTCCTCAGCTTACAGGATTGTGTCAATGAGCAGGTACTCATTATCGCTGGTGAGTTTGTTTAAGAGACTAAGCAGAAGGTGCAGAGAGGAACAAACACATGCTGGAGAAAAAGTCACAGACAGAGAGGGAGGTCCATTTTCAAATGGCATTACAGCTCATTTCCCAATCAATAGCTTGCCTCTTTCCTCCTTTCCCGAGATAAACCCATCACAATTGAAGGATGGAGGATAGTGGAGAAAAAAAGGACAGGGCATGAGAGACACAGCCGGCCCATTTTATCTGATGAAGAGAGGTGAACAAACGGAGGGATTAGCTTCTATGGGATGAAAGCAGCTGCTCGTCTGTCTCCATTCCCCACCCCTCCTCTCCTTGTCTCTCCATCCACCCACACATCCACACCGTGGTCTCCCCTCGCAACCAGAGACATGCTCTATATGTTGCCGCCAATCTGATATCACCAGCTGTGCTCCAACCTGTACCTACACCATGTACAAGCAAACAAGCTAAAAGACAATTGTAGCACATGGCTGTGAAAGGTGCAGGGAAAAAAGGGCGCCAAAAAATGTGTGTCATGAAAAGGGGCTGGGAGTTGTAGCAAAGTGTACTTCCCCTGTGCCACCTTCGAAGCACCCACCCTTCCCGACGATTATGTCATCAATACATCAACACACTTCCAACCCGGCCACAAAAACACACCCACAACAAACAACAAGGGACACCCCATTTCTTTGTAACTTCTGGGGTTGCCCAAAAAAGGAAAGCTGGGTTCCTACCTGGCAACAAGAGCACACCTTCAGCTCCAAATCTGCTCGCCCTGACCGGGAGGCACGCTCATCTGGAGTAGGAGAAAGGAGTCTAGAAGAGAGAGAGAGTATGTTTGTGTGTGACTGTGAGGCTTGGAGAGAAACAGAGGGAGAGAGAGGGAGAAAGTGAGAGGTGGAGCTTGGTTTGGAGGAGAGAGGGAGGGCTGGATGATGGCTCTGTCTGCCGTCTATACAGCCAGTCTTGTGGGAGCAGTTTGGATGGCGCTAGATCGCCTTCTGTTCAAACCAAAGCGGCGGATGCACATCGCGAAAGTCTGAGAGACAGAAAACCCGGGGGCAGAGAACGGGTGGAGGAGGGGGAGGAGGTGTGAGAAAGACAGGAGAGACTCAGGGGTGTTTCAGCCGGTAACGTCACACGGCGGTTCCTAGGAATCCCTCCAGTAAGAGGGACACTGCATCACTGAGTCCTTGGCTGTGATTGGACAGGTAGTGGGGGGACGCCAAAGGATGTTGGGCGACAGTGTGTAACCTAAGATTACCCTTTCTGCACATATTAACATGCTCCGTTTGTGTTACACTGCCCCTCTGGGAACCTGTCAACTTCAAGGACACACAAAAAGATCCCCGCCCCTCAGATCTTAGTATCCATGGGAGCATTTCTCTGTGTGTGAGTTCATAGTAGTGACGTGCCCTTGCACATGAACAAACACAAACACCGTCCTACAAGAACTTGAAGGGAAGTTGATTTCCCCCGAGAACAGCCACACAACACACCTGCAAGGACAGTGTTTCATTAGAGTGATTGAATATGTTGTCAAACTGACCTCAACACCAATGGAAAGGTTTTAGTGAGTATAGACAAAATCAGATCCAATATGCTATTCAACACTACTGATTTTGAATGATTCAGCTATACACACGAGTTGATTTATAATGTTAATTCTAATTTTGATCATTGTATTAATGTATGCTTAAGGATTATTCTTTTGGCCTTTTTTTATATGGAGGTGAGATGTTAAGGAAGCAATGAGCAACAGGTCGGATTTGAACCAGGTTTGGTATATTTCTCCATCAGATACTATGGTCATTAAACCCTTAAAAGTCATATATATGCTCCCATTCAGGAAATTAACAAGTTAAGAATTTAGAAGAAAAGTTATCAGGTGACTCTTGATTATTGAATATGGAGGTTACCTCAGGTTTTCCATTGGCTGCACAAGAGATCAGAATATAAGTAGCGCCCAGCTGCACTCAAAGGTCAGACAGAAACCTGGAGCAGAATTAATAGAGCTCTCTGTCCTGTGTTTTCTCATGAAAACATGACATGTGAGGCGAGGAGTTATTCAGGAGGAGCTATATGAGGTGTTGCCATGCAGGTTAAACCGATGTTGACTTTATATTTGAAAAAACACCTGTGGGTGTGAAAGGGTTGATCACTGAATGTGAAGTCAAAAGCGGGACCCCGGCGACTCTACGCAAATAATAAGCGGGTATAAATAATGGATGGATGGAATGGTGATTATTATACATTAAAAATCTAAATCAAAAGAGTGGTGTCAGCGTGGGTTTTGTTTAATTATTGAATGTAATACAGCTAGATCCTTTATGCTCATTTACTCATATATGGAAACTAATATGCACTTGGATTTAAAAATGTGTTTTGCTGTAAATTAATACAATGCCAATACAGTATGAGGCAAACAAATCAAATTCAAAAGTACACATAGTTATCAAAAACTAATTTTGGTGTGGACACCAAAAAGGATATGACAAACATTATCGGTTCAAAGCAATGATAGAAGTAGAATTAAAGAAATTAAATTAATTCCATTCATGGGCTGATTAACCTTTGGTATAATTGGTGGGATGATGGTACAAAATTTTTTTTTTTTGCTTCTTTAAACATTTAAGTCTTGGTAAATGGAAATTGTAACCGGGAAAAATAGTTTTGTATATCAGTGTAAATCATTCTCAATGTAAGGCAATCTATTTCTTTATCTTCTTTCATGTAATTGTTTTATCTCATCAGTCTGGTCCCCTCTAAAACCAAAAATAAGAGAGTCTGACTGTTTCCAGACACATACTCGGCTTCTGTGGTGATCTCTGTTTCACCTGCACTTAAATGTCATCCTCCTCTGCAGGATTGCTCATTTTCTATCAAGGGAATCCAATAATCAATAGTCCGTTTATAGTAACAAATCATTTTTTCATTCACAACATCGTGACCACATCCTATACCCAACATACACATAAGGTACAAATAATGTTCCAAAAATATATGAAATTGTTTTTGGGGTGAGAAGCCCTTTACACTGTACCAAATATGTGCACCTAAAACTGCCATTTCCAAAATCAAGAATAATCTTTACTCGGTTTGATTGCTGTTGATTTATAATAACTTAACTTTGCCAAGATCCTTTTTGATTTAATTTTGAATATTTTGATCTGTACCTATTTTAATGTATTCTAGTTTATTAACAGCTGATTAAGGCAGAGTTTGAACGTTTTCAGAAAACTAAGTTCTTTAACTTTTCCTTCTCAATAGACTGCAGTATTGATGGGGCAATGTTTACCTTTGTGTAATGCCTGATAGATAATAGGTCCGTGTATCAGTCTACCAAAAACAAAAAAATCCAGCCAAAGTTAAACCTCTTGTCCTTGAGAGTCTCCGGCCAAGGCTCTGGCCATGGGTTGTGCAGCGCCAATTGGCCCTGATAGCAGTTTGTCTTGATATGAAAGAGCTCCTTGGTTTGGATGGGCTCCACTGGCACCCTGACATCGTCTACAACAGGAACACCAGCTGCAACCTCCCCGTTCCATTTCAGCATTAGTTTGGCCCTGTTGTGGCTCTGGCTCTGTACCATTCAGCCTCCCCCACCAGGCACCCAGCACAAAACAAACCGGGCCCTGAGAACTTCCATCCTGGAGGACAGAGGTGACTCTGAGGCCTGGACATGACGGGGCAGCAAATATTGCTGACCCCTCGCTGTACAAGCGCTGTCCTTTGTCACAGAGTCTCTCATTTAATGGGCACAGAACAAAATCAAAGTGACAATATTAATCATGTGGTGGGGAAAATAATTAGAGGGCCAATAAAGGAGTCCCTTCCCCCACCCTCCAACATAGAGCAGATTAGCGCTCGGCTCAGTGAGTGATGTGAGGATGCCGGGGTGATTTTGAATGTGGCCATCAGTAGCCAATTAGTTTACAGACACCCGAGCTCAGCCAGCAAAGGTAACTATCAATACAATCCATCTAACTAGTGTCATCACTTCCACATAAATAATAACTTAGTATTATGCACAACAGGTCGGAAATGTATTGACACTGCAATATGGACTAGTGGAATATCCAAACTACGTGAAGAACAATGTTGAATGGAAGATTGTGGTGCTACTGAACATAGATAACAATACAAGTCTGTTTCTGCAAACAGGTACACATCCTCTTAAAAAAAAAAAATCACAAGACGATTATTTCATTATCACATACTACGGTAATAAGAATGATGCAAAAATGATGAATCCCTAAAAGTTCCTAAAGTTCTGCTTGATGACATTTAGAAGTCTTATTCAGCCTCTAGTCAACAACCGCCATTTTAAAGTCCTTATCTTACATGAAAAACTTTTTTTGGCAGTTGATTTCTGGGGGGTGTATGCAACAGATAGTCAATGTATGTTTGTATGTTGTATATTTCATACTGAATAATATGTAAAAAAAGGAAAAATATTAGGTCCAATAAAAAAACTTTGCTTCTGGAAGCAGGCAATTTCGTGACGTCACGTGTGGTTC
>NW_011333040.1:19349240-19431332 GCF_000735185.1 Notothenia coriiceps
AATATCAATGGACTAAGGAGTAAAAGTGAATTTTTCCCATTGTTGATATTCCAAACGGTTGCAATAGCCAACTTAGGTGCTTTCGGCAACGTTTATATTAGTAAAACCTTAATATATCCTTAAAGTCCTTATCTTACATTAAAAACTGTTTTTGGCAGTTGATTTCTGGGGGGTTTATGCAACAGATAGTCAATGTATGTTTCTTTATTTCATACTGAATAATATGTAAAAAAAGGAAAAATATTAGGTCCAATAAAAAAACTTTGCTTCTGGAAGCAGGCCATTTCGTGACGTCACGTGTGGTTCCCGGCTGCCGCTGTCTGGCTCCCTGCTGCCGTCCGGATCGACAGCCAATGCGCGCAGCCAGCGAGAGTTCACAACGAAAAATGGCGTCAAATATTGTTGATGTTTACGCATCAGAAAAAGCTAATAGCGCGGGTATTTGGCACAATTTGACAGAACAATTATTTGGTGTGGACGATGCGAGCAGTGACGATGAATCTGAACGATCTCTGCCGCCTTTTACACCAGAAATAAGAGGCCTAGAACCGTATAGGTTCGAGCCAGCAAAACGCGAATGTGCACCACCGGCCTTCTCTTTCGGGAACAAATGAACGGTAAAACCATCCCGATTGGTGTTGCTACACCCGCCAACGACACACCTCTTCACCATGATCCGGAAAAAACAAGACAAACTCGGAGATAAACACTGATACACAAAGTTGACATGCGGCTATACCAGCAATGCTACACTGTGTGATGCTGGGACGGGCTGAACTCACCAGGATTCGCGGAACCACACGTGACGTCACGACACAGCACCAAGCAGCGGCAAGTTTGAATCCAGACTTTTCTGGATACCTCTGAATTTGACCCATTTTCCCGATATTAACAAGTGATTTACAGCAAATAGGAAACGATATTCGATCTATATCACGTGTTACTGGAATAAGACCCAACAAGTTAATGCATTTTGAAACAGTTCTATGATCTTTCAGCTAAAGTAAATTATGCAAGATAAGGACTTTAAGGAAACACAAAAGCGTCAGCAGTGCAACTGTGGGCTATTTATTGACATATTTTATGTAGTAGAAAAAAATGTAAAAATCTTGAAAGCTTGTGTTTACCACCAATCTGATTTCAGGAATCTAACCAAAATCGCATTAAAAAAAAAATAGACTGCCAGACAAGGGAACTCGGAAATGCTAAAATGCTAACTCTTAAGGACTCATTCCTCAAAAGGCATTAGCCATCCACACCTGGCTGTGTGGATCAAAACCCCACTTTCACCCACTGGTGACATCAGCGCTCTGCCAGAACTTGATTCATGAAGGGAGGGGCGGGCCCTGCCCTGACTGTCTGCACACACAGGGCCCCGGGAAGCCTGGTGCTTCTTTCTCTTGTTTACAGATCGACAGCATCTCTGAGAGAAGCAGGGCGACAGCCTGTGACAGACTGATGGATGATGTGACACTCATGCGCCACTTTGTCATCCCTGCAATCCCCCTCCCCATTCTCCCCTCGCCCACTCACACCACCTGAGGTTGAGATGAGGGTGTGTGTGTGGTTAAGCATGAAGATTGGGCTTAAAAGTTGCACCTTTCTTCCAAATCATGCATGTGTATGTAGAGAAAATGCCTGCTGGGTAAGTGGTAGGCGGCTGTCAGCTCGCCTGATTGTTAACGGCCAGATGACAAGGCTAGACCCGGCGCAGATGATGGTGGTGGAGAGCAGACGTGATGGGTGACAAATAGAGGTGACAAGACACGAAGATGCCAGATGAATCTGCATAGAAATAAGCAAGCCCACCCTTGAAAAAATTACACATCTCAAGATGACATTGAAAAGACAGTTGACAGAGCTGGATGGAAATTACTTTCATGGTCAGCTTATGGACACCGGCTGTCTGAAAGATCACAGCCTGGTCATACTCTGGAGAAAATGCTATGCATAACAAATGGCCATCTTCTCGTCAATGCTGCTGCATATTAAATCACATCAACATTCAGCACGATTACTCATAAAGGAAATGCTCTTTATCAAAAAATATGAGAAACAAACCTATACAAATATTTTTCCATCATGTCGCAGTCAATATCTAATTAGAATGTGGCTTTTGCAATTGAGAAACATGGATAAACTGGACATAATCAATGGACGTTTTTATCAGCCAGTCTGGGTAATAGGCCTGTTGAGATTCAAATTAAGAGTTTAATCTCTCTTAGACATGTCTGCCAATTTCCCAGATCTGTAGCAAGTAAACAGCTCTAAGTAACGGTTTGTATGCTGTTGGGTGGACCAATCTTTCTCTATTGATTGTACCTACCCTGCCATCACTTAAACTCTCCATCCACATATTCACGGAAAAGATGCCAATTACAGGGCCATTTGGCTTAGAGTACATTTCGAATGACAAAGATTCACACACCTTCACTGATTCTCAATCATAGCAACAAGGGAAATCAATGATGTTCTTCCACCTTGATTATGACATATCATTACCTGATAAATTGTTATTATTTGCATTCAAACTTGCAGAAAACATGCCATTTGTTGAAAAATGGCAGCTGAAGACTGAAAACTCACAGCCAGGTCTTTGTGTAAAGCCATTGCAAGTGATCACAATTATTATTTTTTAGATGAAAAGGAAATCAATAGAGGTGCACTTTATCGTCCTTGCCACTGTTCACTTCCTCTCCTGTGAATGATCACTGTCAGAGGTCATCAGTTACTTATTTCTCCTAGAATCAGGCTCCGCTTTTGAAGGCAGCCAGATGTGTCTTGGCAATCGCCCCAGTGGAGTTTGTCATGTTCTCTCTGCTGTCCCAGTGGAAGTGGCCTCTGCTTTACAACAGGTCAATGAGGCTCCAGTGCCGTGGCTTCATTGACCTGCTAGTTCCACCTAATTTATTATTTTATTGGAAATATACTATAGACTAAGCCTCAAAGGAATTGACAGATTGTCACTCAATATTTCTTCCCTCTCTGACATCTTAATTGGTAGCAGATGAAAATATATAATCGACATTTTAAGTCATTAATGTTTATAAATTGACAAAGACAACAGTTTTCGCACTTTACAAATCTTAGAATCCTGAGGGGGAAAAAAGTCCTGTATCACTCATATATGATATCATATATCACTCATACTCATGTATCCTCATCACTGAGCCTACTAATGGTTTTCTTTTGTTATGGCAAAATTGAGTTGTGGAGATTAGTTTCAAGCTGAGACATGGTGAAGTAATTCTCTAAATACATTATAAGCGCATCACTGACTGTAATAATATTTAGACCGGCCTGTATCTTTAGTGTTGGCTGTATTTTGTGACATAAAGTCGCACATGCTCAGGTTTTAAAGATAAATGTACAGAGATTATGTGTGTAAATCAAATCCTCTACTTACAAAAATATGTTAGAACGAAATGAGGCAACGTGCTCATCCTTCACCGCAGATCCTTTTAGGGGTCATTCAAGTAGAAGGGGAGCCCCTTCCTCTTATCGGTGCACCCAGACCTCCAACAAGCCTTATTGCCAAACTTGCCCCTGTTAGGGAATAATTTGCTTAGGTATTCAACCTTCGACCCAGTTCATCGTTTTCTCTCTTTACTGTCTCTTTTCCCATGGCATAGTTCTACGGCCTTGGGTATTGCTGCTATCTCTCTTGAGGAGGAGCAGCTTGGGCGCATTGTTGTTGCCAGTCTATGACAGAGCACAAGCCGCCATGAGCATACCATACGCTCGTCTGGAGCGGTGACATCGCGAAGAGACAGGGCGGCTCCACCTGTTGCTGCCTGCTTTCCACCTGTCTCGTGTCTGCGATCTGCGGAGGCCTGCTCCCACCTGTAGAGTACGGCTGTGCTGAGGAGGTTTTTACCCCGGAGTCATCGCGGAGAGACGGAGTGGCTCCACGCTTCGGGCTGGGGCCTGCTTCTACCGGGCGTTTGCTGCTGTGCAGAGGAGGATTTACCACGGCTGGGGCCTGCTTTCCACCTGTCCTGGTTCTGCTGTTGCGGAAGCCTGCTCCCACCTGTCCTGGTTCTGCTGTTGCGGATGCCTGCTCCCACCTGTCGTGTGCTGCGGCGTCATGTGCTGCTTTGCTGAGGAGACCTTTCACCCCGGGGATACCACGGAGAGACCGGAGCGCTTCCACGCTGCTACTTTCGCCTGTCCTTTGCTGCTGTGCTGATTTGCTCCAGGAACATCGCGGATACTGTGTGCTGGTCTAGGAAAATGGCCCATATCGTGATTCTGCTGTACCTGTTAGCTGTTTTGGACTATGAGAAGATCTCTTGTCATTCTGAGAAGTCTACTGGATTCAGGTCTGTTCTGCCACCCGCAGTGGGCATCCCCTGCAAAGGTTTGGATGTGTTACACAAACAATTACCGGTCGCCTTGTCAAAGACAATCTGCTCGACAAAATATGTTTGTCTTTTTGTTTGCCTGCGATGATGGTTCTTCAGGACTGCTTCTTACGCTCAAATCACAGTCTCGCAGACTTTTCCGGTGATTCTAAAGTAGATGACAATGTATGTGTGTCGTTTAAGAGGAAAAGATGCCTGTTTTTTTGTTGCTATTACTGTCAGGAAATGTACAACCTAACCCTGGTCCGCCCAGTAGTAGTAGTCAGATCGCTACTCCTGCTGATTTTAAAGCTAGGTCTGGGTTTGGTTTCATCAATTTGAATGTGCGCAGTCTGTTAGGTAAACTAGATTTTGTCCGCATTTGGGCAAGCTCAACTGACGCTGACGTCATTTTTTTATCAGAAACATCGCTAAACAAATCGATTTTGGCCTCTGACATTGCCTTAAATGGTTATAATGTGTATCGTTCCGACCGGCCTAATAAAGGTGGTGGCGTTGCCATTTATGTTAAGAATAAGTTCAGTGTAATCACATTAGTTTCCAAATCTATCAGTAAGCAATTCAAATTTTTAGCCTTAAATATAGAAGTGGCAAAGGGGCAACAGGTCATGGTGGAGGGCTGTTACAGACCCCCCTCAGCTGTCAAGGACTCCTTGTCTTCGCTAGCAAATCTTTTATCGCAACTAGACTACAAGGAAATAGTGCTACTTATATCGCCGAATGCAAGTCTACTCTATTAATCGGCTCCTAATATCCCTTGAAATTACAATTCCGTCGGCTCATCCGACAGGGTTGAGGACTCATTGTAAGAGCGCGCTAGGTTGCCAANCAATAAGAATGAAACACAGTACAGAAAAAGAGTTTACACAAGAATTACAAGAACAAAGATAAGAGTACAAATTTAAGTAACAGTATAAATAAGAATAACAAAAATAACGCAATAACGTAGATGAATGTACATGAACACAGATATTGTGCTTTTTTCAACCACATTTATTTGAACACATATTTAACATGATTTTTTTAGTTTAAAACAATGTATGGATCCCTTAGTGAAAATCAAGCTACTTGGAAGCAGATATAGTTAAACAATAAAAAATAATAAAAATGTTTACCACCTGCAATATATTTTTAATGAACAATTCAATGATTCTCTCTTCTAAACCATCAACGTGTATCTTAGACCCGATTCCAACTAAGCTGTTAAAAGAAGTTTTTCCATTAATTAACACTTCTTTATCAAATATTATGAATATGTATTTATTATCAGGCTATGTTCCACAATCATTCAGTAGCAGTGATAAAACCGCTTCTTAAAAAGCACAACCTCGATCCAGAGGTTTTAGCCAACTATAGACCTATTTCTAATCTTCCGTTCCTCTCAAAAATTCTTGAGAAAGCAGTCCCAAAGCAGCTGTGTGATTACTTAAAAAACTATGATTTATTTGAAGATTTTCAGTCTGGCTTTAGAACACAACATAGCACAGAGACAGCTTTGGTTAAAGTCACAAATGACTTTCTAATAGCCTCAGACAAGGGACTTGTCTCTATTCTTGTCTTGCTCGATCTCAGTGCTGCATTTGATACTATCGACCATGATATCCTATTGCAAAGACTAGAGCACTTAGTTGGCATACAGTGAACTGCTTTAGGCTGCTTTAGGTCCTATCTATCTGAACGCTCTCAGTTTGTACGTGTCAACGATGAATCTTCCACGCAAACCAAAGTTAGCCATGGAGTGCCACAGGGCTCAGTGCTCGGACCTATTTTGTTCACATTATATATCCTTCCCTTAGGCAATATTATAAGGAATCATTCTGTAAACTTTCATTGTTATGCGGATGATACTCAACTATATTTATCAATCAAGCCTGATGAAATTAATCATCTAAATAAAATTTAAGACTGCCTCAAGGACTTAAAAACGTGGACGACCTTACATTTTTTGATGTTAAACAAGACCAAAACTGAAGTTCTTGTACTTGGCCCAAAGAGTCTACGAAACAAACTATCTAAAGATATACTAACTATGGGTGGCATTCATTTGGCCTCCAGTGAGACTGTAAGGAATCTTGGTGTTATATTAGATCAGAATTTATCCTTTAACGCCCACATAAAATCAATTTCAAGGACCGCCTACTTCCATCTACGTAACATTGTAAAAATCAGGCATATCTTGCCTCAAAACGATGACGACATGCAGTTTAAAAGAGAGACAGCCATCAAGCCATATACCAAGGTATTTGTAACAGGTAACCACTTCGAGTTTTATTCCTTGCGTAGTTACAATATCTAAAACAGGCTCTGGTGTCTTTTTAGCTTAGAAAAGAGCATTACCTTGTTTTTCTCAACATTTAAAAGAAGCTTTAGTTCAGAGAGCTGAGTCTGAATAATGTAAAAAACAGCCTGTAATTTAACACCAGCCTCCTGAATGGAGGGACCTGCACAGTACATCACAGTATCATCCGCATACAAAGTAGCTTCATCCACATTTTCACCTAAACTGTTGATATATATGGAGAATAAAAGTGGACCTAAAACAGAACCTTGAGGAACACCATTAGTAATGTTTAACCACTCAGAAGACAGCCCATCAAAGTGAACACATTGGGACCTTTCAGAGAGGTAGTTCACAAACCACCCCACTGCATGGCTGGATATGCCAATACTGAGCAGCCTCTGTTTTAAGATGCGATGATCAACGGTATCAAACGCTTTGGACAGGTCAATAAATAGAGCTGCACAACTCTGCTTATTATCTAAGATACTCGTAATGTCATTCACCACTTTCATTGTGGCAGTGATGGTGCTGTGTTGCTTTCTGAAGCCTGACTGATGTTTAGACAGTATGTCATTTGTACATAAAAACTCCTTTACCTGCTCACTCACTAGGCGTTCGAGCACCTTCGCCAGAACTGACAACTTAGAGATTGGCCTATAGTTATTTAATAAGGTGGCCTCCCCTCCTTTTAGTAGAGGCAGGACATACGCTGACTTCCACAATTTTGGAATTGTGTTTGTGCTGAGGGAGAGGTTAAAAAGAGTAGTAAGAGGTGGAGCAATAAAATCTGCAGCTATCTTTAAAAAGAAAGGTTCTACGTTGTCCGGGCCAGCCGGTTTCTTAGGATCTAATTTAGATAATGCTTCATGAACAACATTAACAGTAAAATAATTAAAACTGAAAGGGTTTTCCAGACCACATTGTTCAGAGTCACAGACTGTGGTGTTCACAGAAGCAGAGTAAGTCACAGAATCAAACAGAGAGTGTTGGAGATTTGGAAGATGTTTAAAACCAACCTCGTCTCCGCGTGTCGTTTGGTAAGCTGGGTAAATTCGTACAAAGGAAGGGATTAAGAAACACCAGAATACAAGTTAAACAGCAATCTTGTTTTAATGATACAAAGTAACAATACAAATACAAAAGAATCACGAAGCACTCTGCAGAGTACTCCGGGCTCAGGTTCTACCACGTGTGAGATAGGTCTCAGGAACGGCCAGTCAAAAACAAGAGCGCGAACCAAAGGAAAACACAGGCTTTCATACTAAAAACACAGGAGGAGGTGTGTGCGTGCTTTCCCCCAGAGGTCATCTTATTGGGAGAGACCAACACATGGCCTGTCGCACCCAATCAGTGCGACACAGCAGAAGAAACCCGGAAACAAAAAGTCTTTTTCAGTTTGACGAAACGTCTGGTACGAACCTGATCTTATTTCACATCTTGCAGCCAGCACACACACATCCCCTTTTATGGCCCTTTGTCCCTGAGTCCATCTTCCCGCCTCAGGCTACCACACGCAAGTTAAAAGTATGTTTTAAGATATAGTTGTTATAGTTGGCTAACTATACGTAATACATGTAAATCACTTTCATATCAATAATAACGAAGAACACATTACCTATGCTCTTAAGCAGTATTAGAGATGCTTTTCAAATAGTCAAACTTCACACAGGCCTAATATAGAGAACACATTCATTTGTCCTACAGCCCTTCCATTTGTTTGAGCTATTGTTCACATCTTTACTTCAAATAAAAGGTTTCACATTGTATATTTCCAGCTTCCTTTACACATACTGTTATTATTAATACAAAGTAACTAACCACACACGTCTATTGAAAACAAGTAGATTTCCCTGATAATTGACATGCTGAAACTCTTTGGAAGAATGTCCCCTCCCCCAGCTCTCTCGTCCCTGTCATAAAAGCTGCTTCCATTTCATATAGAGTAATAAAACATGTTTAAGCTAATTTCTCCACAATGTTTGTAGCCATTTAGTACCCGCACCTGAAAGAATAAAAACAGAGGTATAGTTGAACAGTAATCATGCAGCACATATATTTACTGCAATGAAAACACACATATTTGCCCCAAGCATGTGTAACGCACCCTCTTCTTTTATGAGGGAAACATTCCAGAGTCTTGGAGCTATCCCCAAATTAGGATGTCCCCTGCTTGCATCCCTCTCTAAACACAAAGACTTCACCTCAATATATTGGGGAGGGAAAATATACTTTGTCCCTTCAAATTTAACACACATGAATATATATAAGGTGACATTAAAATGAATATACCAGATTTAACTTTCCTGCCATAGCACGTTACTTTAATACTTCAAATAATTCAAATAATCCTTCAAGAGCCACAGGACACAAAATGCTCATTAAAGCAATTTAGCATAGTAGCCCTGTCAGATGCTGTGGTAAGGCAAGGAGGTAGCTCATTTCGGATTTCACCGGTGGATATCGATTTTAAACAGATCATGGAGAAAACCCTGCTCCACAAAATGTTTTTTGCCTCTCTTAATAATAATAATACGATGTTTAACCTTTTGGACCTTAGGGTGCATTCACACCTAATAGTCCGTTTTCAGGTGCGCACCAGACGACAGTTTGTTACATTACATTGTTTCATTTTTCAGAAGTTTCGGTTTGCGTTCACACGGGCAAAACTCAAACGGACTATAAACTTTAAACACAAGTCATGTGCACGGAAATGCTGTTCAACCATTGGTCAGACATTAAGGGGGTAAAAACGCAAATCCCGGAAAT
Organism: Notothenia coriiceps; assembly: GCF_000735185.1. Lineage (NCBI taxonomy): Eukaryota > Metazoa > Chordata > Actinopteri > Perciformes > Nototheniidae > Notothenia > Notothenia coriiceps. Next base: position 19,358,652 of record NW_011333040.1, read on the forward strand.
TTCTCCGCCATGGAACATCGGCACTTTCGGCAGGTTATTCTCATGCTACTGTTAAACTGGAGATCAACAGACACTAGCGGCCCGCGCATATGATTATATAATCAGACAACGTCCGTTAAAAAACATTATAACACATATAATGAGACGTTCTGCAGTAAGGAGGGGCGTGTCACCGACGAGAGGTGTTCTTACTTTTATGTAGTTGACGTTCAACACTTCATTCTGCTTCACTCTTTAACTAAACAACCGCGGATGTCTTGAAAGACTCTTGCGCTAAAGATTTTTGAAGACATCCGCGTTCTTGTGACAGGTAAATACTACGCTTCCTATGTTTTGGAGCGGACTGCGTTCACACCAGCAATGAACTGCTCCAGAGTTCGCAAGCAAGCGTTCCAAGACCACCTATTTTAGTGGACCAGAGTCCGGTTGTTTAGTTCAGTTAAGAGGTCTCGGACTGTGTTCACACCGACCCAAATGAACCGCACCAGGGTTCGGCTTTGATTCAACCGGACTATAAAAGGCTGGTGTGATGGATCTTGGTCGTACAGTTTAGCTCCAAAATATTTGAAATATGCATTCTTAATTCATCTAGTTTCTGTGATGGACACAAAGGTAAAAATCATTACATGTGGAAATGTGTATATGGCAACGTTTTGTAAAGATTCAATAAATAAATGAAAGGTGCCGTTCAAAGTGTCCACTACAATATGTTCACAAATAATTGAATGATTCAGCCTAATGGGAGACATTTACATTTTTCGAACTTCAAAAGATTTTCCTAGTCAAGATCCAGTTAATACAGGTTAGCAGAAACACTGTTATACAAAAATAATAAAGTGTAATAACCGGTTGAACATAAAGGCTTAATTTTTCAAGTCATTTCTTATTTATAAAATAAAATATGACCTATAGTTCCAGTCTGTAAGGTGTGCAAATCTTCAAATATACTTTGTCTTATATAGTTAAGTGAATATATTTGGATTTAGGATTATTGGATGAAAAAAGCAATTAGATATTAGAGAAAGCTTGGGTTTAAACTAATACAATGAGCATGTTTCTGTTCTACAATATTTCTACAGTCTTATTTAATTAATATAAAATAGTAAGCACACTAAAGGAAAATCCTGCTTAGTTGCCCCCCTTAAAATGATGCCTTTGTTTTCCCAGCCAATAGAAGGTGACAGCTAGATACATTTTCTACCGATCACTCCCCCAGTCAATTATGAGCGTGCATACCTGATAGATACCAAGTAAATTAGCAACAAGCATACCTGACATATACCAAGCAATAGTTTTATGGAGCAAATCATTCCGTCACAGGCTTTGCCGATATTGTATTGTTTCACGGCCAAATGATTAAACCGTCTCTCTATTGCACTGCAGACACAGCTTCACTCATGATTTACTATCATTTTGTTTCCCTCCGGAGGGCCTATTTTTAGTGCTGGTATCATCCTCATCATCATGTGTTGGAGAAAAGGTTATTTTTAGTCAGGCTGTCACGTGACGTGGAGTCTCACAGCTGTAGGCTAGTGCTACAGCATGTTACAGATCCACAGCTCCCACCATGAAACAATGAAGTAGCATCATGTTGATCTCTGGATGTATTGAGTTAGATCTTCTTAATAATCCAAACATATATATCCACATTTTTACACTGGACTAAAAACTAGCCTCTTGGTACCAACTGGGTGGAAATGTAGAACTATATTTCTGACAAATATTGCTGTTATTCAGTGAACAAATAACCATGATTTATAAAAGCACTCTAACAATCGCTCATTCAGTCATATTGTTGTCGCAGCAGTCTTTTTAGATGTGTAATTGCACCGTAGAAAATGAAAACAGTCGGCATTTATTACTAAAAATATTTGATTTGATTGTTCGCCTTTGAATTGGCCACCAACTTTTCCCTGCTCTGTAATTTATAATGAGCGATCAACCCACATTCTTGATTAAGAGTCACTCGGAAACAATCACAAAGAAAAAAAGGGTTATTGTAATTACTTATTTTCCAAGGATGGTGGAAATGTTCTGGTTCAGAACTATTAGCCCTTTTATGAATTATGAATTAGAACATTGAAGGTGGATCACTTGAGGGTGTTTGAATAATGAATGCATGCGTTGTGGTGTTCAAGTACAAAACGAATGCAAAAGCCAAGGTGAAGCGTGTGAAAGGAGCAAAGAAAATGGACTACTGCTGGTTAAATGGAGAAAACTCACACTAGTATTGCTGGAATTTCTTCAATTTCTATTACTTTTGAAGTTGATGATGAAATTATAAACCTTTATGCACATTTTTTTTTAAAAGGCACTAAACATCCAGAAGAGGTCTTGTAATTATAAAGTAGCAGTATGCAATTCATGTTTTGATTATTACCTTAAACTTGAGCAAAACTTGAGCAAAACAATTAAAGTTGTTCTCAAGTGTAAAAAGCTTGGATTACAAAGCAGATCCATACACACCTGTAGGGAGCAGAGAAGTTTCTAAAGGCCAGAACAGTTAATCACCGGATGGTTCAGTAGAGATGACAGGAGCGACTGACAGCCTATCATTTTCTGGACAGTATTATGCATAATTAAGTCTTTACATAACACGCAGAGGCTTCTATCCTCATTGAAATGTGCTTATTAGGTACTTTTTCACCCACTCTCTGAAGAAGTGTCATGCCACCTTTCCTGATACGGCTGCTGGCACTGTCATTTCATCAAAACATCCACGGTATATCAGTCACGGTTAACCGACCCAAAACCCAAACTTGAAAGATATTTTGTTTGAATGGTCAGAGTTGAGGGAAAATAAAAAGAGGAGAACCTGCTAACTAAAGTTAGAGAAAGAGGAAAAGTCATCACTTCATCCAAAAGCTGTGATGTAAAACTTAAATTCCTTAATATTTTTTACAGTGTCAAATCAGCAGAGGACTGGCACTAAGACTTACTTCACCATCAGCAGCTAAACCCCAATAAAATTGTGAAATTCAGCATTATTTTCTTATTTATACAAGTACACACTACTGGAAATGTGATAAATGTGATATTTATGTATTGTGCATGTTAAACTTATATGTTTTAAATATAAAAGTTTTTCTTGTTTCTTTTTTTTTGTTGATATTTTATTAAAAATATCTTCCGTTTTTATAAATATATTTATTCTATTACAAATTCTTACTTTAACTTCTTATGTTTGTATATTGATTCTAAGTCATTTTGTTAATGAATATTCTGATTCTGGAAAAATGGGATGTCTGGAGTCAAAGGAGCCTTTGTCTTTGCATGAACTGTCACACCCCCAGGTTTATGTCACGTTTTAGTGTTGTCTCTCTAGGTTTGGGTGTTTGCTGTCATGTTTTTCCTCCCGGGTTATTGTCTGGTCCTTTTTCCTGTGTTTTTCATGTCTGTCGTTAGTCTCCCTGGTGTGTCTAATTTCCTGATTGTTTTCACCTGTCATCCCTTCTGTGTCTCCTGTGCTCGTCAGTGTCAGCCCCGCCCCTGATTATTTTTACCTGTGTCTCGTTGTTGAGTGTTTAAATTCCCCAGTCTCCCAGTGTTCAGTGTCAGTTCGTCTTGTCTGTTTCGTTGGAGGCCTGACATCACCTGTATCGCCGTAAGGTCTATGCTCTTGGAACTCTTTGGTTTTTTGCTTCCTCACTGCGTGAGCGTTTTCATTTTTGTTGATGTTTTGGAAAATAAAGCGGACAAACGGACTGTTCAGTACCTGTACTTATTGTGTCTAAAAGATAGTGGCCAAGAATAAAGGTGTGGAGGAAGGATTTAGGTAACACCGATCTACTGAGGGTCGAAAAAGAAAGGGGATAGACCGACTATCAAAGACTCTATACCCCAGTGTTGTAAGAGAAAACAAAAAACTATAACTAGAAAAACAAGACAAATTCTAGTAAAAAAACCTAGAGGAGAAAAGAATTGTTTGACCTCGATACAGATAAAACCTAGGACTGACCACATCGCAACAAACAAGTAAACGCACTCTCCTTAGAAAGGGGAAATGACCGGCCACCCCCACTCATCAGGACGAACCCCTCAAGGAAATGGTTAGAGGTTCTAGAAGTAGAGAGACAACTCCGGTATTTTGAAAATCACCAGCAGACACCAGACAAGTCTAAAAGAAGGGGAGTCCTCCAGGCGGACAAGACTGGGACACACGACTCAAAAAGCTCGGGGAAAGTCCTCGTCTCTTTCCCCCTCTATAAAAGGTTTTCCATCGAGAAGTACTCTTGTATCGTGGTGTAAATAGAGGGACTGAACAAAAAAATTCGCAAGACAATGCTAGGAGTCCGTGCATCATACATCTGGGTTTACGTTCTGGCCCTCTAGTCTCATTTTTTTTTGTTTGAAANTTTGATTCCTCACTGCGTGAGCGCCTTCATTTTTTGTCCTCTGTTTTTTTTGTCATCTCGACTGGAGTTTTGGTGATTACCTTTTTGTTCATTTTTGCTAAATCATGGAAAAATAAAGTATCTCACAATACTTTACCTCTGCCTCCCTGTCTGCATTTGGGTCCTACATACTAAGTGCCTGGAATCGTAACATGAACACTATTACAGACTGCAGACTGTAGGTTAAAGGCCCCAACACATCAAGACAACTGTCCAATGAGTGTGATAGAAATATATAAAAAACTTTATATTCAAGTGGTCATAATTAGAAAGAAACACCTGTATTATCATCCAATGCAGCACAGTTACATCAAAATACAACCAGATTATCTGATTGTCTTTTGATAAAATTCACTTCCTTTACATTTTGTAAGGATGGCGTCCCATGGTGCACAGAGTGAGTAGTTGCCTATTCTTTAATGTCACGACAGAAACACTCATTACATACAGCAATAAACTGCATTTTCTGTGGATTATAAACCAATTTCTTTCACTTACAGTATTCTTTAGATATGGGACTTTACCAGAGCATTTTCGCTTTGCATATTCATCTCACATTCAACAGCCTCAGCTAAAGGTTGACATCTACTACTACGGTAAAAGATATGTATAATTTCAAATCATTTTCCAAAAGAGAGCCTCTCAGCCCTATATAAATAAAGAAATTACTGATATATAGAATGGAAATGAAAATGTATACTACAGTGAACAGGAAATTGCTGAGAAAACGCTGAGATGCTTAGTTTATGAAATGTCATACACAAAAAAGAGCCTATAGAAATAAGGAAATGTTGTTGGAACTACAGTAATACGTAAAAAGTGGAAATTACAGCCTTTGAGCACTGCCAATCTGTGAACGTTTGGCATGAAGCTCAGCAGAGCTAATGTTAAGCAAATGTTCTTTCTCATAAGGCTGATACCTCACCACTCATCACCTCAGCCCTGTTTCATAGGCCCAATTCCAAACCACCCCCTACACACTACATCCTACCCCTACGTTTTTGGGCAGAGGGTCCGCCACATTAAAAGTGCTGTTCCAAACCAACAAGTGTAGAGGGGGAGTGGGTTATCAAGCCCTCCAACAGCGAGTCTGCATCGGTCCTGACTTCACCTGCTGCTCTACCTGACCGGACTCAACGCTGTGTCCGTCCGTCATGTAACACGCTGTTTACAAACAGTTCCGTGGAAACATTCACTGATAAACTGCACAACAAGAGCCCTTTAATATCTTCATACAGATGTCAACAACCTTATGGTTACCTCGTATTTGTTTAAACTCAGGATCATTTACTCATGGCTATTCTAGAAAACAGTAAAGTTGTGTACATTTACACAGACTTTCGCAAAAACTAAGCAGCTTATAAACATCACATTTTAAAACAAAAATATGTTCATAAAAAAGATATGCCATAAAAGATTTGTAGGGTTTTATTTTTGTTCTATTTTAATCCAAGAGATGCTGATTTGAAACCGTTGTTACAAACATTATGGCATTTCCTGTTTCAGCTAGAGAGAGGGGAGTTTGTCTCAAAGCTTGCCACTGTATTTACACACTCCACCTGAAAGGAGGGAGCCTCATTAAGCTGCGAGTGTGACTACAGACGGAGTTCACTCCATCACGGAGGGGGAGTGGGTAGGGTGTGTTTGGATTTGGGCCTCAGTCAGAGAAGCATGGCTGGTGCAGCTCAGCTGGAAGTGTTACTGAATGCAGCTCATGGTCGAGTGGCTGTCTCCACTGCCACTTTTTTCATCACTTGACTGCAACTCAAACGCTGTTGTTTTAGTCTTCAGACCAGTAAAGTTGTAGAAAAGATGAAAGGAAGTCGATTACTTGTCTATGCCTGTTCAGAGCCTCCATTCACATGTGGTCAGTGAGGCTGACAGAGGCTTATCATTTGTGACATCACGTGATCAGCCGCTCTCGCTATCCTGTGCCTGCAGCTAGGTGCCATTGTACAATGCCATTATAGCCGAGTCTCCATCCCCATACACTCAGAGCTGAGCTTATCCTATAGATTCCACTTCTGTGCAGTCCTTGGATCCCATAGATGCATCTCCCAGCATGCACTGCAATCCTGGCTACAACACGATTAAAAGTAATGGAGGTACGCTTGCGAATCCGCAGCCTGCACGCTCTAAACTGTTGGAGTAAAGCACTCGACTCAATATATTTGTCCATCCCGACGCTTTGGCGTTATGAGCAAAATGCTGCTTTCCGCTAAAGCCATTTCCTCATGATTAAGTGACTGATGCAAGCTGCACCTGCTGCGGAAAATGGACATTACATGGGGAGTACATGAGAGGACTGCCAAAATCCTAAAAATATCCATTGTGTCCATGTAATAATAAACAGCCAAGAAATTAAATGTGTACAAGGCCAGGGTTGGTTTTCTAGCATTTGCAGTGTGCCATATCATTAACTGTAATACATTTCCAACAACTGGCAAATCCAATCTCTTTTAAATGTAGGGCTCCCAAGGTAGTACACTAAGTCCTAGATATCATTTCCACACATCAATTGCTCCAGTTGCAAATAAAGCACTAAATTAGCAGCAAATATCACATTATGACTCTCAATTACAGATATTTTAATTAGGCACAGTAAATGAGTTTCGAGTATACACAGATGAACATCAATTTCCAATGTTTTCTTTGCCTTTGCTTTTCTCACTAAAAAAATTGCAGCTCCAGCAGCAGACAACCTTCCAAATAAGTGCCTAGCAAACTTCTGATAGCCACATTTTAAATGCGATTTTGAAAAGAAGTAATTCTGAAAATGACAATGTGTCTGAGATCAGTGAGAAGTGGTTGTTGAAATTAACTTTAGAGAGCAAATCTGTGAAAAGAAGCTGATGTTCTCTGAGAAATAAACAACCGTGTCAAACCACTGTAGATGTAGATGTTTATCGCTCTGCACTGCAGCAATTCAAACTAAGAGTGAATGGAACAAACAAAAATCACAGCTACAATTTACGAGGAGCAGATTATTTTGTATATCCATGCAGAAAATGTTGAGTTTATGTTCGGTTTTCGGCCCTGCAAAACAACATAGACTGGCAGTGTGATAATAATCCTGATGTAGAGATATGATTAGGATAAAATGCTCTAAAAACAGTAAAACCAGTCCAAAGCAAAATATTCAAATGCAAAGTGAAGAATAAGCATCACAGACATCGATGTCAGCCATGCAGAAGGTAAATATATATTCAGTAATGTATGCTTGGACTGATGGTTAATGTAATGTGGATGATGAGGGGGTGACTATACTGTACGTATGCATGAATGCTTGAGCTCTGCAATGAGTGCAGCAGCAGTATAAACAGTACTGAAGAGCAGAAGCCCAGCAGTTAAGCGTAAAGCATTACTTGGCATCCATGTTCCTAATTACCCAGTCTGAAGAGTGTGTGGATTATGTAAATGATGATTGCAGTATATGAAAAAAACACACGTCTAGTTTTACAGGAAATGCAAGATCACAGTAAACCCATAGAAAAATCACCAAAAGAAAGGAACAACCTGCTACAAACCCCCTCAAAACAACACTATTAAAGACGAATTGTGACCAACGCATTTGACATGCAGGCCAGTTAATCCCACTATATTCTCAATAATATTAACTGCCAGTAAACAAGTTCACTAAATAAATAAATAAATAACAGCATGAACGCATCAAAATAAGTTCCAAACACAACAAGAAAAACTAGAGAATGCAATTCCTGAAGAAATTGCTGTTGTGAATGCTTTATGCTGAAAAGCTGATGCTGAATTGCAATGCTGAAATGTAATGTGTAAGAAGAAAGTGAAGAATTTAGATTGAAATGATACATGAACAGTGGGGGCTTGAATGTGTGATGAGAGAAGAAAAGAAAGTAAAAAGGCTTGGAAAAGCAGCAGAATATTTGAACTGCAAACTTTTTAACTAACTTGATGGCGAATGGTCTATCGCCATGCCAACGGCATTTGATGACATCCCATAATACGCTTAGATGCGTTGATGGCTGCATCGTTACTAAACCTGTGAAGTTTTGAGCCGTTTGGAGCATTTTCACTGAAGTTATGAGAAAACCACCACCATTTTATGGCGAGGGATACGTTTCCATGGAAACGGCATATGGTGAGATGTCAGATTTGACGTAGAGCTGTTGAGGCATGGAGAGGTGATATACAGGTGAAGATTGTGGGACGACCGGACCGTGTACATTGGAGCTACAGTGACATCAAGTTTTATGGCAAGGGATGCGTTTCCATGGCAACAGCATATGGTGAGATCTCATATTTGGCGTAAAGCTGTTGAGGCATGGACCGGTGATATACAAGCAAAGTTTGAGGGGCGATCGGACTGTGTCCATTGGCGTTACAGCGCCATCGTGTTTTATGGCGAGGGATCATGGAAACGGCATATGATGACACCCCATAATTGACGTAGAGCTGTTGAGGGCACGACCATTAACCATTATCTGAAGTCTGTTGCTCTGAGCATGTCAGTTGGAGTTATGACATCATCGTGTTCCATAACACAGGTGTTTATATTTGAGCTAACAATGTGTCCAGAGATCAAAGGTTTCCATGGTGATTAGTGAGAGGAAAGCATTTTCATTGTTCTGAATGAGAGATAAACCTGTTATATGTGAACGTTTCATTGGAGAACCGTAACAGATATCGGTGAAATTTCAAAGCGTGAAGCATGACAAGGAACCTTGAGCATCTGAAGTGTACTTTTTGTGTACTTTTGGGTTAATAATGTGGCACTTTTGGCAGATTAACTAAAGGTGTGCGGCTGCTGTGGTGGGGAAAGGTGAGGCTGAACTTACAATGGAGTTTAATGGAGACATGTTGAAAGTTGTTGTCACTTCATGCCCTCAAGAGGCATTTTGTTTCATTATTTAGCTTAATTTTTATTTATCCTTCAAGCTACGAGATATTTTCCTACGTTTGTCATGAAAAATTATGTCTCAGGAATGTAGGGTTTGGGAATTATGGCAGGTTTAAAAGAAAATATGAAGGCAAAATTAAATCTGTCCTCCACTCAGCTGTGACATCAGAAACTCTAAAATTTGAAGAAGGCCTCTTTACCAAGGTCTGAACAATGTTTAATATATGTAAAAGTAAGAATAAGATTTAAAAGTTGTGTTACACGAATAATGTCAGACAGATGTGTGACATTTTAAAGTTGGAATGAGGTTTCTGAGCGAAAGTATGAAGGAGCAGTTAGCAGTTGAAGAAGGAGCAGTTAGCAGTTGAAGTCGCATGAAGATTGTTGAAGTCTGAAGAGTTCTCCATTGACTTCCATGTTAAAAATGTGATGAATTATGGGATGTATCTCTGTAATTATGAAAGTTATGAATGACAAAAGTAATAGCCATTGATTCCCAACCGAGCTGAACGTTTTGATGTTTGAACAGAGTATCTGCGATGTTCAATGTGGGAGAAGAAGCAGCGCAAAATAACCCGGCGGAATAATAAAGAATTTCGTGCGTAGCATAACAGATAGTGGGAATGCTGTGTCAGCATTCCCACTAGATGAGCCACTACAAGAAAGTTATTAATACATTAAATACAAGTTTATGAAGAAAATAGCTCACGCAGGTCGAAGTTAGCTTACATAATTAATATATTAGCCAAGCACTCAATGGCAGACTACTACCATTCATTCAGTCTTATTAAAGTTAATTGTTTTACCAAATGCAGCATATTCTTACCTTGGACTTTTGAAGCAGTTTACATCTTCATGTTTCGGGAAACAAGAAGACAGCAGGACCATGAGCAGGACAGGAAAACTCTGCTTCCGGTTTGAAGTGGCGAGTTTGAAAGTTGACGTTAGTTTGACTCAGCGCCATATATCTATCTATCTATATGGCGCTGGTTTGACTCATCGACGTTAGTTAGCATGTTAGCTTGTTAGCTAGCCAACATTAGCTAACGTTTAGCAGTCAAGCTAATCATTAACAGAGCAGCACAAACGCCGTTACTTCTTCCAGAAACGGACATGTTCAGACTGTTGGCAGTCAAACTTTCTTATTAAATGACACAAAAGCAACAGTGTGAGCAGCAAGCAAGCCACTCAATTAAAGGTCCGAAAAACTTGGCGGAAGAAATCAACCAGCTGGAAAGAACACCTCATTAGGAAGGAAATGGTGCATTCAAGTTTTTCTGCACTAGTTTACTTTTCATTTGATTTGGCGGGAAAAAAATTTTTTTTTGACACTGACAAAGCTGATAATTGCTTGTACCATACTGTAACTTGTGAATTTAAGTTGAGGATTATTAACCTGAAATAATACATAATACAAATTATGCAATTCATGTTTAGTGGAGAAAAAAATGCAATGTAGGCCATGCCTTTGAATAGTTGTGGCATAATAGTATAAAGTTGCAAAAACATTGAATTACATTCTACTAATAGGCTACATCATGATGTAGGCTGAAAAAATTACACTGTACTCAGCTCTTTGATGAAAACGTACCACATGTTATAGGCCTATAGCCTACAATGAAATGTAAAGATATCTAACATTTTTGGCCTTGGATTACCGAAAGTCCAAAAAAATATCCAACATCCCAAATTAAAAACACTGAGGCTCTGATTGGGCTACATGTTTGTCAAATCTGGTAATATAGTGGTCCTACGAGCTCCGGTTACACTTCATTTCAGCATCTGCATTATTCAAGTTCCTATTTCTTACCAAAAAAAACTCAGTGATTAAAGCAGAAATGTGCAATAGCAGGTGGTGGAGTGGCCACACAGTGCCTGTTAGGGTAAATTAATGTCCACAGCAACAGCCTAGAGAGTGTCTTTCATCTGGTTGAAGTGAGAGAAAAAGAGAGAGAGATCATGCAGGAGAGCATCATTACAAGTCCATCTACACTCTTTATCTAATCACTAATGGCTTTGGAGAGGAGTTTGAAAACCATCAACACTGCTGTTTCCCAACATTTCCTGCAATATCGCCCTAGCAGCCAGCCATTATGTAAACTAGAGTGGAAAATATGTTGCTTCAGTCCATTCTTGCTCCCTCTCTGTCTCCCCAATCCCATATGCCGCCTCACAATGACCTTTTTTCATGGTGACGGATGCCAAAGTTGGAGGTCTCTTGTGGATTGGCAGAGATCTTAACATCTGATGTGACAGCCAGATTTTCAGAACACATCAAGATCCTGTCATGGTTTTGAGAAAAACAATCTTAATGTGCAGGCTGTTGTACAAGACACACAATGGAAGGTTATAGGTGGGTGCTGACTGTTTTGCTTTTTCTTTGTGTTAAATGTCAATACTTCACATACCTTTCTGAAGGCCATACCAACCATACAGCTTTTCCTGGATCTATACAGCACCACCATGTGCCCAGTGGATGATTCCTGCTATTATGGGATCATGGGTAGCACCACGTGGAGAATGACCTTTTCAGCCATGTGTCACCTGCCCATGATGCTCATGAAAGCCCACTCAGCATAGCGGGGTCTAAATGTGTGTTTCGCAATGCTCCACTGACGCAACCTAAAAAAATATGAAAAGGGAAAGAGGATCACAGCAAAATATTGGACTCACAGAAGCACGCAGTAACTCACAAACACAAACAGTCAGAAGTACACACTTGGTTCATTTTTTATGCAGCAGCTGGAAAGTATCTGATTAAACAGTACAGATGTAGAAAATAATTGGCAGCAATCAAATTACAGTTGTGGAAACCAAAACAAACAGGACAGAAGGCTGCACACAGCTCATGGATAACACAAATTCAAGGGAGGCAAAATATCAAACCTCGGTGAGGCCGGCTCCACACGAAAAGAGCAATTGTTGTATTCATAACAGCTGCAGGCATGCATATTTAGAAACATAAATTGAAATCACATTTTCTTTTTTAGTGTTTGCCTTCCAAGTAAGATCAGCATAACAGGTGTCCCCCAAAAATGATTTCCCATGTGAAGGTGACCACACTGACACAAAATTAAAGCAGCATCATGTTAATTGGATGGACCTCAGGTCAATGCTTCTGCTTCTTGGTGTTTGACAGTATTAAACTTGGGAAAATACTTGCATGAAAATGCAATTGAAAGTTAATGTGCTAAAGCACCCACATGTGGCTCTTTAAACGTGAAAATGAATCATGTTCACTTGCAACAACAAAATCTAAAATAATATACATAATCATAAGAGACAGTGGCCAAATGATTTAAGTTCATTGTAAATCATTAGATTAATGCAAGGTTGCTACATGTTAAAAAATACTTACTCTAGTGGACAAAAAGTATATATTTGTGTTGTGGTTTAAAACTTTCCCTAGCTCCCTTAGCCTCATTTAAAATGTAAAAACATAATTTACAGGATTGCTATTAACAACTAAAGTTGAGACCGAGGTTTTTCTGTATACAAGGTCCAATCCCTGCAGGAAAGTGCACATTTATCAGGAGTCAAATGAAACCTAACAGGGATAATTGCCTTGTTAGGACTGCCTATGAAGTGCGCTACCCAGTGAGCAGCCATGGGAATGGTCATGCATATAGGGATGAACTGCACACTCCTACTCAGCCATGCACCACCTGTGTACCGCCTGCCAACACACGTTTTTCCATAGATAGGGCAAAGAGCCGTGGGTGGTGATGGCTGACATATGAATGGAAGGACAAAGAGGATGGAGACGGCTGCCTTTCAGTGGATTTTTCAGAGTAAGTGTAGGTGACGGATGGATGATGAGTGTTTGTAGTCAAACTTTGTTTTCCAGTCACCCAGGATTTAACTGAACGATTAATATAGATGTTTTTAACGACCTGCTCAATGTTTGTGTATGTCGTTCCCAGGAGAGAATGAGCACCTCTGCCTCCCCCCTGCTGACTAGCTGCTGCTGCTGCTGATGATGAGGAGGAGGGTGGCAGGGGACTTCATGTTTGTATGTGCAAACATGCCAAGCAGGAGTTGTTGTTTTCGCATCCCAACGCAGGTTCCACCTCTTAAATCACGCTACACGCAACACAAGCGGCTCCAAAGTTCTCCGAGGGAGGCCAGCGCTGTCATGGTAACAGCGTAGAGTGACCTTCAGAGGCTGCTGATGCTCCCCAGAGCCGCCTCCTATTCTGCTTGGCACGGACTTTGTGAGTCATCAACAACATTCAGATTCACATGCTCCCTCTCTGGAGGTTTGGGCTTATTAAAATGGAAGACCAATTGGGGGGGGGGGGGGAATGATGGAAGTGGCAACAGCTGAACAGCTTTTTTGTAGCTTGTGCAACCTGATTACCATAGTCAATCATAAATACATCATAAATAAAAGATGCGGCATAAATGAGGTTTTTGATAATGGGACATGCAGGATAAAAGGGTGATGTGTTCCATTAATATATTGGTATTAACAGACAGTAGCATGAGGAAGCAGAGTGTTTGGTAACAGTACATCAATGTTTTGTGCAGGAAGAGCATCAATGTTGACTAAGAAGAAGCTCCACTACAGGAAGTCTCATCAAATCAAACACTGCTTACCACTCACATCCCATAACAAGCAAGAAAGCAAAGTTCTGGATTAAAAAAACACACATTTCTCATAGTTGCTTTAACCTGAAGTTGTTTTTAACAATGTCAATAAATGTTCCAATTTTACACATACATGTAAGTGTCTACAACATCAATCTCAACATATTTTAACAAAAATGTAAGGTTGCCCCTCGCTACGTGTTAGCATAAAATCTGGTTTTTTAACTTTTAGGAATAACTTTTTTCCCGCAACAGTCATGTCCTGCAGTGATAGCTCGAGATTTTAGAAAAGTTATTAGAAAAAGTCATTATTTGTGTTTGTTTGATTCAACTATTTAAACTGTAACATTTGAATGCATACTTAAAATATCAATGCACATCAGGGGACTTGTGTTGGAAATTAGATTACAGGACTTTGGGCAATGCTTCTGCAAATGTCAATGTTTCTCTGTACTTGTTTCCTACAAATAAATGAATAATTAAATACAAAATTGAAAAAAAAGTACAATATATTTAATAAATAAATGTTCTCCTCTGCCTATGTGTTAAATTATGAGGGTGTTCCAGCAGGAAACAACATCAGAAGCATGACAGACTTCATCTGGTTTCACACTAATGAGCTGGGAACACTGCCACCCACTGGAGGAAGTGATGCATGCTGGGAGGGGAATCTCTCCACCTTCAGGATGACTTGTTGGCTGGTTTAGTTTCTGCAATAAAGCGTGTTGTTTATCATCGTACAATTCACTTAGTTGAACGCAGTGAAAAGATAGAGCATCAATAATGTTCCCAGCAGCCACCGGGAAGCTGTGGGGGGGCACATGTAAAGCAGCACTTTGCCATCACACTCATAGTAAGTCTGAGTCACCGAGTCAATACATTGGCATTTTCTGCACAGTGTGATGGTTTTATATAAATCCTGTATGTGTGTGTATGAGTGGGTGTTTACAGGAAGAGGAGTTGTGTGTGGATGTGCAATGGAGGGGGGTCCGCACTCACTTGAAAGGATGTGATTGGACACACATTTTTTTCATTTTTTAAAGGATCGATTGGGATACACACAAACCTTATCTCGTTGCCATGACAACCCCGGGGAGCCCTGAGAAAGAGATCTCCGGGAACAGATGACTTAATTCCCAAAGGAGAAACAAGCCACTCAAGTCTGTCATCCTCTGCCTTTGTGTGTGTGTGTGTGTGTGTGTGTGTGTGTGTGTGTGTGTGTGTGTGTGTGTGTGTGTGTGTGTGTGTGTGTGTGTGTGTGTGTGTGTGTGTGTGTTCGCGCGCACACAACAAATTGAACAGGTCTATTGTCTGGCTGTGGTTGGATTACTATGTTTGAACTGAATACACTTTTCATGTGAGGCCATTAATCTAATTATTTATAAAAACCAAAAAAATAATCCTATGATAAATATGTTATCTCTTTTTGAAGAGTTATTTATAACAATATCAATACTTCTTATCCTAAAATACATTTAATAAAAGTGTATTGTGTTGATTCTCTGACCTAATCGGAATTTCTGCATACGCACATTTAAAGTAGACATAAACAAATTTTGAACATGAAAAGGCCGCTTTCACAGGAACAAAATGCATGCATTGGTTAATGTGGTCCGGGCATGTAATTACGCTCAACATTTTATGCAAAAAATGTGTGTCTTCATCCATTTGGATGTGTAACTACTTTGATAAGAAACTACATTATATGGAAATATGTGAACAAATAAATGTAGAAAGGAAATGTAAAAGCTTCCAGATGAACAACCAGGGAACTGCCTCTCTATATCCATGGCCCTTAAGGTTTTGGTCAAATAAAGATACGTGTCACCATCAAATTCTCCATATTTCTGTTTTGAAAGCTAATTGGAGCCCCCAACAACTCAGTTTTGACCCCGGGGGCCACAGTGACTTAATCTGACCGTGACTTTGAACTGTGGCTATATTTGTCTTTTGTTCATTTCAAGTGCATTGAAAAGTCAACCACCTGCGTACTCTGTCAGCTGGAGAGGAGCTCCGTGTTTATTCTGCAGCTTCCTCATGAATATGGAAGTCCAAATCAAAAAGTGTCTCTGGATAATTATATCCACAAAGTTTGTTATACTGTAGCGGAATACATTTCTGGATGTCAGGAAGATAATTGATTCTTATTTATTCTACTCCACGTCTTTATAAAAGCCTTACCACATAAGAACTTTATTCAAGCCCAATGGACAAGAATCCACTAGAAAAAGTTAGTCTAAAGCAGAGGTTGTTGTTCATTTTGAAATGGCCCTCAGCAAATTCTAAAAGTATAATGGCCCACACATGAAACGTGTGCTTGCCTTATGTTGTACTTGTAAAATATATATTATCCAGTAATCACCTGTTATTAAGCGTAGTTTTTCAAATAAATTCAGTCAATCTTAGTTGATAAAAAAAGCCTAATAAATTATTCATATAGTAAGCTTCAAATATACCCTTCGTATTTCCTCTTACTTTAAGCAATCTGAGGCTTCTGAGTTAAGGAATGAGCTGCAACACTTTTTGTAACAAAATAAATGAAACCCTATGGAGAGCTGTGATAGCATATTCAAGTATCTAGCCTAATTGAACTTCATTTGATTGATTTAGCTAACTTATAACTTAACTTATGAGGCGATATGCCTCACCTTTAGGGGCCCAGCCCTTCATATATGTTTTCTGTATGCGGCCCTCAGTGAAAAATGTTTGGAAAACCCTGGTCTAAACTTAAAAACAGAAGATGGAATATAGATATAAAATCCAAACCAATGCACCACAGGAGCAGAATATGGGTTTGTACCATCTCAAACAGATCCCTTTTTTTAGGGTATACAGTAAGAGGGATGTTTATGTAATCGTGGTGATAAAATGGTGCGGATAGAAACTGTTTGGATGTGCCATAGAGCACCTGATAATGCAATGGCTGCCGGATAAAGTAATAGTCACTCGTCAAAATGTCTTCTAAATGGGCTGAAAATGGAATAAAGCCTTTAAAACTACTACATCCTGGCTTATAATAAAGCAAAAGCAATGTAGCATTATCTTTTTACATTTATGTTTCTGGAAGAACAAGCGGTTTTATTATCCTTTCTGGTGAATAAAAACCCATTTGTCCTCCTATTCAGTATGTCGTCTGAAGAGTTAAATTATGCCATTTTGTAAATGTCACACCTTTGGAGAGCCATTAGTTGATTCCTCTCAGTTTGTGAACTCTGTTAGTATGCCATTGACTTTTACAGGGCATTTCAACAAAGGGCAGATCCACATGTGGTCCAGGTGTGGAGGGAAGTGCATGCGAGGCGTCTGAAGTCTCGTTATTGCAGTTTCAGCTCCGGCACTGTCGCTGTTTGTCTTCAGGAAAACGGCAGTGGCAGCGGGATTTCAAAAAGCACTTTCATGGGGGGCGAGAAGAAGGAATCACACTTACTTGAAAGTGATTGTGCTGGAGGTACAGTGTGACATTATGACTTGGGATGAGGGGTCTGAACGCAATCATTCCCCATCCTCCCAGGACACTTCAATTTGGTTTCGCCTTCAAAGTGTCACCTCAGATATCACTTAGTTTGGAGATAATGAGGTGCATTTTTTCAGATAAAAAATAGGCTGCTGTGGCAAAGTGGAGCATGAGGAATAGTGCAGAGGAAATTGAACAAATATGTCCAGTCCTCTTTCTGACCCCCGCTATTCTCCGTGTGGATGAGTTCTTCCCCGCACCACAGACCCTGGAGATGGAGGAGATTGGCCGGAGAATCAGGAGCACGAGAGCTACTGATAATGAAATATGGCCGGGTCTCAACAAGAACGAGATAAGGCCTGCCTCTCATCTGTGTCCCGCTATCAGCCTCTCAGGATCTGAGGAGGAGGAAGACCTTTCTGTTCACAGCAGAACATACAGAAACAAACTAGATTGGACACATGCTTATCCTTGCATGACACCATACAGCAAAACAAAGTAAGTGTGGCTTAGATGGTACAGAAAGGAAAATGGCGGATTGGTGGATTTTGGAGGACACATTTAACTAACAAAGGCACACAACAAAATAAGCAAATATATTAAAGCAATGTTTTAATTTTGGTATTGCCATTTTGTTTCAGATGTTGAGTGGTTTAGTTACTGTCAGCTGTTTTATGTCTAACTGTTGAGTGGGGTCTCAAAGGATGAATGTGTCAGGAAGCCATGATTCAATGTCCACAGGCTATTTACTTTCTGGAATGTCAGGAACATGATGGTTTGACTCCACTGCGCCCATATAAGGCTTGTTTTGCCACTAAGTGGTTGACAGGAGGGTTGTAGCACATCATGAAGTGATATCAACACATGCTCATCAGACAGGAGTACATGGGTCACCCTAACACACAACTTAATCACAGTAAAGAAGGTATTCTAAATGTTCAATCATTGGTATACTATTTCATGCTAAACTTGCAAAAAAAAATGAAGGATATCTTTATGTCCAATACTGATGCACCTCCTTATATGGAGCGATGTGTCTCCATGAGAAAAATATATATTTGTTCTGGTTAATGTGGGACTTTAATTTCAGACAACTTGATTATTTGTAAAGTAAACCTATGAGCTCATAACGTCACAGAAAAAATAAGTTACATTTTTCTCATTACATACGTTTTCTTATGTAAATGTACCACATTAATCAGAGAAAATATTCCATTTCTTTTTTATAAAGCCCTAATATGCTGACGTAAATAGGAAATAGCCGCATACATTTAAACATTAATGGTTTATTATATCGTATAAAAGGTAGGGATGTCCCGATCACCTTTTTTTGCTCCCGATCCGATTCCGATCATTTGATTTGGACAATTTGCCGATACCGATTTTTCCTGATCCGATCTTTATGCAATGCACTAAGAGAAAAAAGAAAAAAGCATTCAAGTTGTCCCTTAAGGTTATTCTTTTAATTCAAATTGGATATTCTATCCAACATGGATATAGCTTCTTTCTTTCACATTGGATCAGTTCAGTTGTGCAGCATTGGATCAAAACAAAACAAAGCTTTCAGTACTCGTTAGCTTACTGCTACAATTAGACACTGCGCCCACTCTGTTGCCAGATTTGAGAGAAATAAGCAACCAGGTCTATGAAAACAAGCCCCAAAGAAGCAACACATACATGATGTTGTGTAATTTGAAACCAAAACTAAGGCCTCAGGATGACTTTAAGACTTGAACATGGTCATTTTTGTTTTGTAACATTGAATACAAAATTTAAAAAAAAGTATTTAAAAATTTTTTTAAATTTTAAAAAATCCCGATCCCCGATTTTCTTTCTCCCGATTCCGATCTTTTGAAAATCACGTGATCGGCTCNAAAAAAAAAAAAAGCATTCAAGTTGTCCCTTAAGGTTATTTTTTTAATTCAAATTGGATATTCTATCCAACATGGATATAGCTTCTTTCTTTCACAGCAGCATTGGATCAGTTCAGTTGTGCAGCGTTGGATCAAAACAAAATAAAGCTTTCAGTACTCGTTAGCTTACTGCTACAATTAGACACTGCGCCCACTCTGTTGCCAGATTTGAGAGAAATAAGCAACCAGGTCTATGAAAACAAGCCCCAAAGAAGCAACACATACATGATGTTGTGTAATTTGAAACCAAAACTAAGTCCTCAGGATGACTTTAAGACTTGAACATGGTCATTTTTTTTTTGTAACATTGAATACAAAATTAAAAAAAAAGTATTTATACATTTTCTTTTTTTTTAAATCCCGATCTCCGATTTTTTTTTCTCCCAATTCCGATCTTTTGAAAATCGCGTGATCGGCTCCAATCCCCGATCACGTGATCGGATCGGGACATCTCTAATAAAAGGTATGCCTTTCAAAGCTACACATCATTTAGTTTTGATTAATTTAAAGTGGTAAAGTTATTTAGAATGTAAAGTGAACTTCCTGAGTGAAGGATTATGTTATGCGTCTAATGCTTTCTTCACACTAAACAAGATTACAATATGAAAAAAAGTCTCATACATACATGGCTTTTCTTGCAACCATCCAAAACAAAAAGAGAGATCCACTCTTCAAAACACACTCCCACCCAGTGGAACTAGAATCCTGATTGATCAGACGCTCTCTGAACTCTATAGGATGTCTTGATGTTGCCGTAAGGAGCCAACCAGAAGCCCATTGTGACTAGAGACAGATATGAATCGCCCTCCAAATGACAGACCCTATACAACTTTTCATAAAAATGCTAATAGGGATGATAGAGAGAGCCTGCAGCTGAAAGAGGCCATTATCTGGAGATCTAGTTGACATTAGTCCTGCCAGGTGAGGGAATTACTGCATTTCAGAAGCTAATACAGCTTCTGTGGAGCTCTCTGTCCCAGGATGGTGATTGGCACGTTGAATCATCATAACTGTGTGTGTGTGTGTGTGTGTGTGTGTGTGTGTGTGTGTGTGTGTGTGTGTGTGTGTGTGTGTGTGTGTGTGTGTGTGTGTGTGTGTGTGTGTTAGGCAGAGGAACTGAGCCCCCCGCCACCGTCACATTGCATTAGCGACTCAGTGGCATGGTATCATCACATCAAATTAGTCTTAATGAACAGAAGCGAGTCGACTGAGAGATAATCAAACTTTTATTAAATGACTTAATCTTCTGTACATGCATAATGCCATGGAAAGAGATCTGTGATGACTGTCTGCGGAGGGGATTGCGTCTACCCCCAAAACACGTGATATTTGTGGAAGCAGAGCCTTCTAAAACCTACAGATTATTTGCTCCTCCGTGGAATAAAAAGGATCTAAATACAGAAAGTTAAATGCCACGACCAGCCAAGCCTGTTCCCTTGAGTAAACAAAAAGAGATGCATTTCAAATAGTATGTTCCTTCAGTTCATTTGGTTATCATACACACAAAAATGCACATCTTAGATGCCATAAACAGAGCAGCCTATCAAATATTGCAAAGACATAACTTGTAAACCAATTACAGAGAGCTTTAAAAAAAGATTCCACACACCGAGAAGGCTCACACCCCCAGGACAAGTATAATACTCAGATGTTAGGAATGAAATGCGCAAAGCACATGATTCATATAAAGTCTTGGTAACGTTAAAACTGGAATGATTTTTTTAATACAATTTTCTTCATTTGTAGATTTCGAAATTGGAATTTAGTCTAACGAGAAATGATTGGATGGAAGTAACTCTAGCACTCATGTTCAATTAGATAGCACCAGGCTTTCAAAAAAAATTTTGGATAGAAATGTCAGAATACCCTGATATGTATTGCGAGACTTTGGCTGACGGTACAGTAGTATTGATGTTGAATTTGGTCCTCAAAAGAAGCTCCATTGTTACACTGATAAAACTGCTCTTAACTGAAATAACACTGGAGATTTCATGTTACCTGGGTGACGGCTGTGATTACCGAAGCTTTTTCATTAAACCGTTATACAAGTTTCAAAAGACTTTGTGTACTTGTTTTTGAGCACATACATTCATTTTACCTTTGCTTTTATAGACCTTATCAACACATATCCCCCCAAAATGAACTATCTAAATGGCCTATATACAATACATTTACATTAAATATGTATACGATGACAATCAATCCCGTGAGACTGCCTCCCGTGAGACTGCCTCTAGTTCACTCAGCCTTCACCACCAATGGGATAAATCCTCCTCGGGGGGATGTACACTGTGAGGCTCCTCTACTTTACAGTTTCACCTCTTACACACAGAGACAGAATCAAACTGATTTAAGGACATGCTGCAGGGGGTCAGGAGGAAGCAGATCTTCAGGGGGGTGGTCTCTACCTCGTCAGCTGACCCACCACCTTCAGCAGAGTCTTGTTCTCCTCTTTCAGCTGCTCGTTCTCATCCTCGATGTCATCCAGGTCCTGAGGAAAAAAGGTAAAACCGGGTTAATACTTTCTGTATCATTTAAAGAGAACATTCACAACAACCTCCTGCCAGGTGAGTGTTAAATAATCACAATTAGAATTAGGTCATTCATCCTGGGGAAATGGGGTTTTTCACAGTTGCTCCACTTTTTTATTAAATAAAATACAAATATATATATTTATTGATATAAACATCTCAGTTAGTCATAAAATAATATACATTTAAATGGAATGAAGATATTTATACAAGCAAAAAAGACATTAAGGTGTAATGTCAAAACAATTATACAAATATGTACAGTTTATAAATGTAAGATGTTTAAGTAAGGTTGTGCAATATAAGGATAACATATATAAAATAAAATAAAGATATGTATACGAATAGAAGACGTTTAAGTATAATGTTAAATAAAATACAAAAATAGAATGAAAATATGAATATAGAAATTAAGGTAAAAATGTGCACTTTGTACTTCTATATATAGCATGTAAATAAACAATATACTGTATACAGCGGTGAACTAGTTTCAATTTGAATATGAATTGCACAGTTGAAGAGGGTAAAGTATGTTCTAGTGCCCGTCTATTGACTCGGAGTGCCTTACGCTCCGAGTCAATAGACTGGCGTTATTGCTGCGTGGTCCCCCCCCCCCTACAGCCAGCCTTAATGGCAACAAATGAGACATTAGCAGCTCTAATTAGTAGAAATGAGAAAGGCTCTCGGTTGTGACACTCCTTATATTTGTTTTCTTCCATCACTGATCATGATCGTGGCTGTTGAGACGAGATCAACTGCACAGAGAGAGAGAAAGTCAAACTGAGGAGGTCAGAGTGTCGTCATGCTGCCGAGTGGTGTAAGGAAGAGTTTCAGACCTTTGTGTTTAAGGCAGCCATAAGGGATATTCGTGGGATAACAATGTGACGATGTGAAAGATGCAGATTGTAGTGGTGAACCTATAGAGGGGTATTACCTGAATTTGAGGCTCTCCTTGGCTTTATGGCGTCTTAAAATGAGCTTCAGTTAGTTGTTTGGTGATCTGGGTTGCAATTGTACTGTTTTGGTTTATCCTCACTGCTTTGACCTCATGTCAAAACCCACTGTTTACTACCTGCTCACACTGCGTGTAGCTAGTGAGACCAAAACAGTGGTAGAAAGAGAGAATATTGGATTTACACTCAGCAAAGGGTTGCAAACGGTGTTTCAAACTAAGAATACTGTTCCTCCTAATCTACTGAATGTGTTAATAGTTGTGCTTATCAATTTGTATTTATGTTGTTTCTACACCATATTTTCACTGCTCCAAGTGGCCAAAAATCAAACAATAATTAGTTTGGAATTTCTTTTCGGTAGCTCAAATAAAATGTGTATAGAGTAGAACTTTGCTCTGCCTTCAACTGAATGTACACACTGACTATGAAGAGAGATTGAATCACACTGGTGTATGTGGGATGAGAGCAGGACTTCTCTCTTCACAGTGTATGAAGAGAAAGAGATTTAAGTCCAGCAGTTATCTTTTCTTTCTCTTCCAAATAAACTTCACAGAGGCTTCAATGTTCCTCTGCACAGAGACTGGATCAGCTGTTATCTCCTGCTTTCCCATCAGGCCTTGCGGGGGGCCTCTCTTGGGGCCATTTCTGATGGCTATCACCACGTTTACCGTCCTTACATAAAGGCCTTCTCCTTCGGACCAGCTTCCTGTCCCTGTGATGCTATCAGCGGGATGCAATATTGCACTCAGTGTTTGCAGAGCGGTTGCAGTGTGTATCACGAGGACTGAAGAGGCGAGATAATAACCCAGCAACGTTTATTGGACTAGCTGCTGTTCTCGGGACATTACAGATGAAAGAGTTTTATTTCCCCTGCTATGTTGTTCTTTAGAGATGCTAAAAAGTACATTTGTTTATTTCATTTTGTTGTGTACGACCTGTAACAATATCATTTCTTAAAATGCAAGTAATGCATAATGAAAAAATAAATATACTTCATATTGTAGGTCACAAAGGTTATTCTTAAACCAAGAATAATTCATAATTGTTACTAATAATATAATGCATAATGACTAATTCATGGAGAAATAAAACTAGTATACCATTTTTTTAGATTTCTGTATGCTTTCCCCTTTTTCTGTCAGATTCTTTTAAACTTGCTAAAATGCAAAAAATGCTAGCGGATCAGGAAAGGAGTGAGCAGAGGGTCGAGTTGTCGATTCTTGTTCAGTTTTCTGTGACACCTCACCCTCTCAGACTTTGAGTTGTGCGCGCTGCTAAAGAGATGCGCTACCATAGAAACCAAACAATGGTGTAGCTGTGTTAAAGTCCGAGTGGAAAGAGTCGTGAGTAAATATGATTTTGTCAGAAATCGGGAGAAATGTGGGAGAAATATGACCCCGGGAGGAAACCGGGAGAGGGCAGTGAAATCGGGAGTCTCCTGCGAAAATCGGCAGGGTTGGCAAGTATGAGTTGGAGGCTTTACCTTACTGAATGTGAGGTTTGAATTCACTTCTCTGAATGTTGCACACTATGAAAACTGTAAGCTAGTTCTGAGTGTACCATAAAACACACTGCCTGAGGGTGAATCAAATGAAAGTAGAGCGAGAGACCTCACAGCACTGAAAAAGTAAAAGATTGTTTTTTAAAGTTGAAGACTGTGTTAAATACGGTGCCTTCAGCTGCCACTGCACACTTTCTTACACATCCATCTCTTTCTTTCTTTGATTTATTCACCAAAAGGATCTGTCAAAACACCCTGGGAGGTGAACTGCCTAATGAAACAAAAAGATAGATATATATTTCAGATTAGCTTGAGATGTACAATCTGAGATTTGTATCCACCAGGCAGCACATTCGTTTTTGGTGGAGAACTGAAAAAGACATTAATGTTCCATGCAACACTGGGAGGCAGTAACTACAGTATGAGGCTGAAATGTCATCAGACCTCCGGTAAGCTTTTCAGAATCCAAATTGCACATACAATGCCTCTGTGTAAAATATGTGCTGTCATCGTGTAAGTGTGTAGATCCAAACATAACTGTTTGTTTGTGTCTAATAAATAATCAGTGTAGAAAAACACAAAGCTTTTATAGAAAAGTGCACTAAAATGCCACATGATGATGTTCAACCCACACAGGCCGCCCACACATGAAACCACAAAGGAGCGCTCAAAATATCAGACACCACTGGACTCACTCTGTTCAGCAGGTCGATTTCCTCCTTCAGCTTCCCGATGAGGTCGTCTTTGTCCTCGTGAGCCTTCAGCAGCCGCTCGTTCTCCTGGCGCTCTCTGACCAGCTCCTGGAAACACACGGGCAACATGATTACATCAATTATAGATATTTTTTACAGAGGAAAAGGTTCAAACAATTACTTAAAACTGTAATTATTTCAGTTTTATTGGAAACTGTTATTGTCAGTTTCAAAACACTTTCACTGAGGCATTGCTGACTGAAAGGAAAAACTCAAAATAACATGTTTTAAAAGGTTTTTCGGGGATGTGGTTTAGAATATTATAATCAAATCCTGAGTAGAGGAGGTCTGGCATCTCTCTGCAGTACAAAGCATTAATGTAGGGGACATAAATACAACCGCAAACTCTATTCATTCTTGTTTTTAAAAAGGAACTACTGATAAATGCAGCTTTGCAGTATAAGAACATACATCTCATGTACTCCTTAATAGTAACGCAGGCCAAATGTATATTAGCTGTTTCTCTCTGAATGTGTCATGTGACCTGGCTCTATGAAATGTCCTCACAACAAGGTTGAGGTTAGATACTACTTAGCTTCAAAGAGTTGGTATGTTAGGGAGAGAATGATAACTATTTTATGTCATATTCTTGTTTTATTTACTTACTTTTATGTATATTTATATTTCTAGTAAACATTTACTCTTATATATTTTTGTGTGTTTTTAAAAAGACTCGTAACACATGTCCTTGTCTGAACAACTTAAAGGGGCCCTATTATGCTTTTCCCTTCCATGTAGTGTGTTATTTAGGTTTTTGTTAATGGTCACAAAATGTTCCATTCAGAGGGAGTTTCTCTAAAGCCTCTTACACACCAAAGAACACGTCCCGACAGAACGTCGCCTCACGTCTCCTGCGTCTTGGCCATGTTTCGCACTGGAACACACCGCAAAGACTTCAGCCGACGGCCAAGTTGCACGTGTTTCGCACTGGAACACACCGCAAAGACTTCAGCCGACGGCCAAGTTGCACGGACGAACTGTACCTAGCTAACCTGAAACGCCTCCATTGGACTCCTTTGTTTACCTCTGTTGCATAGTGACATCATTGGTTTCTATTGGCTTGTGCTCAATCACCAAAGAGCTGCCAGCTACATGTATCAGAGCAGACGCGGCTCTGGTTTCAGACAGAGGGTGAAAAGAGGTGCTGTAGCACAGGCATGAGAAGGAAAAAAAAAGCCCTTTTTGAACATTAATGCATGTAAACATGTCACAGTAGAGGCATTAAATACAACTATGAACCTGAAAATGAGCAGAATAGGGCCCCTTTAATTCCTCTTAATATGTTAACGTATGCTCCGAAGTAAATTCCTGTGTAAACCTATAATAAACCTGAGCTCATCTGATCTTGCCATGTGACTTTCCTTCCACTCTGGGTTGTGGTCCGATATTATTTGGCTTTGTAGAACAGGTTTCACTGTGAGAAATATAGTTTCTAAAGATCAAACATACTGTTCATGTTGGTACTTGTTTGATTTATGTAAGCAATGTCTAAGGATTTAACGTTGCAGGCTGGAGTCTCAGAGATTTACCTGGCAAGAATTGTCATGCGAGCTAACCTTCGTCATACCCCACCCCCGCCCGAGGACACAATGCACAAAAATAAGTGCATGAAATGGTTTTTTAGAAATGATTCCAGAGCTTTTACTCTGAGGTCAAAGCAGTTCTTACTTTAAAAAGCTTTTTCCGAAAGCCACCCAAGTGACATTTTATTTCGAGATTTTTTTTGTTGCAGTGGCAGCAGTGAGGGGTTGAGTGTCAGATCAGAGTGGTGTAGGAGGAAAAGACATATCTGCAATGTAAAAGGTCATCGCTTCAACAACACTGAGGAGGATTTCTGAGCCACACTTTCCAGCCATTATAAATCACAACTCAGGCAACCGATCAAAGGTCTCAAAGTGACATTTCTACCGAACAGCTGTTAAAGGCTCTCAGAACTGGGGATGGACTTTCCAAAAAAAAAGGCAATGAAAAGTTGATAGGATTTGGAAGTTAAGGCATATATAACGGATTATTCCTCTGTGATTTTATATTTCCGTGGTGGTTGGGGTTGATTTAGCTTTGGTTACACACAGCGAGAAAGAGGAAGGAAACCCAGTGAACATCAGCTTCTTCAGGTCTGCTTTCACTTGCTGAGATTTCTTCGGTTGGATTTCTATTTCAAGGGTGAATCTGACACCTTGACGGTAACACATTGGAAGAGAATGAAACACCACAAGAAAGCATGTTCAAAGAAGAAATGTTTTTGTTCATGTCAGGGCAGCTCTGTACATCTCCTCAGTATTGATTTTCAGACATGCAGCGGACTTTGAATAACACATAAAACATATTTTTGAATGAAATATGTTCGAATGTTATAAATGATATCTATGTAAAGAACATCTGTATTGCTTCACACACGTATATGCTTTGAATCACGAATAAGCTTTCACACCTTAGTGCAGGGAAATAAAGTTAAGAAAATGGAGAACTTAAAAGAATATTTATATAATTTTAAAAAATGATTCAACGTGGCATACATGTAATGAGTTGCTCATTTGCCATCTGTTTGAAACTATGGATTATAATTTAATTCAAAAAGAACAGAGAGAAAATGTGATTAAAGAGAACAGTTTGTTCTTATTCCATCGTAATTAAACATAATTTTTTTTAAAAGCAGCAGGAAGAACTGGTGGTATGAATCACTGAAACGCATTAGCCAAAGTAATAACTAAAAAATAATCAGCAAGTGTGCAAAATGTTCCGATAAATATCAATCAAACCCTCAAGAACAACAGCACTGACCTTCTCACAGCAGGGAGGTGATCAAACCTGACAAAAGTGTGTATTCTGACTCATCCGGACCAAGATAAGATGGCCAACACTTACTCACCTTTCCATCAGCAAAGATGTTTGTGTTTTAAGTCTAATAGCATCCTTTATGAAGTGAACTATCAAACGACAATAAACTGAGTCTATTCCTTTAAACACAATGTAAGTGTCTTGAGTGTCTGTGGAAAATGAGTGGAACCGAGCAGTGATATGACCCCAGGGTCAGAAGACGTACCGCCTCCAGCTCCTCCATCCTCTTCACTAAAGTCTCATCTCTGGTGTGACGGTTGTGTCGCTGTCTGCTGTTCCCCCCCGCCTCCTCCTCAGAACCCGGCCCTGGAGAGCTGTTCCAAACACACAAAAACAGAAGTACAACATTAGATGCAACTCAAATGCTCAATTATTTATTTTTTACTTTGAATTCTTTATTTTTTTTATCATACATTTTTTATTGCAACATCTTCAATTTACAACACAGTACAGAACACAATTCAGGTTGCACAACATTTTGGATTAATTCAATCCAATCCCTCTATCCTACATCCCACCCACCTACCCACCCACTCCATAGTCCACCACCCACCCAACCACTCCATCCTACACAAATATACTATGCTTGCTATTTCTCTTCAACATATATTTCTCCTGATGGCAGAGAGGAGCTCTCACACCTATTAGGAATATATTTCTCTACATTCAATCCTAAAAGTGTGCCCATCTAACTGAATTCTATTTAAGAGTTAAGGTAACAAAATCTGCAATGTGAGAAATGAACATCACCTTTCTTTGGCAAGTTGTGGCTATTCCCACTATTTAAATTGTCCAATACCGTATTCACACGGTTTAAAGGTAGGAATCAGAGCCACACGATTAAGCTTTAATATGATGACACATGGAACTGCTACCTCCGCGACCCGACCACGGGTAAGCGGGAGAAGATGGATGGATGGATGATGACACATCCATCATTAAAAGAACAGGTGGGAACATTTTCTGCATGCCCTTTCAATTAGACGTGCATTATTAACAACCCCGTGCCTTTTATTCCATTATTGAGAGAAAAGGCCGTCAAGGATTTGAAATGTTGGTGCAAAAAGGATTCTGGTTAAGAAACAATTTACATATTACAACTTCAAATAGGCTCAAGAATGGCGGTGGCCACTCGTGCGTCACTGTTCTTAAGCTTGTGGGGAAAAAACAAGAGCTCGAGCAGAACATTAACCTTATCTCCTCTTCACCTTCTCGCTACTTAGAGACGGATTGCGGGGCAGCGAGGAAAGAATATTCAGTCGCAGTATATTTTCTTACTGACCTTATTTCAATAATTATTGAGGTGGAAAGTTGGAATGAGTTGCTGGCTCTGCACCCACCAATACACAACTACCAACTCATTGTGCCAGGTTCATAAAACCTCCCTGGGAATGAAATGATTCTGTACGTCAGTGGGCTTCACTGGGTTGTCTGAAGGGGGCTGTCTGCATATTTCAAGACAAAGGACAAATATAACTCCTTTGTACAATCTGCATTCTTTTCAGGATCTGCCAACTACGATGTTCCCATTATTAGACAACTTTACAAAGTACTTTGGTCTACAAATAATATTCTAGAGACATAAAAAAACAACTGTTTTGAACAGATCCTGCAAGAAAGAAAAGAAAAATCACACCATGATCTATTAAATGATTTTCAATAAATATTAGAATTATGAAACTATCATTCCCTCTTAAATCATACGGCAAAAATATCAAACAAATATTTATTGTGGACAAAAACGTACAGCGAATCAATTTGATTGTTCGATGTATTACTGTATATTGTTATAGACCTCTTCCTTTAATACGTTGGTCTATTAATTTTATTTTGCCTTTTATCTGGAGCAACATTTTAAATTTCCCCGCCGTTGGGCGAATATAGGATTCCTGGTTTTGAGACAAAAGCCACATGATGTAAACATACAATTAAAATCTTGACTCCCCCTCTCTCAGTTTACGTCCTCTTTGAGGCTACTGTGGCATTTCTACTACACAAGCAAAAGTGGCATTTTTCAGTTTCGTGACATTTACAGGACCAACGGCTTTCTCTTGCTTATTTTTACAGAGAGCCACACAGTGCAGGAACATCATTTATGATCAAGAGGGAGTCCTTGAAACGCTCTCCTTGGCTCTCGCCTACGCCAAGATAACGTGTGTATTATTTGTCTCTCTCAAGCAGTCTTCATGGGTAGTCGTTATCGGCACGAGCACACATGCAAACCGCTTTTGCATGGACAAACACGTATACATTACAAAGCGTGACGACGAGTGCTTCCCCTCTCCATGAGGCTGAAAAAAAGCCACAATGGCATGGCATGCGTGCCAACATCCTTGCATGTCATCGTGATTCAAGAAAAATCTCCTTGTTTGCACACACACACAAACAACACACAGCAGGTGATGAAGCTAAGCCTAAACATCCATGGCCTCGAAACTAAATATCACACCGCGGCCCATTAGCACCCTGCAGCGTGAGGTCTGGGGGAGAGAGAGGCTGAGCCAATCACGCGCCCTCGGGAGCCTCAGCGGGGGGGGAGAGGAGAAAGCTCAGACAGGAGAGTGAATAACAGGAGCAGCCACAGGTAGAATTATGTCTCCTACAAACTCAAGTGTCAATTTGTTCAAAAACGACATTGGAAACCTCGACACGCAGCACTGAAACAACAGATTAACAACCCGCCTCACCCCGATACAGGCCAATCCTTAAAAATAAAGAAAACATCAAGCAATTCAGAGCTGTTTTGAGCTGCTCAAGTAATCGCTTACAGTATATCTCTACGACCCTTTGTATAAAATGATTGTAATTTATCGCTGGAGGCTTGCAAGTGCATGCCAGCCACTGCTTTTTATTTCAATGGCTGCTGAGATTTCAAGTTAAGTTAAGTAGGCAGGGCTGGCCCAGGTGTATTTTGGTTTGTAAGACTTCAATATCTCACGCCCCCGAACTATTCAAGATGAGGTATGATTGGTAGATAGTTTAGCTAATCAATTGAGGAAACACAGAAAAAAGGGTTGAAAAGCTAATAAGCAGCATGAGCCAATTCGTTTTATCAAACATATACATCTGCAGAAAAAGCAGACAATGTGAATTCCTAGGTATTTCAATAGAATTTGATTTCAACAAAAATCATGACGATTATATATTTCTTATTTATTAAGCAGTACTAGGTTTACTTCTAGATCATCTATTGACCCTTCTCTGTCTTAGCTCTGGAATTAAGCAGCTTTATGCTAAAGGTTTTATATATCTAGGGGTTCTTTTTGAATATGCCTCAAGTTATCTCCAAATTGTGTTCACAAAGGGTTAAACATTCAAGCAGAATAATACAGACATAATTGAGGTATTGCAAATTGGAAAGCCAGATACACTGTAAGCTGGAGTTGAGAATAGGGGAGTTCATGTATTATACAGAAACGTGTATAAGCTAAAAACACCTAACTCTAACCAAATACCATCAAAACTAAACCAACCCTAACTACTAAATGGTCCCAAAACATGTATATTATCAGTTAAAAAGTTGGTTTGAAATAAGTAAGACATGATAAAAACGTGCAGTTCATATCAATATATCAACGGGAGATATGGTTAAATAAATATAAAACAAATGATAGGATATATCAGAGCTGCACAAAAAGCTACATTTGATTACAAAGGGTGTTTTTGTGGAGAGTATGAACCCACTGTTCAGATGAATGTCTTGAATCTAGAGACAAGATAAAGGGACTAAAGCAGGAGAGGCTCGAAAAGAGGGTCAATTCTAGTTAGACACGTATCGATAAAGTTGCTCTGTCAGACTTCTGGTGCTGCCCGGCCCACCTGGCGGGTTTTCTGCTGCAGAACTGTGGAGCGTCCATGTGAAGCCGGGCCAGCTGAGGAGAGCAGCCGCCATGACTACAGGCCAGACTGAATGTCAGCTGCCGAACTTTGTTGTTTGGCCAGATTCACGAAAACAAAAAAAAGTTAAATAAATTCATGCTGGACACGCCAATGTTCTCAAAAAGACTTCAACACTTGTTAAAATGTTCGTGTGTTACAGGCTGCATTGTGAGGCTGCATCTAATTACTACAATTTTCTTCAAGAGTTTAGTCTCTCCTATTTAATTTGTAGGGAAGTATAATGGAAGCAGATGAAAGCAGATTTCATTTCGTCAAACATTTCTGTGCTCTCTGCCAAAACTTCTACAGTAAATTCTATGAAATCAAAAGAAAAAATCTGTCAAGAAGGAGTTGTTGGTGCAAGCATCAATCTTTTTGAAGTTTGAAAGCCCCTTATCAAGTGCAATCTTGTAAAGCAATCTTGGCCGAAATGAAGCACAGATTTTAGACTCCAATCCTTTCAAAGAAAATGATTTTTCTTCAAAACACCCTACCAGATACGCAGTGAACAAATGGTGGTTAGGAGGTCCAGATGGTGTCCTGTCAACCACTGTTCAAATATGTCAAAAAAAGGCCTCTTTCTTGAGCCATTAAACATGAAAAGAGCAGCAGGGAGGCAAAAGATCCACGGTGACAACATCAGCAAAAGGGCTTCGGACCCCTTCAGAGGGAATCTGCCCTCGTAATTAATGACTCAAAGTGTGTTTCTCATCCCGGCCTCTGTTCTGCCTCCTGACACATTACTAGTGATGCTGAGGCCGATAAACTGAGCCTAAAGTGTCCGGATAATAAAAAAATAAAAAAGACTCACCTCTTGTGGCGGCCGCTCCCAGATCTGGAGGTTTCCTGAAACAGAAAGGAAAGAATCACTTTACACAAACAATAACAGAAGAGTCTGAACATTCTCATTTTATTACGGTAATACAATAGGTTTTAATAATAAGAACGTTTTATTACACTCTCTCGAGCCGCATGCAGCTCTTTAAGCCCTCTACTCTGGCTCCCTTGAGCTTAGACAAAAATAAGAAGGAAATAAAATACAAATATTTGTAGGACTTTTTATATTTTGTTGCAATGTTGAAAATGTTTTGTATCTTGTATTTTGAGGTGATACTGTGACACATAAGTAAAAAACAAAACGGTTTTAATTAGGTCAACTAAAATATGCGTCACGTCCTGCTACGGTGCCGCGTCAGCGCCTTTTCTTGCAGGCGAATAACCTGACCCCCGGCTCGATGAGCGAACTGTGGATACATCAAAGAAAAGAAAAGTATCGGAGGAACAAAGAGTGTGGACAGAGTTATCTGCTTTCACAGCAAACGATGCTGGCTTACCGGTATGTTTGATATGTGGAGAGAAGTTGTCAAAGGTGCTGCAGCCTTTACGTATCGGAGGAAAAACACGGAAGACGAAGACAGCTGACGATCTTCAGTCATAATTCAATCAGTTGACTCTTTTTAGGGTGCAGCTATATCTTATATTTATTTCAAAGTGGGCCCATTTGAATTATCTTCATTTTCTTCAAATGTGCAGAGGACAGGTGCTGTGTTGATTTATTTTAAAGTAGGCCTGTGTATTTTTTTTAATTCTCCTTATAAGAGTTCTTTGTTTATTATTAGAGGTAAACAGTTTTCTATAATGTAATAAATAATAACTGCAAAAAAACTGTAGTTTTTGTCTATGATGTAACATTATATTCAACTTGATAAGCAATCAAGCTATCAAATATGTTTTGCGGCTCCAGACAAAAAAAATGTGTGGAAAAGGGGGCAAAATGGCTCTTTTGGTCAAAAAGGTTGCAGAACCTTGCACTAAGATATATTTGCTTTATCATTATGTTTGGTGTATTCTATCTTCTTTGTATGCATTTTCCTTACCGGCAACATTTTGTCTATTGCCCTTTTTTATGCTAAGTATGATATATGTTGCATTCTCGGAGAAGAAGACTTAAGATGACCAAAACTAGCCTTTAAATCCTTTGAATAGTAGTGCTCTGCAGCCTCTGATTTCATAAAAGCAGTAGATATGAGAATGAGTTTTTAGATATCATTTGTGTTCATCTGCCTTGGGTGGAGAAGGTTCAGCAAAAAGGAAAAAAAGAATTCCATCTACAGGATAAGAGAAATGTATCAGGACGGAGACCCATTTATAGAAAGCCTTAAGGTTGTGTGTGACTGTTTGTGAATCGCTGCTGCTGAGCGTCTATATAGATGAGCTTTGTTCCATTTAATAGTCCTACAGGAGCCCTATTGCCCCAAGTTGTGGAAGGCAATCTTGTCTTGCAACATGTTTATCTGCTTTTCCCATTATTGTATGATCTAAAGGTTGCTTAGATCATACAGCAGTGATGCTCCATAGAAAATGGCCTGTGGTGAAAGAGCATTTCTCTGGAAAAAAAATGAGGTGTGTGAGAGGAATACGCATCTCCTCTCTCCTAAGGTCTTGTGCAGTGAAGGGTCCCAGGTTTGATCGAGGGTCCTTGGCTCTGCGAAAATCTATCAGTCAGAAGTTGGCTTTGGCGAGGGGGGAAACGTTGTGCCCGCCTCTTAGCATGCACCAGCCTCTCTGTCTCTGTGACATATGATCCATTACTCCTGGATGAGATACCGAACCCTCATCTCCTCCCTAGCTCAAGCCTGGATAGGTTTACTAAGATGGAGGACAGTAAGAGGGCAGTCTGGTCACATGATAAATAATTCATCTGCTGCGCACCTGACCTGGTTCAAGCAACAGCTGGATTTAAGAGCGCTTGATGCAATTTTAGAAAACTGACATTTTCGAGGATTTGGTGTAATCCAACAGCTGCAAGGGCTTGACTTGAAAAGCCAGTTGTTTTGACACTGTTCAGTATTTCCAGAATCTGTGTTATCAGGAATTTAGTAAAAGACAGAAAGATGGTTCTACCTGTCGTGTGTACTTGGCCAAAACCCATTAAATGTAATACATATTATTGGACTTCAGACTTTTAGAAAACACGGTTGATGTCCAGAATTTGCATACTGGGGTTATAGACAATAATGTTTAAGGGTTAGATTAAGGACTTCAAATGTAAAAAAAAAAGTATTTTAAGTTATATTTTGTTTGATTTAAGAAATTTAAATGAATAGTCAACATTTTCTTTTTTTTATATTCTTTGAACTATTTGTTTCAGTACTACTACATCCCTATCCTAGAGTAAAGGGTAAAAAAAAAAATGGAAGTCTGTATCCTCACATAACACATTTTTTTGTTGAGTTGTAATGCATAATATTGTTTTCAAGCGTTAGTTAACCTCTATGAAAGCCTCCAGTCAACAGATCAAAGGGAATAAATAAAAAATGCTGTCTATATGTAAATGTGTTTACTCTCTAGATGCCACAGTCCAGTGTAACTTGAATAAAACCAACAGGATTCTTTGAAAACACAATTGACCTGAAACCCAGTCTTCTGGTTTCCCACAGGAGGCTGACTGCATAGGAAACAATTGCTTGGTTTCACATGTCCCAAGGAACTTTATTAAATCTGTTTTTGTAAGATCCGACATGAGCAAGTTTCATATTCAAAGTCTGTTTGCCTTCTGAAAAGGGTCAGTGGACTGGATTGATTATTTTCCGAGTTGAAAAGGGGTTGAAATAGTCAAAACAACAATATGAGGGGAGGTCAGAGCGGTCAGCAGACGTTGCGAGGCCAATCCTGTAACAGTCAAAACAATTTGCATGTGATTCTGAGAATAGACTCTGAAGCTGAAGCACAGTGATGTTATCTCCTGCTTCTTGTGGCTAGCGTGAGAATAAATCAACCTTATGGAACTGGTATGAATGAAATCCTAGAAAAGAAGTTAGATTTTTAACCAGTAGAAGACAAATGAATACCTTACAGTGCAATATCAAACGGCTCTAAATTATAGCAGACCATCATACACTGTGCAATTCAGCAACATATCTTTATTATATCACATATATATTATAGGTCTATATTATTTATTTTAAATACCTTTTATTTAACTTTTTTTTATACATATTTTTACATTTTACTGGATCATTTTATTGTATTTTATTCTTAATGGATCAACTGTTGACATAATTCCCCTCGTATTCAGATTCTGATGATTACTTCTATGACTAAGGGATAAACTGATCACCGATATCCCTCTGTGACACGAAGCACACGTGAGAATAGAAGCATATTGTGTTGGCAGAAACATCCCATTACTGCTGCGGCTTTTTGGCAGTGCACACCTCCTGTCTGGCATAGGAATCTGCGAGACAAGGTCAGTGTAATTCATGGGCGACTTCTTCACTGCACACAATACAAAGCATGTGCAACTTTATTTATCATGCTTGAGCGGCGCTGACAGCTCGCATAAGCCCCGGCTGCATGTCTACTAAGAATACAGAGACAAATATCAACAATAAAACAAGTGCTTTATCCCTGAGCTAGAGTAGATTTCTTCACGATGTGCATTTCTTTGTAGTGTAAGGAACACTCCAGGCCACTTTGAATGTGTAATACAACAAATCAATTCACAGCTTGTTAGATTCAGAAGGAATGCCGTTTTATTCCATGAAAAGATGATCTTTGGCTTTCCATCCAGCTGCCTACGGCGAAGTACTCAAAGCATTTCTCTGAACGCGTTTCTCTGAATGCCTCCAGTAAAATTGTGATTTTTATCAATCAATTCAATTGAGAGGTGGTCTTCAAATAGGCATGCATGACTGGCATTTAGAAAAAAAAGACCTTATACATGAACCAGCAAACCATGCTGATGAAAGTCCCTATCCTGGGAAAGATCACAGGTGAGTGCTGTTTATGTTTGTATGAAAACTTTGCTTACTGCTGCAATTCATTTTATGACGTGTACCTTTGTGATAATAATTATGGGCAAACATTACTGTGACGTACAGTAGGCGACGTCTATTGTTATGAAAGAGATGTGTTTGCTGTTTTCATTTAGATGCTAGGTTCACTGTGTCTGGCTGAAGAAACAATTGTCAAAAGGCCAAACTGGAACATTAATGGAAGGCTGAAAATAAAAAGAAAGTTTAATCTGAAGTCTACGAAGCAAATAGCTGCAGAAAATCATGTTAACCTCTTACCCTGTACATCTGTTGCATGTGTATTATTCAAAGGCATTTGATTGGCTTACATTAGCATTACTTGCAATGTGTGTACTAGAAGAAACAAGACATCTTAATATATTCTTTTTAAGGTTTTAAAATAGATCTGAATAAGTGGCTAAGGGATCCTGTTTTGTACAAATGTAGTTCACTTTCTCACCAACTAGGTTAAGTATTTTTGCAGGTATCGGTTCTGTCGGAGATAAATATGATTGCGATTCAGTCGGCTTATATAACTGTAATCCTAACAATCTTGAATCCACAGTTATGAGGGTGATCAAATATTGTTTCAAGCTAAACGATGAAACTGCGCTTGCTGTCATCACCGGGGCTGCTGCTGCTCTTGGCTGAAATGCCAAGAGATGGTGGTGAACATTTCCCTGCTGTTCAGACAACATGCTCTGCATCAGCACCAATTTTTGGAATGAAAGGTGCTAATTAAAAATGATAATTAGGGTTGCTAAAAAAGTGCTGGAAGGGGGTTGATAACAGTGTGTGTTTTGCATGTGATAGAGAGGTACAAAATAAATGATTTTGCTCTGCAGTGGACCTGGCGCCACATTAAATGCAGATGATCCCGAGGAATGTGACATATGGTTCTGACTGCAGGATCACTGAAGCAGGTTTCATGTAATACTTGCATACCGGAGGGAGGTAAGGCCTGATAACCAGGACCACATGCCTGCAGAGGGCCTCTCGCACCGGCACATATCAGATACATTAGTCCTGTCTCACTGGGAAAAGGTGTGTGTCCTGTCCATGCACAAATACACACTCACAGATATCGACTTTATAAGCAAATAAACAGCTGCCATGGCTGGACATGAAAAGCCAGATGAGTACTTCTCTAAAAACGTATCTCTTATCAAGAATTGAATCGAACTGCTAACAGTGATGTGTACTTTATTCAAATGTCAGACTTATAACTAACTAAAACAGATTATAGGAATATAACCATGGAGTTAGTTTGTCAGATTTAACCTTGCACAAAATGTCTGTGTATACTTGGGTTATAAGGATTCAATTTAGAATTTCAACCTTAACTTGTTTACTTGAGTTTATAAAATGTCAACAATGTCCATCATAATCTCAAAGGTTATTCAAATGGCTCATCTTTCGTTTCATTTGAAAAGTTGCACTATTATGAAAAGATTTCTGTTGATAGAATGTGAGGTGGAACACATGTCCCAGAAAGAGATGGAAAACACACATCATTACAGAATCTAAAACATCTGATAAACTAATTCAGATCCTTTGTGTTTCCATCATGCTGCAAACAGAGGAGTAACAGCTTGTTTGTGTTGGGAAATGTTCTGAAACTGTTAACAGCCCTACAGCTCTGAACACAAGTTGAACTGAGCTTCTAGAAAAAACTTTTTGTCCAGATATCTTGATACTAGCCAAGAGGCCTGACTGGACGCGGTATATCATATCAGGCCTGACATGGCAATCTCTGTCTCTCGTTGATAAATGGGGCCTGAGAGGAGCGGCACATTTTTGGGATGCTCCATCTTTACAGATGTCAAGCTGACAGCTCTGTAGTAAATCTGCTGGCCACACTGGACCTTCTTTATTTTCCCAGACTGCCTCTTTATGAGCACTCTGGCACCGGACCCCCAGCAGGTTATGAATGTCACATGAGTGACAGTGAGACATCTAAAGGCTAGTTTCTGTAAAACCACGTGGTGTGCGTTAGACGTCATGCTGGGAGAATAGATTCGGCATTCATAAATGGACATGTTCAGTTTCAGATGTTGAGAATCTCTCACTATAAATTAGGGATGTAACGACACCAAAAACTCGCGGTACGATAATATCGCTATAAAAAGTCCATGGTACGATATTTATCGTGATATTGAAAAATAAAGGGGAATCTTTTTTGATTTTTTTAATTAATTTTTTATATAATAGATCTGATTTGTACAGCATTTTAGTAGGATAGTAGTATTTTAAAGTGTCAACAATATAATAATCAGACCCTGCAATAGAATAAATCAAGTTTCACTTTAGTTTTTCAAGTAACTCAACTCTAACTCACTCACTCAGCATCATCAAGGTTATCTTTTAGGAATATGAGCATGTCCACATTTCCAGGTAGAAGCTGGGATGTTTGGGCGTTTACAATATCCTCTGCTGTGGAAAAACTCTCTTGCTTGGTACTGATGTTGCTGGGACAGAGAGATATGCTTTGGCCATGGGTGGCAGCAGTGGGTAAAACTGTGCATTGTCTCTCCACCACTTCAAAAACAATACAGTTTTTGCCAAGAGGGTGAGGCTTATTGACAGGGCGAGATATAAATATACTGTTGGTAATTGTCAATGTCTCTAGGTGTGTAAATGTAGCCCTGTAAATACCATGTCCTTTTGTGTTATCTGTTGTTTTATGTTCATGTTGTAACCTACTTGCTGCCATGTTGGACAGGTCTCCCTTGAAAAAGAGACCGATGATCTCAATGGGACCATCTGGTTAAATAAAGGTTTCAATTTTTTTTTTTTTATTTAAAAAAAAAAATACATATATATTTTTTAAAAATTAAAAAAATCGCGGTAGATTTTGTCAGTCTCACGACGGTATGGAGACATTTATTTACCGCGATATCGCGATATTCGATATATCTTTACATCCCTACTATAAATACTGCAGAAAACGGATTCCACAGAATGGCTTGTTTATTTCCTCACTAGACTACCTCATGTAAAGAGTCAAATCCTCTGCTTTTTATTTTCTACTTCCCAGCAGGTGCTGTCGCAGTCTTCCTGTTAGTGCGGTGTTTGTGTACATTTTTCATACACAAGCCCCTCGCTTCGAGTAAACAGCCTCAGACGGTTCCAGCCTGAATCAGAAAGAGCCCCTCTGATGCAGAACAGCCGATCCATCTGGAACTCTGAGCAGCATCCACGAGAGCTGTCACTGTGTGGAGCAGCCATTTGATTTCTTCCATTCCTCTCAAATAGCAACTTTCATGTAAATCAGACGATGTTTTACAGAAATACAAACTGAGAGGAGGTTTCAGTCGTTCGTACACAGCTGGATGCTTTTCATTTCCTGCGTGTGCTCATATCATTATTTGGAAATCCAATGTGTTGGAAGTTGAGTGTGTTTGAAGTTGAGTTGGAAATTGCACCCAATGCACTTCTGAATATGAACTACTTTTACTAATTGATTTACTCCTCAGACACTTCCTGGACTTATTTGTAGGAAGAGCAGACTGTCTCTGCACGAGTTGACTTTTATTGAACAAGCACAGTATCGCTTGCCAAGATTAAAAGACTTATTTTGTAACAGTAACTGATTCACACTGCTAAGAACCAGACACACTATACAAAAGCACACTAACCCTGACTCGCAAATAACGTTGGATTGATGTGGCTTTGGACCTTGTGAAGCTGCACAAAGAAAAACAAAGAGAGGAGTCTGAAAGACCAGATACTTGTTTCTGAAACTGTTATTTTCATTATCTATAATTCTTAATTGGTATTTTGCATAATTTATTACTAATTTGGTTTTAAAACAATTATAAAGCCCAGGGTGACTTTTTTTTTTAAATTGTCTGTCTAACATCCCGAAAACCAAAATATATTAAATGTACAAGGATAGAAAACAGCAGCAAATATTTCTACTGCAGAAGCTGAAGATAGTGCTCCATTAATGACTCAAACTAATAATCGATTATAAAAATGTATTGCTTGTCAGTCAGCTAATAAATGAAGGGCAATTCATCTCACTGCTCATATTGATACAATCAAAATCCATTTCTCTATAGTCACATTAACAGTAGCTGCTTTAGACACATCTCAAGCTTATGTCACACTCTGTATGTTCCAACAGCCTTAGGAATTAGACAATTACACCACCAAAAACCTAACATGGCAGTGAGAGTCTCTCCTAGTAGCTTTAAGAGGATTTAAGGATATGTTTCTTTTAACCGATTTCACAGTGATGATGAAATGCAGAGACACCTTAGGGTTTTGCATCACTGCAGCTTGTCACACAAACTCTGAGCAACAGTGCCTCTGTTTGGCAGGAACCATGTACAGTATCTAGCTTGTGTAGAGTGTGGTGGAAAATAAGACCATGTTATGGGACCCTTCTATATTAAATCTTCACTGTATTGAGGCTGACATTTCAGCTAGATACCATTAAAAGGTGAGAAAAGATGTGCAGCTCTGTCCTCCTACCTCCTGTCTTGTAATTCCTTACCATTAAGTGTCCGGTGGCGGGGTCAGCCGCCATGGCCTCGTTCTGGAAAGTGTTGGCCTGAACCAGCTCCTCCTCCTCCTTCCTGTTCTTCTCCACGGCGTCATCATCGTCCAGCTCATCCAGGCTCTGAGAGAAGATGAAGATGAGAGATGAGTTTTGATCAGCCTCTGGTTGCTCGAGTACAGCCCCAGAGAATATGTTTAACAGGCAACACAGGAAGTCAGCTTAGAGGGAAAAAACTGAAGAAATCAGAGAACACGTTTTGGCAGATTTCACTAATGCCGGCAACCCATGAATAAGCATGCGAAGCCCTTTGGGCCTTGCACATTTGTCAGCAATCATTCGTGAAATGGGACACCATGATATTTACTGTATTAAAATAAAATTGCCTTTGTAAAAGAGGCCCAAGGTTACTATAAAAACTATGTCTAAATGCAAGTTATATCATTTATTTTCTAACCTATTTGAAATACGGCTGTTTAATTGCATATTTAAATAGTTATTGTTATTTTTTCCTCTGCGCTCGCTTTGTGTCTTCATTCCCATTTCCTTGCCGTGCCAATTTACACTTTTTATTGAAGTGTCTTTTTCCGTCTCAGTTTCTTTTTTATTATTTTGTTTACAAAGATGCACATCTGTGTGTATTGAAGTTCCCATTAATCATTTCATAAATTCTGACTCAGATATTCTTTCCCATTTCTAGTTTTGTCATGCACATGGGGTCTCGTAACATTGTAGGGTTGTCTTCAACCTCTTTCTCTTGTTTTTTGTATTGTTTACACTCGGCAAAGAAATCAGGACCCTGACGACAGATGCTTGGTCACTTCAGTACACATTGCACACTGACAGATGTGTGGTGACAGGCGAGGTCATTCCCACCATCACAGCGATGTTGACCTCTGGCTCATTGCAGCCAGGGTCTCCTCTTAATCCTCTTAGGACATGATCACATTCACTGCCAGGAATCCCTGAGGAGCTGCAGCTCAAACACTACATGGACTCTCTGGT
The DNA here is from genome assembly GCF_000735185.1 of Notothenia coriiceps. Lineage (NCBI taxonomy): Eukaryota > Metazoa > Chordata > Actinopteri > Perciformes > Nototheniidae > Notothenia > Notothenia coriiceps. The sequence goes on from NW_011333040.1 coordinate 19,400,635, forward strand.
CAGGCAACAGGAAATCGGCCTGTTTGCGGACCTTTCACCTCTTGGGGACAGTCAGAGGGGATTTCTGACCAGAGGAATGTCCCTTGAAAAAACAATAAAGACATATACAAACATACACAGAGCAAACAACCTTTGGACAGACGAGTGGGGAGTTAGCTTTCATTATTTAGGCACAGATTGTTCACATTCCCTGGGAAAACGTCCAACTTTTCTTCCTGTAATCTTAGCTTTATCGTGAATTATGTGCACAGCCTCAGCTTACTATTTGCATTACTTTACAGTGAACTGTGCAGCGGAGTTACCGGGTTCATGTGTCGGGAGCCCTGAAGATTCATTGCGTAAACAGAGATCAGCATTAGGATGGATGGTTGGATCGTGACGAGAGACAGAGATCGGAGCCAAGCTCCCAGAGGGTTGCAATGCAAACCAGTCTTTCCTGTTTCAGGCTGCAGGGCGAACAAAAGGTGCCCGCTCAAAAGACCCTTTAGTGGTAAAAATAGCCTTACAAGGTTAACAAGGAATGCAGTCATTTGCAAGGCCTTTCCTGCCAAACGGGTTATCAGCGACCCTCGGGGAAAACACCAGGCCCTTTTCTTTTGACTCAGAGTTCAGCACTCTGCTTCTAAATTCCCTCACCACCTCTCTCCATCTCTAACATGATGTGCACAGGGGTGGACACAATGAAAGGAACCAGCCCTGCATTAATGATCACCTTTTTATGCCAGAGATACTATTACTTATATAATATGAGGTGTTCTTGCATTGCCACTCAGCATTTGAACTTGTACTCACAATATGTGGGTAAAAAATGGCAGAGGTTTTGGAGATTAAAAACTGAAATGAAATAGAAGTTTGTCTGCGTCAACACAAAGTAAAAGGCACAGTGACTAACCCCTCTGCTATGGGAAAACTTGCCTGAAACGCAGAATTGGGAATCTCAAAGTTTATGTTGGATAGACATGCAGTCTGTTTTCTAGTATTCCAAATTGCTTTGCATTTCTTCTATTCCAGAAGAAAAAAGGGAAGGGGGATCTGAGTGTAACCATATAAGGGATGTTTTTGCCCCTGAATTCATAATAATGGGTCTGTGGATTCTTATGGCAGATGTCTTAACTTGAAGCATGAAAACAAGCAGGGAAGGTGTGGAGGGATGCTTGGACTTGAAATGTTTTAGGGATTTGTTGAGATTTAATCCAAACAAAGGGAGTTAGAACAAATTGGATAACTATGAACATAAATAGTGTCAGAGATACAAAGCATTTTCTTTTAATGACACCGTTAGTGGTTGTAGTTTTGGCCCTACTAACAGATCATTCTCATAAAGCTTGTAAAAGAAAGCACCCTTTGTATTATCAGAACAAATAATGTTATGTAGTGTATTTTGTTTCTTTATTATAGCAATATTTGAAAGCATGTCTTTTATGGCTTTACACTCAATATTAATTACACTTTTCTTTTTTTTGGTGCATGCTGCCCAGATTCAACTGATTACACGAGGACACGTTTTAATGCACGCCAGAACTTTCTGATTAACAGTATAGAAAAACACTTGCTTAATAGCATGTTAATTAATCATATCATATATGATATACTGCCCCACTAATGAACTACAATTAAGGTTGTAAATGTAAAATACAGCCCAAAGTAAATACACATAATTTGAGAAACATGGGTTCTTGTTATGAAGATACATGCCAAGTCAAAGAGATTAAAAAGATGAGCGTTAGCAGCCAGCTTTCCAGAACTGTCTCTACTTCCTGTTTACAGCAGGGCCAAGAGTCAGGAACTCACAACAGTGTTTACTTTAGTGAAGCAAGTCAAACGCAGATCCTGGTCTGCACCAAACTCCAGAGCCAAGTCCGTCACTCTGCACAAGAAGAATTAAAGAAGATACATCTGGAGCTTCACCTCTATTGGAGTGTGTGTTGTGGTTGGAAACGCACTCCTTGGGGAGGAAAAGGATCAGTCATCTTTTATGATGCCCTTTTGCTGGCTGCAGATATCTGAATGCATCAGGTTCTTTGTCTGCAGAACAGCAGGCAGTCTGCTTTAACTCCCCTTCTCGGACAGTTGCCGTTTAAGTGACTGTCAAAGGGATGCTGTGGTTAATTTGAGTGAGCTGAGTACATTGTGTGGCAGTAGACCTGAAGCTATACACAATATAACAAAGGTTCAAAGTGATGGGCTGTCAAAGGCTCAAGTCAACTTAATGTACACTTACAGTTGACATGGCAGGATTGTGCCGGGACAGAGTTGCTGATTTTCTTCACGAAAAATAAGAAAGGTTAAATAGAGTACATACAGTAATATAATAGTATATAATATACTGTACATATATATATATATATATATATATATATATATATGGGATTGTGAATACGATTCAAAACAGAAGTAAAATTTTCTCTGCAACAACACAATAGAGAAAATTATAGCAACAGTGGCATCCATGGCAACCATTAGTGCAACTATCTGTTTACAACATCTCTGTCTTGAGTTTGTCAAAAAAAGGAAGTTTCAGCCACTTTTTTACTATTTTATTAGATTTTATTATCATAAAAAAATCATTGTAAAAATCGTCTTAAAGATGGGGTAGGTAAGTTTGAGAAACCGGCTCGAGATACACTTTTTGTTATATTCCATGGAATGCTCTTAACATCCCGATGGAAGCCGTAGTACTGTAAAAAGCACGACCAATATCTGAGCCGGCCCGGCTAAAGTAACTGGATGGCCTACCTGCCTGTCAGCCTTCCATCTGTGCACAAACTTATCTCGTGCCCTCATTGGTCATGTGCGCGTTTGTGTGTGTTGGAGGAGGGGCTCTGTAAGGAAGTGGCAGATTTTTTCCGGCTGTGTATTTTCAAATTCTAGCGCACTCAAGCTGGTTTCTCCCAAATTACCTACCCCACCNAAAATTGTTATGGCCACACTAATTGGTGGAAACTAGTAAATTTTGTCTTTAAAATTATAGCAACAATTGTATACAACCCCAACACCTAAAAACATTGAAATTACATTAATCCAACACAAATATAATCTTTAACAATTATAATACAATTTAATTTTTAACAGTCAACTCCTCCTGTAAAATGAGATGAAAAGCAGTATTTTTTTTCACCACTAGAGTACACTATAAACTCAAGAAATGTGAATAGAATGTGTGGAGATAATCTGATGTTGGAGATAATTAATGTTCTCAGCTAACTCAATTATTATATTCTTTTCTTAGTCAGTTATTTTCTGTTTTGCCTGTTTATTGGGATTCTGCTCTCATTATATTGTCTCAAAGGTGGGGTAGGTAAGTTTGAGAAACCGGCTCGAAATACACTTTTTGTTATATTCCATGGAATGCTCTTAACATCCCGATATAGCAATGAATATCTTAAGTGCTTTGACAAAAAATCCGTAAAAAAAATGTCATCTGTGGAAGCCGTAGTACTGTAAAAAGCACGACCAATCATCTGAGCCGGCCCGGCTAAAGTAACTGGATGGCCTACCTGCCTGTCAGCCTTCCATCTGTGCACAAACTTATCTCGTGCCCTCATTGGTCATGTGCGCGTTTGTGTGTGTTGGAGGAGCTGCTCTGTAAGGAAGAGGCAGATTTGTTCCGGCTGTGTATTTTCAAATTATAGCGCACTCGAGCTGGTTTCTCCAAAATGACCTACCCCACCTTTAAGTTCATTTTGCTGGTAATAGTTACATAGGCTACTTTTACTTAAGTAAGGTTTGCATGATCTTTTTCATACATTTGGAGTATTTTCCCATTGTGGTTTTCAAAATGCAATTTTTTAAGTAAACATTTGTAATGCTTCTTCCACTGCTGGCTAACTTATTACATTTCATTTGGGAACATTGTAGTTTCACTTGCTAACATTGTTAGGTTGTTAAGTTCAGTTGAGTACACCACAGTATCCTATTCTCACAATGACTACACCACCTAAAATTACAGCAGCTCATAAATATAAATGATGAATTGGCTGACCTTTGTTTTCTTTCATGGTCTGGATCATATTCAACTGGACTTCACTATATGTTACCCTGATTAAAGTACAATCAGCAAACACCACTGCTCTAAACCTCTCATACCAAGGTCTAACAATTCATGCATCAGACTTACATTGTATCCACCAATTAGTGGTCTGTCCTTGGGCCGTGTGAATAGTGTAATGGCTCCCCACACAGGCATCAGGAGGAAAAGAAAGTTGATCCAGAAAGCTGGACGGATCTCTGACCCATATTTACCTGCCACAAAGAAAAAGCAAGAGACTTTTATCATTGTTTACTGACCCATATACATCTCAGTGTACATCTGTATTAAAGCATCCAAATTAAACCTGTACAGTGCGCTTAAGGCATACAGTACAGTGTGTCTATGATAACACAGCAGACTTTAGACGTCTGATCTTGCAACACTCATGTATGAAGTTTGAAATGTCAACAACAGATGCTTAACGCATGCTTCCTGCTTTGTTCTGTGGCTTGTGACGGCAGGCGAGGCATGGAGCATGTCTGTTGGCAGGCTGAACTGTGACACTGATGGTACACGACAGAGCAGATGTTCACTTGATCAACGCTTTTCATCACGGGACAAGTGAGGGTGAATAAGAGATGTGACTCACCTGCCACTATACCGGCGATGAACACACTCATGTTGGCACACAGAGAGCCAGCCCAGATCAAACCCAGGGATCGGTAGCCTTTCCTGGATGGGAATACATGCCAGTCAGTCGATACATGCCTCTAATGGTTAACTTCTTACACATCTATCACATGTTCTGTGTAATACATAGCACGGTGCAATTTCTCCTAGTGGTTAAAAGCTGGCAACCTTTTAAAACAATTTTTTATTATATGATAGTACCTAAACCAAGACAGCACTCACCCTGAACTCTTGAACCCACTTCTTCAAATGACTAACTAACTCTAGAGGACCCTGTTTCCTGAAAATAATGTTTTATTCAGGCCATTTGGTGAATTTGATATGATTAAGGCAACTTGTGAATCTCTCTCTGTCTCTATTTCTTGAAGAAAGTCTAATATATGAAAAAACAAGGCAAGTCTATGGGCTTAGTGCTAAAATATTCTGTTACAGCTGTGCTTTCGCAAGCTCTTAAGTTGTTGTTTCATCAGTTAGATAGGCAGGGTACTGTTGATTTCTGTATAGTCATGTTGTGATGGACAGCAAGATGAATGAGCTTGATGTGACCTGATGTGACTTGATCATCACCCACCTGTCTGTTATCCTGCTGATCATCACCAGATACATGATAAAGTGCACTATTCCATCCCAATAACACATCATGATGGCATAGGGTGTCCCCAGGTAAGGCTCTCCCTGAAACACAGACAGTACGTAGAGAGAGTGTTAATGACCAACAGTGGGTTCAAATATGGCTGCCGTTTTAAATCAGGGTATTTTGTATTATTAACAAAAGCATTTTAGAGGTGAGAATAAGAAACCTACTGTCTTTTGGTAGAATGTCATAAAGCCGGAGATAAATCCGTCATATTCCAAGGCACTCACCAGGTCAATGACACAAGTAAAGGAAAATACAGCAAAAACTGCAAAGGCAATAAACAATTGCAACAGGTAAATAAAAACATCTATCCGATTGATACATATGAAAAATGCATAATTTTAAAATTCATACTGTTTCAGTGTGTGTTGGTCCGTGTAAATGTAACTAAACAGTATTAGCTTCAGACCCCCCAAAACTTGCAGGACACCATGACATGTTAAGCAGCTTTTCAGCTTTGAACAAACGTCATTCAAAAGCCACCATGATTTTGAAAGTTTCATGAAATGACTCAATCTCTTTTGTCCAGCTAATCAGAAAATACATACAGTGTTGTAAGAGTGCTTAGAAACCGCATGTCTCCTAAACCTTTATAATACTCTTTTCCAGCTTTTTTAATTCCACATTTTTAAGTTCAAGGCATTTGACGTCAACTGGTTAAGTGATTTATGGGAAAGCGGGTGGAGAAAATTAAGTCTTGAGCAGTAAGGGATGCTGGAGGCATATTTATATTGAGTCCCTGCTTCCAACCTAAGGTTAGAGCTGAAAGGCCATGTCAACAAGACAGAATTTAAAGTGCAGAGCTGAACAAACACCTGAGTGGCATGTGAGTCTTACAAATGCTAAGAAACCCTGGCCCCAGTAGTACAATGGCTGTCATTGACTGTTTACTAAACACTTCTATTCCCTGTGAGGTTTCTTCAGGAGATTTGGGAGCTAGAAAAGTAACTGAAACAGCTTCCATATGATTTGTATATGAATCACTAATACCAAGTGTAAAAAAACGTTCTTTTAAAAAAACTGGATTACTAAAAATGGGCTTTACACATGAAGTAACAAGGGGGTTATTTTTGAGTGCCAAGAGGGCAGGATCGTGCACCTTAAGGATATTGGCTGACTTTTTAAAGTGCAGCAGTTTCACTGGTTAACAATCAATGGACTACAACACACGTCGGCTCACCAAAACACTGGCTACAGCATGTTGGAGACTTTCAGCAGATGATCGTAGAAGACGTCTGGATGCTTCGGACCATAAAAAGTCCTCAGTCATCAGGGTGCAGTGCAGCATGAAATGTAACTTCACATTATAATTAAGGAGATGGGCATTGGCAAATCATGCTCATTGGATTGTTAATGACTGGGAAAATGTTTCCTGGATGTAATCAACTACAAAATTCACATTCACAATGGCAGAGCATGTGGGGTAAACAATATGAGGCAAATGACCCTTCACCCGTGGAAAAAATTGTACACAACAGTTGGGAGGTATGACTGTTATGGCGCAACCGATATGCATACACTGACTTCATCAAGAACTGTGAAATATTTATCAGAATTAGCAATCCCTTTAGCTGAACTGAAACAGAGCATCTAAAAAACGTGCACATCATTTGTGGAAAATCGCACGCCTGCATCAGTGATTTGCAGTTGGATATACAGTTCATAGAAAACAGCTGTAAAAGCCATTGCAATGATTTTCTGCCTGGAATTTTTGTCAGAATGTCATTATAAAGGGAATCACAGTTTGTTGTGACACGAGCATATCGCTGCAGATACCACAGCTTAAAATCGCTGTATCATATCCTTCCTATCTGTCCTTCACACACTCTTTGCACACAGACACATGCGTTTTGTCTCGACTGTGTACCAGGGCCTCTGTAATCCTCAGGACAACAAGGTTTATCTCTGACATCTAACAGGTGAGATAGCAGGGGGATTATGGCTCTCTATCATTGAGAGGAGCCTGCCGCAGCTTTGTCCTCATTGTTGTGGTTTCTCCAGCCTAACACTAGCCTGGCCCTGGGCACCAACTACGGATATATCACATTGTTTCTTACCCACAAGCTTAGCCCCTGGTATCAGCTGCAGGGGAGAATTTGCAGGGAAATAATGACTGGAAATGGAAAACATATTTGAGCAATAAATTAACGGGGAACAATGTGACACAAATCTCTAAAGCTAAATTGAAAGTGTGTAAACTGTGCACAAGAGGCCAACTGTCATATGATTAAAACTGAATCCAGACACCCTTATGGCATTTAGAGTCAGTTGATAGTGTAGTAGCAATGGTTTTATGCAGGAGCAGAAGTGTGGAGTCTTTTCGTGTATGACCCATTTTCCAAAAGCTGTGATTTTGGTTCAAGGTCAATTCAAGTCTCAAAAGAAAAGCTAAAAGATTAAGTATGTACAAGAGGTGTGAATGTTCTCAGCTTGAAGGGGGTTTGGGTCGGTCATGACTCAGAAAAGTGTGGTTAATATTTGCTCTGAACCTAAGCTGCTTTCGACATATCAGGTGAAATCACATTGAACACAATTCATGTTACATACAATATAATCTTTGTAAAATACAGTGATTTGGAAATATATTGCATGTGAGTTGTGAAATGCACATATAGTTGTGTTGATTACCAAAGAATAGGACATCTTTAGGGGGGTTGCCACGCGTGATGAGGAAGTAGAATAGAAACACAACCACCAATACAGCAACGCCAATCTCCAAGATCACATAAGGCCTGTGAAAGAAGAGGAATCCAACTGTTACCTAAGAAACATAAGGGTACAGATTGTCCACAGGCTCACTGCTGACACTCTGCACTTTTAGATACCAATCTGCTTCTGATTTTCTGCTTCATTCTCTTCACTAATTAGTTTCTAACATGGAAGTTGTGCCAGTGTGCTCGGCAGTGCTAAATTAGTAAATGATGATGAATGGGAAGTCAGGGAGAATGATAATCACGCAACACCCAGAGTCAGCACAGGGAGAAATAATTCAGAAGTGTGAGGAGAAATATGTGTGAGGGATGCACTGTACCCAGAGGGAACAAAGGCACTGCTGGTGTGGTGCTTTGTTTCCCTGCAGATTCCTGGTGAGATGGCAGCATCACATTATTTTCTTTTCTTTCTTAACGCCTGTAATCTTAGATTGTTTTTAGTTCAGGTGTCGCCTCATTGTAATCTGAAGTTTTACAAATATAATAAGTTTAAGCAATCCTTAATCAGAATTGTTGGTATTTCTGATTAAAAAAAAAGTCAAACTATCTGTCATCTTATTATGGCAGGATCACATTGGATCTACTTTTCTTAACTCCTTTTATTTGAGATTTTGGTACAAGGAGTAGCCTTGTATCAGTTTTACAAATATAATGTGTTTAAAGAAACTAATTTCTGAATCAAAATGGCTGCTATTTCTGATTTAAAAGTCTCAAAATCATGTCTCTCTGTCATGTTATTACATGCTTATTTTTTGTTGAAGAGAATATTTTAACTGCCTTCAAATTCTCTTTCTTTGTATGAGGTTATGCATTTTTATTTTCTAAAAGAAAGTAACATTGTCGTACAGTTAGTATACAGTACAGCAACTTATCTTTGTTAAACTTAAATACCCTCTCATACTGCTGTGGTGGTATGCCTTCCAGTGGCTTTAAAGCCCAGCTTTACAAAGGTATAATCAATCATAGGCAGAAGTGTGGGAAGCAGCAAGCTAAGGCCATGTTAGTTCAGCGCTGCCCTCCATGTTTACTGGTCAAAGGTACCGTTTTCTCGCACTGGAAAGATTAATGTGCTGAAGGTATCTCCGGATAAACAACATTACAGCCTCAGAAAAACTCACAATCTGTGCTCACAGAAGGAAAACAAATGCTGTGAAGCTTCCTTGCCAACTCTTCAATTCAAAAGTGCAGAAAGATTTATGCGCACAATACTGTTTGTTTGCAGAGTGGAAGAGCACAAGGCATATTGTATGTCAAGAGCAATTTATCAAACTCTTCTGGGCAGTATGTATTGATTCTCAATGTCCACACACTCAAAAAAGAGCCAGCAGAGATATTCACACAGGAGGAGTGTAAAAGTCTGTCAAAAATGAGTAATATCTGGCTGTAAAAAGTTTAAGGGTGTCGGAGTGCAACGTGTGTTTCACTGGCTATTCAGCCCATGAGGCAGGACACAACTCTTAAATGTGCCCGTAGGTAATTTTGGAGAAACCAGCTCGAATGCGCTAGAATTTGAAAATACACAGCCGGAAAAAATCTGCCACTTCCTTACAGAGCCCCTCTTCCAACACACACCAACGCGCACATGACCAATGAGGGCACGAGATAAATTAGTGCACAGATGGAAGGCTGACAGGCAGGTAGGCCATCCAGTTATTTTTAGCCGGCCGGCTAAAATGATTGGTCGTGCTTTTTACAGTAATACGGCTTCCACTGATGCATTTTTTTTAATGGATTTTTTGTCTAAGCACTTAAAATATTCATTGCTTATCGGGATGTTAAGAGCATTCCATGGAATATAACAAAAAGTGTATTTCGAGCCGGTTTCTCAAACTTACCTACCCCACCTTTGAGACAATATAATGAGAGCAGAATCCCAATAAACAGGCAAAACAGAAAATAACTGACTAAGAAAAGAATATAATAATTGAGTTAGCTGAGAACATTAATTATCTCCAACATCAGATTATCTCCACACATTCTATTCACATTTCTTGAGTTTATAGTGTACTCTAGTGGTGAAAAAAAATACTGCTTTTCATCTCATTTTACAGGAGGAGTTGACTGTTAAAAAATAAACATTTATATTATTTAAATTGTATTATAATTGTTAAAGATTATATTTGTGTTGGATTAATGTAATTTCAATTTTTTTAGGTGTTGGGGTTGTATACAATTGTTGCTATAATTTTAAAGACAAAATTTACTAGTTTCCACCAATTAGTGTGGCCATAACAATTTTAGCACAAATAACTAATAATAAACTATTAAAAGCACATAAAATGAAAAATGCCTTGGATGCTTTTCAGACTGCTAATCCACACTGTTGGCCTCAATTAAAAGTAATGTGACCTTAGTTTACTTGCACTATCAATGAAGAACACCTCATTTTTTCTTCAATATCACACATTTCTTGACTCCGTTCAGCACTCTCTATTTTTTTTCAATAAATCAATACGTGCTTTGACTTACTCTTGAAATGCAGGAATGCTGTTCATGGCATAGAGAATGCCGAGGGCAGAAAATGAAAATAGAAATACAAAGGTCTCCATCTCTTCAAAAGCTGTTCCCTTCAGAACCCCTCAGCACTGGTAAAAGAAAAGAAAAACACAGTTATCGGTTTTCACGTCAATACAGTATCCTCAATATAGTAATACTGATATTTTAAAAAACAATATTCAAAAAGCAAGGAACCAATATATTTAGGAGAACTGGAACAAATGAAATCAATCCTTTAAGTACAACTAAATATGAATGTCATGGAATAATATCCTAAATGAGACCTACAATTTTGAATAGAACGGAAAAGAAGCAGAGCAGGCTCTTACCGTCTGGCTACCCTCTCGGTGGATTAATCAAATTACGGCTGGCCTGAGGCAGACATGGCCTTTACTGGGAAAAATAATGAAGTGGAGACAAAGAAGCTTTTGGGGGGAAAGTTAAGCAATTTGGTTTGGTCAGAGATTTACATAAGTCGTATTAGTGAGGAGGCCTACATTCCACTTCATGTAGCAACACACTTTAAGTGACCCTGATCCTGATCCACTTAATGTGTGTTTTGAAATGTGTGATTGTGTGCCGTTTATGATTCACTCATATAGCTATACTACAATGGTTTAAGGAGTATGGATGTGACAGTAGTTTTCAGGGATCATAAGAATTGAATTGTCTGCTCTTTTTTGTTTCCTTCAATCCAGCAAAAATTGTGGACACTGTGACCTAAAATATATCAAAAATGTTGATCCATTTCAAGACATGGTTGTATATCAGTATGTCGAAAAAGGAAAATAAATGGAGATGGATTAAGTTCCTTAAAAGTAACCACTGATTTACATTTCTTAACAAATACGTGTTGCTGGTTTTGCAAGGGTTTTAAAAACAAAAGGAAGGTCGTTGACGTCAACTGTATGCAGAGTGCATGTCTATTTACAGTCACTAACTTGCGTAAGAATAACAATGAACAGATGCTGAATAGGCAGACAATATGAATGAATGTAGTTGTTTGAGGAACACAGCTTTACAGACCTATTTCAGAAAATGTGCAGTGAAGACATAAACAGGAAGTGGGAATTATTCCTGCGGCCATTTCTCCAAATGCAAAAAAAATATCAATGGATGCAAATCTTCATTGAGCCTATGTTTAAGGGCTCTGCTTTGGGTAATTTTTCTAAGCCCTTTAAATTATGTCTGCAACTTAAATATTTCAGTTATTTCTTAAAGAACTCAAAATCCAGTTCACTCCAAACCAAGTATTTGCAGTATGTTTCCAGTAGGGTGCACCAGATCCAAGCTAAAAGAGAAGACCCCCCCCCTATTGATTTTGAGGTTGTTTAATTAGAAATGCTTTTGATTTAAAATATTCAGAAACATCAGAAATGTTTCCAAAAATTAGGGTAATTGGTTTATCACAGCTTGATATTGCGTTGACTCAATTCAGATACATATGTAATATCTATTCCTATTCTGTGTAAGTACATTAATAATAGCACAGGTAAGTTATATTTCTTGTATGTGTACAAACACCTGGCAAATAAATGTAATTCTGATTCTTATACAATGACGCTACAACAGATAAACGCAATGTTAGTCCTAACTCAAATGGTCTTCAATTATTAGCTATAACATGCATCATAAAGGTGTAATTTAAATGTGCCAGGAGCTTGCCTTTAAATCCTGTATCAACAGCCACCACCTGTCTGACAAAAGACCAAACAACAACATCAGACAGGGAAGACAAAGCACAACCCTGCCAATATCTTTTATCTTTGAAGACAATTTCAGTAGCTTAAATGTAAACAACACACACACATGCACACGCCCTTTAATTCCCACCAACCTTCTATGTTGGGAAAGGGGGGGACTGTTTTACCAGGAAAGCCGTGGCACTGTGTGTTTGCTGGAAACAACTGGAACTCTTCCAGCTCGATGGTTCAATAACGTAGAAGGAACTGATGGATGCCAAAATGAGACAGCAACCTGCATAGATGAACATCTATCTAACATCTAATAAATTGGTTTGTATACAACAACTGTCTGCAGGGAAGAAATTCTGGTGATTTGCTTGAATGAAAATACCCTCTATAGAACAGTCACAAAACATATTTGGTGTCAGTTGCAGAGAAAATCCAACACTAAAAAAACACAGAAAGGCTTTTTTTATAACAATTTTTTAATTTTTCCTAAATTTAAACATAATGCAATTTATGCTCTCTCTATGTTTCCCTTCTATTGTGCGTTATTTTCACTTTTGCAGGATGCTTTTTTATATTGGTTTATTCTCCAAAATCCTCTCTGATATTACACAATGAGCTCTTTTTACATTCATTAGGTTATTCATTAGCTTTGATTATTACTATCATTACTAGTGGCTCATAGTCATTTTCAGGCTAAATTTAGACCTATGACCTCTTAAAGGGACAGAGAATAGGAATTTTAAAAATGACATGCTCTATAAAGAAGTACAGGCATGTCTGTAATAGGTAACGTCTCATGGATTTACATTTATAGACATCTTTCCTAGAATGATTGGTTGATTGAATAGGCCTCACTATATTTTCATTTTTTAATGGAAGTTATTGGCTCAATTAACTTCGAAAGCTTTTTAACTGTTTGAGATCATACAAACGTACACCGAATGTAGGGTATAGGGACAATTTAAAACCAACCCAAATACACTTTGCCTGTAAAATTCCTTTGCAGTTTGATTAACATTTTAGTCTTTTAGATATGTCAATTTATAATCAAGTCACATCAAGCAGCATCAAGTTGTAGATCTTACCAGGCAAATTGATGTTAGGCTATTTAATAAAATACATTTCCGAAGCTTATTATTACGACTTATCGTTGTTTAAGGCCAATAATTGGGCAGTAATTGGATAATTTATTGTCTTATTGGCTATCATTTTCAGAGGTGGGAGAAATACTTCGATCTTAGATGGACAAGTAGCCTACAAGTAGAAATACCAGAGTATAGGAATACAATACAATACAAGGTGTTATAACAGAACAAAGACACAAAGAAACACTAAACATAAAGTCAACAATTCATGTGGCACAACAGCATAACACAAAACATACTGTATGCCAACAACGTGCAAATAAAAATATATATACATATTAGTATATAAATAAAAAGTGTGTGTGTGTGTGTGGTCACTCACTGCTCCTGAGGTTGTGACAGATTACTGTTACAAGTCCTGCATTAAAAAGGAATACTCAACTAAAAGTACAAAATGATCAGCATCAAAATATACTTAAAGTATCACAATTTTGTCGTGAAAAAATGTACACATCTTAGAATAATATATCATATGTTTTGATTATAAATATTGATGCAATAATGTGTTTATCAAAGCTGGTAAAGGTGCAGCTATTTTTATATTAACTATTTATGCTTCAGGGTTTTTCTTGTGTAAAGTCTTATGTATGTGTTGATTATATTTCACACCATTGATCCAAATCGGCAAAGCAAGTAAAGATATTAAATAGGTAGGCTACTATTAAATATGTAGGGTTCTGTAGTGCGGAAGAAGTAGACTACAAAGTAGCACAGCATTGAAATACTAGTATAGTACAAGTGCCTCAAACGTGTACTAGAGGAAATCTACTTAGTTTCTTTACGATCATTTTAATGAATGTATTCTCTTGTTAAGCATTGGTTCAGGTGTGAGATCAGTGTGAGATGAACTATTTATGGCCTGTCGGGCTACTCTCGGCTCGCGATCACCAAGCGGCACTGCGTGTGACGACAGCGGCGGAAATATTTTCTCGCTATTCAAAATGGCACCGTCTCAATCAGGAAGTGGAGAAAACAACTAAGAAGAATAAGTTGGATAAAATCGCTATTTGCTGTTACTTTGACGCGAGTCTTCGTTGAAAACCATCCCGTGTGGTCGGGGTTTGGATTGAAAATAAGAAACATATTGATGGTAAGTGTAATTCGAGGATATTGTGAAAAGGCAGGCGACACATCGGCAATTGCCTTTATACAACAAGATGCGTCCAGGGAAGCCTCTCCTAGGAGCGCACGTTTTTAACGACGGGTTACGCCGGTCTTCAGTTGTTCCCCTGAGTTTAGCGTTATCATAGACGACGATATCGGTAGTCTTGGATAAAGTGGAGATCAAGAGAAGTTGGGTTAGGGTTATCTGTAGCACAGAATAAGACGCCGTGTTGTTGGTATTCGCAATTACGATTCAACGGTCAAGAAAGGCCGGTAGCTAACCACTAGCTTATTCCAAGCTAGCTAGTTACTACGTAACGTTAGCTAGCTTGTACTAAGCTACTGCTCTGATAATCGGTAACCACCAAGTAATGTGGCTCTTCACAAATACGTGATAACGTTACTTTAAAGTGAAACATGCTTGCCTAAGTGCTTGTTACACAGACATGTCATACAATAATCTTAAATGTTCTTCAACACACTAACTAGTTAAGATAGTGAGGCTAATCCAATAACAGACGGAGTTAACATTCAAAACGAACATACCCAAAGTCAGAACACGACTGTGAGCTATGCTAACCTAGCTAGCACAGTTGGCTACACTAAGTATGTCTATAGTATCAAACTAGTCTAAAATATTGCTTCATTTGTGATAATGTGTCAAGTAAACGGGAGTGGGCAATTCACAAATGTGTTGTATCCAACGTTTGGTTTCTTTCTATCTCATCTAAAGTGTTTCGCTCGCCGATCGGCAAGCTAACAGTGGCAGTAAGCCTGTAATGAAGAGCCTTGGCTGCCTTTCTTTGTGCTGCTCGAAGATCAGTGTGCCCCGGTACCGTTCTTTATAAACCACTTTTCGTTTACGGTTTTGGTTGCTAAACATTTCACAAAGTCCACGCACTTTAATTCATAAACACGTTAAATAGGAAGGGTTATTTATTCATGCCTATTAATTTACACATAAGGCAACGTCTTGTTTTACTAACGTTATTATCGAAGTGTACATTGAGTAAGATGGATTAATGTAACGTTGGATCTCACAAAGAGTTGGGTAATATAGCCCCAGTTTGTGCCCGGCATGTATTATCATAACGTTTATAAAGGAGATGGTGTAATGCTGTACTTTACTAACTTTAGTCATCAACACGCTAGGCATGTCAGTTTTTGTTTCATAGCTTGTGTTTTAGTAGGGGTGGAAATATCTGATCTAACATTATTTGCTTAGTGTGAGACTGAAACCATAAACTGGCATATTAGGGGTTGACTGGAGGAGTGAGTGACCAAGAGGAAATGAAAACAGTTCCCACAAAGAAGTCCCCCCTAGTTTTTTTTGTTTCGTGCAATTCTCACTCTTCAGTTTCCAGTGGGCCTGTTGCCTGTAGCCAAGGTTAGTCAAGCCTCGTCATAGTGGTTTGCTATTTTTCTATTGATTTAAAATCCCAATTTTCATAATTAGAAATCCCCCTTTGCTGATGGACACTTTTTGGTGACTGTTAAGTAAAAAGTTCCCATATTTTACTATATGCTCTTGACCCCGGGGACATGGTCAACAGCCTTGGTGTCATTTGTTGTCAAATCCCTCTTGCAACAAGCTCTGTCTCCCTCATAATATAGGTTGTAATAGCAACAGGCAGGCTGCTCAGCTTTTTGATTGACTAGCAAAATTAAGGGCTAACAAACACAACTCACTGTTCCCTTTTTTCCTGTCCACAATCTAGACTGCTAAAACTTATTAGATAGCTGTTCTCAGAGGCAAACACACAGGCAGAAAGGTGGCTGTATCCTATGCTCTTTTTTATTTGCTCTGTCTTTTGATGTAACCAGAATAATTTTACTTCCCAAGTGAGTGGACATATTTTATGGCACTGGCTACTTTTGGCAACCAGTGTGCTGTGGTTTATTTTGAGGATATGTGCAATTGCCTGGCCCCTTATTGTAGTCCTATTAAAGGTTACTTCTGTGACAGTTTAGTTGCATGTTTGTGCTGCACAGCTCCTGCTTTTCCAAGTTTCCTGTGTCAGACATTTGAGGGCTGCATGCCCTGCAGGGACTCTGATGGTCACAACAACACACCAGATGTGTTAATACTACGTCTACAGGAATTGTGAGGATGCTACTCAGAACATGGAGTATTTCAAATCAGTATTAGCCAATGGGTCCGCAATGTTTCAAGACATTATTATTTTCCGAAATGTTAATTTTCATGGATATTCTTAATTGTATTGATCTGGTTTTTGTCAATATGATACTCTTAGGATATTAGTTTTTTCAACACTGACTGGTGGTGTGAACTCAAACAGCTGTGATACATGGCTCAACCATGGCTCATGGCCCCTGCTCTTTGTGACTTGGCTTCCATTCTCCCTCTGCCTTCATCTTTGCTAGTCCCTTTTTTCTCCCCTATCCAATTGGTGCCAGTGATAAATCTAATTTATGGCCCGTGGACTGATTAGAGTGAGAGTGAAAAATGTGGAGTGGAGGAGGGGAATCGGGGCTAGGTAATACGTTTGATTCAGTTCCTGCTTTCCCGGAATCTGGCCTTCATTAGATAATAGTTCATGTATTAAACATAACATGGATGTTTGGTCATAAGAAAGCAAGAAAAACAAGACTTTGTTGTTGGGGAATATGTGGCCAAAGTGTTCACTTCTACATTGTGACGAGACAAACTGGTCCTTTACAATGGGCTATTTGAGTATCCCATGTCTCAACTAGTATCCAAACCTGGAGGCTATGTGGAATACTCCCAAGCCACATAAGAGCTCTGTACGAGTTGACTGAGATGCAGGATAGCATGCAACACTGTAGCATTCCTCACTGCTTTGCCTTTTTTCTGTGGAAAAAGTGTGTCAACATCCTTCTTAGAAAAGCAAACAATGATTCCAAAATGGGATTCATCCAGGAAGGAAATTTGAGAGAAATATAAGTGTCTACGTTGATACATGACTGAATACCTTGTGTGTCATTGTTTCACTTATCAGCCTAGATTTATATCCAGCACCATGTGATTAACAGGGAAGTACAAAACAAACATTATTTTTAAGGCTGACATATAACCTGCACTGTAAATGTTTGGAGTAGCGTAATAGACTGGCCTTTTTTCCCACATCTAACATCAAAAGATTTGTGATTAACTAATGTTATCCAACATATGGCTGTCCTGCCTGCTTTGGGGGTCTTATAGCAGTGTTGATGACCCATATTGTTTTGATGAATGTTGCACTGGTGTATTTGCATAATATGTTAGAACATATGTTTTATATGAAGTTATTTGCTATTAAGCAAGTTTTCATCATTTCATATTATCTCATCTTCTGAATGTAAATTTGATTGCAAATTTCACCTTTCATCTCAAAACATTTTATTTGCCTTTAGATCATCTTTGTTGTAAATACAGTGAGTTGATTCAATTTTACATAAAGTCAATTATTTTAAGAACATCCACCAATCTGCAGACTTTTATTTCCAAATGTCCATTTGATACATGCACCTTTCTCTAGTCAGGGCATAGCTTTATACTATATATTTGTTGAAGCAATGTGTTATCTGTAGCCCACTGCTTGACTACAAATCAATGTACTGTAACAAGTTACAACAGTTAAGTTGTGGGTGGAGGTAGTTGTTGCAATACACAGACCACAGCAATATTATCACCGGCCACTTTACGCCCTGCTTGGCTGGAGGTTCAGTGTCAACTTATAAGACACTTTACACCTCACCACTGACATAGCATGCTATATTTATTGAGATTAAACTATTTTCTTTTTAATTATTTTTGAATTTCTGGTCTTTGTACCTTTTTATAATAACAGCACAGCAGTTTGTAGACACTCCATTCATTATATTTTTTGTCCATGTGAATTCCAATATGTCTTTTTACAAACTTGTTACAGGACACCCTGAGGTTTGGTTAAGGTTATTTGACAATACAAAATGAGTAAATGTTTGCCATTCTTATTAACTAGAAGACTGACAAGGTTTGAGGATATTTATTTTTGAAGATGTCAGTTAGGGAGAGATAAACACAGCCTTTACTGACATTCCTCCCAGCCACTTCAGTTTCATTTAAACAATGAGCCACATTTTGACTTGCCTCGTCCTACCCTATAGGCATTTACACTGCTGGCAGCCGACGTTATTAACTTCTCTGATCTAACATTTGTCCTTAAAAAACAGTTCAATTAATCTCACATATCTTGATCCAATCGTATTTTAATGTGTGGTCATTTTTTTGTGAGGCAGCAGCAGTTCGTTTGAAATGAAATGAAATAGAGTATGAAAAGATGAGGGGATGTCAATAATGACATTTTAACAAAGAATAATAACTATGTTGGCTGATATCAATTTCTTAACAAAGCAAATAACCTTTTCAATAAAGAGTGTTAGTGGGCAAGTTACTAAGTGGGGTACTTAATAGTTAAACATTTAACTTTTAAGTAATTATTGTTCCTCAAAATAACAAATATTTTAGATATGTTTGACACATTCACATACACTCAATGCATTTCTTAATTTGATGAAATGTAACTTTTAGTTTTGTCTTCCACAAATAAGCCACTAAAATGTTTTGAGAAAATACATGTTTCTGGCTAATCTTTATAATTCAATGGCTTACAGTAGTTTTACCTGTCAATGAGTATGCGCCTCAGTTGATACCAGACAGATGACCTGAATTTAAATGATTTGGGCAAAGCAAAGGGTGCAGAAGGACAGATAAAGACTGCTCCCAGAGAATGGAGGTCATTGGAAGTGGAGCAGAGTACTATCTGGATGTAAACAGCAGCACAGCTGAGTTCACTAAACTGAAACACTTACTCTACATTGGCAACAACACTTACCTTTATTGAGTCATTTTTAATTTATTTAAGTACTTCAAGCTATTTAGATTCTGAGCCGCAGGTTTGCTCCAGTTGCCATTTCAGGATAAGCTGCACTTAGAGCAAAACAATTGTTTTAGTACTATGTAACATAACATTTCGTAAAACATCACAACAGGCACGTTTAAACCCTGTCTTCTATCTCGCGCTCTATTGCAGCAGTGCACATTTTGCTTCCCTGTGCTATGTTAATTGTTTGTGAAACGTGCATCTGATAGCTTTCGCCTGGTGTTTTGACTGCCTCTGATTAACTACGACTAAGAAGGGTGGGGGTGGAGGTTGAGAGTCAAGGAACCAGATGCCTCCGATCAGCAGAATCCATCTGGGGGTCAGGCTGGGTGAGAGGGGAGAAAGCAAAATGAACATAAAGAAAATGTAGACATGGCTAGCACAAGGCAAGAGAGGGATTGTGATGGAAATAGGAAAACAACAGGCTCTCACTGGAAAGGGATAGTGATGGAAATGGGGAAGGAGTCACAAAGAGAATATGGGGCAGTGAAGGGGCGGCAACAGTATAGAGTGGGAGGGGGAAATAAATGGGGACAAAGATGGTTCAAACTTTTTTTGAGAATCAAAAGACCGAGAAAAATGACTGACGCCAAGAGATAAAGTTGGATAATAATACTTTACCATCAGAACAAATAAGGAAAAGGAGGAGCTGTGTTGTGTCTGGGCGGATGAAAGTGAATGAAAAAGGCTACATTGTATTTTAATGAGTCGTTTTCTGTTCATTAAGTAATCCAAAAGATATAAATAGAGATTGAATTACAACAAAAAACGCATATAACTTTTAAGTTGTGACTTTACATTGGTCTTCTTTTCTATCTTCACCTCACAACAGTGGGAAAGACACTTAGCTGTGAGAAAATGCACCTACAATCACTAGCCTGAATAACAAGCACTAACTAACCAATTGTTCAAATCTGTCCAGCCTATGAGTACTTTCTATTCTACTTTGTTTATTTAAAATAAGCTATTGTCTGTTCACCAAACTAGTTGAACAAGAGCAATGCATGGTAGAGAGCTGCACCCAGCTAGCATGTGTCATCATCCCTCTATTCTGAGGAAATTAGATGTCAGAGGAAAACGAGGCAGCTAAGTGGATCCTTCTCTCTCTGATGTACACATGCTTTGATCTATTTCTGGTGGGGGCTGGTGGTGGTAGAAGTAGATGTACTCCTCAAAAAGAGTGTCATCAAGCCATTGCAAAAGCAGAGTGTGTGTGATCTGTTTCTACTTCTCTGCACTGCTCCAGCTTTGGCCTTCTTTCTCAAACTCACCTTTCTTTCCTCTTTCTTTCTTTACCACAACAAAGGCATCCATTGAGCCACAAGTGCTGGATTAAGTCCCCCCTCCCCCCCCCCCCTTTATGGACAAATCAATGTAATGTCTCATTCAGCTGGTGTTTGTGGGCCCAAAGATATTTATCATCAAGGCAAACTGGTGCTGAACAACCACTTAGAGTGGGTTAATAGGAATCTAATTAAGATGAATCGTTATCGCTTTGTAAGGATCTAAATCTTTGAGCCCTTCTTTTCAGTCAGACCAAATCATTGAATTGACTCTATTCGTTCAATGTGTTCCTCTGTGCTGTCGCAGTCCAGAGAGCCGCTTTGATAAATATTTGAACGGTGGAAATGCAATAACAACAGGCTCTTAAAACCCAAATTGTTTCCATTTCCCGGCTTTTGATAAGACAGCCGATAAGGTTACGCAGGATCATGATTCTCTATCCAGTGTCCTGCCCGGTCACTGGGCTGTCCGCAGCCCTTCATGGACATGACTATAATGCTGAATGCAGAGTGTGAATGTGGGGAACAGGAACAGATTGGTAGCTAATGTCTGTCCTCCCATCCTTGTGCTTAAGACAGGACTCAGTGTCATCATTAATGTGTTTCTGCGTGTTTGTGCACGTGCACACAGAGGCAGGGGTAAGCCTTTTGTGTTGGAAAAAGGTGCTAATTAATAATGTAGGCTGTTTTGAATGACGAAGCCCTGTGTTTCCCTGGGAAGTTACTTGTTCCTTTTATGAATATTTTATCACGGTAGCTAATGAATCCAGCCATTCTAGGCAATCATAACCAACTAACAGCCCCCTCGCTGCTCTGGTGTCAGGCAGCTGCTGCTTGATCATTTCTAACCTGATTACTGGCAATGCTGATGGACTCAGATTGGAGATCATGAGTGAGTGTCGTGCATTGGATTAAATGAATCATCATTAAGACAGATACACATACAACAGAAGAGTGAAAGATACAATGAGATAGTTGTCAATGCACTAACGGTACAGTTGCAGATAAGAATTAGACTACACTAATATTATTAGTATAATACTATTTGTACAATTTGTGTCTGTGTAGGATTGTTTCCAACTCTTGTGATCCAAACTTTTTCAATACTTCCAAAAGTCATTATATAATGAAAAGGTTAGATGTAAAACACATCACACATGTAACGTACAGGACATATAATGACTTGACATGGTTTCAGTTTCACGTGGGTGGAGTGTCAAACGTCATACAGCCAATGTATGCTAGTACTTTTGTTAAGATGTCTGTGAGAAATGTGGCTACAATGATTCCTCTGTAGGCCATGAGCATGTAGTAATGAAGATAAATCACAGATGCGTGTTGAAGGATTATCTCTGTGCCTAGAGAAGGATTTAGTACTTGAGAGGTGTTGAAGCAACAATTGAGGGGACACAAAAGAAAGTGGGATAATGACCATCCTTCTGTCCAAACCTTAGCAAAATGGTGTATTTTCTCACAGTCATACAGTCTCCTTTTTGTTTTAGGAATTTGTCACCTTACCATAGGGTAAAATAATAAAATATTGTACAAATAGTGGAGTGGAGGGTTGATTATATTTCAGCACTCTACATGTGAGTGTGCATTTGTGATTTGAAATGGCACACGCGCCAGGCAGCGAGGTTGTTCTCCTCGTGAGCGTTAATCGTGATCTAGCAGCTTAAGGAAGTCACACTTCCCTGGATGATCCCCATGTGCTCTGGCCACAACTGATACTCTCCAAAGGCCAACAGCATAAAGCCTGACAGTGCTTCCTGCCACACTCTGCGTTTTATCTCTCACCTAATGTACTACTTGCAGCACATGTTGGTTGCTGTGAACATAAAAACAAACATCTTGTGTTTTTGATGTGAGGGTGGCATGCTGCTTGTGAACTTCTGTCTGGCTGACAGACGGACACAGTGACTCACACAGATGAAGGGAACCAACTGGCCACTTCTCACGAAATGCACTCTCTAGCGTCACTAAATCTCCATGTTTGCAGTCCTTCTGCCCACACAGGTCATTGAGTGTATTTTGCAACGATCATCATCGCATAGTGTTTGAGCTTCATTTCTTTCAGATTTTCACAATCGGTGCACCTGAAATGGCCTAATCTCCCTGCAGTGAGCTTTTGCACCAGGCCACCCACGGAGAGAGATTGAGGGAGACACATGGGAGGGGGGTTGTACAAAAACCAGCCGTAACCTTTGAAGTAATTAACAGATTTAACAGATTACCCTACAAAATAGTCTCTTTCTCTACTGATTCATAACAAAGGTGTTGTGTGTGTACATCTTTATACCATGGCCATTCTCTTTTCATCATTTGGATATTTAATTTAAAAGTCTTGATACACATTATAAATCCAGATATCGGCAAAAAGAGACATATTTTAAATAACTAGTCAGGGTTTAAAAAAAAAGCTGTATCTGCTGCTTTTTTGATGAATGAACTCCTTGTGTCCCCAGTGCTGCAGTGGGCATGCTTCGTTCTTATCTTTCTTTCCCCATATCTCCAACCCTCTTTCCCTCATCACCTCCCTCTGCCTCTCCATGGTGTTTAGGAGTAGTAGGGGATTTGCTGTTTTCCGGTAATGAGAGGCCTTACAGGAAGCAGATATGTGGGACCATGATCAGTATCGATTATCCTCAGAGGCTGGCTGGAGGAGTGGGGGGTTGGCTAACAGGGGACAGCAAAATACGGAAATGTTTCTGTTGCTAAGAGACAGTAACTGCCATGGTGGTGGGTGACGTGGGGATGGAATGACAGCGACTGTCTGTCTGCTCAGGCTTATCAGGAGAACTACGGTAGTGTGTTTTCAGCTGTCACAAATACTGACTAATTTATTCTGTCCGCTGTAGAATGTGTACTAATACTATTAATACTAGTACAACTACTACTGTATTCCTACACACAGAGCAACCTGTGATTATATCATTCAGAAACTTAACTATAGTTTTATAGACATCACCCCTGAACCATGTAATGCAATATAATAACACATAATTACATCAGATAGAGACAAAATCAAGTTTCAGTTTAGTTTCTCTCTCACTCATCCACTTACAACTTTCTGTTTCTCTTCACCCTTTTTCTCTGCATGGTCTTTTTTTAGAGTAGCTAGTTTCCCTATTATAAAACAATGCTTTACACCCAGGTAAAGCCTAATTCAAGGATGGTTGTGAACTGCTTGTATACTATTGGCCCATTGAATTGCACCACCTGTGGCGTGCATGTTGGGCTGAAAAGGGTTATAGTAATTTAACAAGACCTCTGACCGAGATAACCCTACAAGAGGCTTAAGAAGCTTTGATGCATCCAAGCTTTAAAGCCTCCTTTGGGTGTTGCATTGAATACAATTCTACAACACCAAAGAGGCCTCGCAGGCTCTCCACACACACTCCATGACTGCCCCTTGTTTCCCTTCCACTGCATTCATCTGGACCTCAGAGGCTGGAAGCTGTCCACACACGTTCACATCAGATCCCATATCTTTTTTCTGATGACCTCCTGCCTAGAAGGTTTGCCTGTTGGTCCTTTGCACATGTTCTTATACCCTTATCCAGACAGTATCAAACCGGCAGCTTTAGGGTAAAACGGCCTTTCTTTGTGTGTTTTGGCAATGTGAATATATTGGGTAAGGTCTCTCTGTCGCACACTCTCAGACACACAAAGGCCCTCTTATTTGGACCCTCATGAACTCTGTTAGGATTTATTACCTCAGCTTTGTCCCCAGTGAACACGTCAGGTCTATGTCGCAGATTGGGGGGGAGGGGGGACGGAAGGTAACAGTCTGATTAGTTTGGGGCAAGGAGAGTTACTGAGGCTACACAGACATGCATTGTGGAGAGCTAGGTGATTGGATTGATTCAGAAGTCAAAAGGATGAGTTGTTGTTTTCTCTTTATACATGTATTTGGCATATGCATTTAGAATCAGTAATTTATTTTCAGGGAAACAGATTTATTATAAAAGCACATACGGTGAAAGTGCTAATGCTGACTTCATGCACATAATTTTATATTTTCACTTTCATAATATCTTTGAATTATGCAGCAGAGGCACAAAGCTGCCAGTTTTTTGACTCAAGAGTTAACCATATCTGAAGAAAGTAGGTCATTGTGGTTGGTTTCCCAATGATAGGGTTGGTTTGCCTAATATATTCTGACAGATTCAAGAGAGAAGTCTGCAATTCAAATGTAAACACAATACTATCTTTAGCAAGTTATAGCATTGTGTACATTTTAATATATGGTTTGATTTCTAAAATGTGCGTATGTATTAGAAAGAGAGCCCAGAGTGTGGAGCTTGTTAGCATCACACAGGGTTCTGTCTGTGTCCAGACGGTCTGGTCTATCCAGTCCAACCTGTCATCATATCAGGGACAAACAGCTTGCACACACACACACACACACACACACACACACACACACACACACACACACACACACACACACACACACACACACACACACACACACACACACGACTTGCGGCTCATTTCTGCATGACTTCCCCCATTCCTGTCTATCTACGACTGTCCTAGGCAAACAGTGAAAACCTACCAGCACAATTATCAAGTGCATATTATGTGAAATATGAGTAGACGTATACATCAATGATCAGTTGCTGTACTCGAGAGAAGGCCTGCTCCTCTGCATCCCAGCCTGTTTGCTCCGTGGACCTCCTGCGCGGATATTAATTGGTCCTCTGATGAACGTTGAACATTGATTGATGTTGGGTGATTACCATCTGATAAGGGCTGTCAATCAATATATATAAGCTCACATTATATTATGGTTTAGATCTGAATTCAGTTTTTGTAGTCTACTAGAATCAGTGTTGATGGAGAAAAACAATTATTTTTGTCATGTCCTTCATATTGTAACAGTTTTGAATTAAGCCGATAAAACATGTACACCTTTCTTTTTTTTTAATATACGTTAATTTAAATGTTTCAAGAGTGTATAAGTAAAATGATTGTCTCCTATTAAATTAATTAATTTGACTTATCTTCTTTCAATTGTAGTTTACTCCCCCCTGTTCTTTACGAGGGGATTGCAGGTGGAAATATATTAAAAGAAGAAAAATAAAAAATGTATATTGTTAGTTTTTCCTACTTTCTTTTAATGATTTTTAAGTCCCACCTGGTTGATGCTGTATTTATTATCACTGTGTTTGCTGGAAGAAATTCCCTACAACTCTTCTAATGTCTCTCTGGCCCTTTCTCCCTCTCCTTTACATCCCTCCTTATCTGCTCTCCTCCTCAGGTCATGGAAAGCCTTTGCCCTTGTTAGAAGTACTATCTGGAACACAGCCAGCACGTGGGTGGTGGTCGGAGGGAACATAGCCTAAGTCAGCTGGTGGTCATGTGTGAAGCTCTGGTCTGATGCCCACCCTCCCCTCAGCGCTGGCCATGGACGCGGAGAACTACCTGCATCCAGAAGGCCCTCAGCTGGACAGCAACTTGTTCTCTGTGGCCTCCCCTAGCACAGAGGTATGCTAACAGCTTATTTACATTTATTTAGATGCTAGATGCATGTTACTTCTTACTTGGGTTGTTTTTTCTTGTAGTCCTGTCCAATTTATTTCTAATTATTTTATAGAAAGCAGATACATTCCTTGGATGGTTTTAATTAACCTTTTTTTGTTATTGTTTATAGCATTACTCAGTTAAAAACATCAGGTATTTTTGAAATAGTGTTGGGAATCAATCCCAGAAGACTGCTTGAATGTATTCATTGCATAAGTATAGAGCAATGTATTTATACATAGGACTGTTGGATAAATCAGTTCTAACAATACGATATATTGTCAAAATTAAACTCCTTCAGCGTAATGCCCCTTTTCTTTTCACTTTCCCCACTATCACATATCTATCATGTTAAAACACACTCTAGCTGTACCTCTACCTCAAATATTAACTGTGGGACATCTGAGCTCATTCATTAGCCTATAGGCAGGTTAATCATTTGCAACTATTTTGATAATCACAAATAGATCAACAATATCAAATAATTGGCAGCGCAGCCCTAATCTCAGCTGGGACTTCTGCAGAGATTCATCTAGATTTGTGGGAAGTGATCCTACTTGTGGTAATAATAACCAGGCAGATCTGCTCAACAATTTTCGGGAGATTCCAATGTAGAGGGAGGGCATGTGATATCACCCAAATGCTAGGTGTCCACATGTTTTGGTTTTTACTTTGAAGGGTTAAGCCCTCTGAGATCTCTTCTGTCACCCTAGTATTTGGGAGAATGTTCAATAGTTTGTTCTGTTGCCCACAGTTTTTAAAATGACATTTGGAGAAAGTCTGTTTTTAGTTTTTACTGAGAGTGATCTCTACCAAAGAAATTATCTAAATGGACTTTGAAACTATCTAGAACCCATTACCAGTAAGAAGTAAAAACATGGCTGAACTGACCATACAGTTACATTGAAATAAAATCATAAAAACCTGCTGCTCTATTTTTAAGATTATGAGAGACAACTCTATTGCTCTTAAGATCTTAACTGTTATATTTCAATGTGTTTTTTCCTTACATGAAAGATTTTGTCCTTCGTCTGTTTCAGAGTTCAATATATTCCTCCTCTGGTTCCTGGGGATCTTACTCTCAGCAGCCTGGATACAACGTTCACTGCCCTATGCAATCTGGAATCCAGTAAGTCCATACCCACTCACAAACCCATACCTTGTGTTATCATGAGCTAGGAATAATATATTTATCAGCTGAATAGCATGACCAGTGAGTTTGAAGTCACACATGCTCTGTACTTTATATCTTTCCTAACAAGGCAATGCCTTTCACAATGAGGGCTGCAAACGGTTGAAATGAGGCAATACCTACCTCAAGGGTTTCACACGTGAGCAAAAAAAAGGCCTAATGCCCTGGAGTCTCAAGTATTACACAGTTACATGTAGTTGTTATGAGTGTGGTGTTTGTGTTGAGCGTCTTGTGAATATTTAGTCAATAGTGTTTACATTTGACTCATGCGTGAGACAGCCACATCCACATGGCAAACAAACACACTTCCCCATAATACTGACCTTCTTTAAAGGACACAGAGTCTGAATCACAAAGATACAAAGTGCTATGTTATTATTATATAGGCCACAGATACCATACATTTATATCTGTATGTGTTCTGCAAAAGTGCCATAAGATCTAAAAGTCCCTAGTTGTATTTATATTCCAAAAATATTCCAATATAAATGTTACTGTGTGACAGTGACTGAAAGGATAAATGTAAGAGATGCTGCTTCATTGAGTTTATTCGAAGCTGTGGTTCTGATTAGTGAATCATTTCAATGGTTCGCAAGAAAATAAATGTGGTCGCACCCTAAAGCTGTGCCTACCCTAAAGGTTGAAGTTGTATCCTTCCTATGAAATAACTGGAGTGTTAAAACGGGGCTTTGAAGGTATTCAGACTCTTCTTGTGTCGATTGATTTTGTATTATTAGTTATTATAAGGTCCTATTATTGCTTTCCTGAAGACACCTGAATCAACCTAACACAATCAGGCCCTCCTTTAAACCTGACACTACACCACCTGCTCACGTCATAGGGGAGGGTCTCCTTTATCTCACTTCCTTCATTTCCTGTAGTGGGTGGCCCGGTGTCAGCGTCACTGGGGGGGAGGGGGTAATAATCTCAACATCTTGACGCTCTGGTGTTTTAATGACCTCACCACTAAATGGGAGATGTTTGTGTCTTTCTTCCCACATGAAGTGTGTGTGCGTGAGAGAGTGTGTAATTCAAAGGCTGAGCAATTTCTTGACTACACCGGCCATTTAGCAGAAGCAGCACCACATCACAACAGAGCAGAAGCAGATGCATGCAGACTTTGTCTTGTCTCCATGGCACCCGTCCAACCACATGATTGCTGTTCACAAATACGTTTTGACAATAATCACAGTCCAATAGACAATCACTGTGGTGGAATAATGGAGCTGAGGCGTCTATCTGAATTAGTCAACATACTTTTTCTTATGCAGATTCAGTTAAGGGGTGCTTGGATGTGGGTTTGACTTCCCTGGCTTTTGTTAAAAGGGATTGAAATTAAATTTAACATTATTAATATTTAGACAACATTTCAACAAGTAATAAAATAGGGCTTAAACTGAAACTTCTATCATGTCGTTTTTATTTTATTTATTTTTTTATACTTTTATTGTCATTACACAGTAGGCCTACTTACTATGTAACAAAATGGTCTCTCTGCATTTGACCCATCCTAGTGTTAGGAGCAGTGTATTACCAGTGTAGTTCTGGTGTGTATGGAGTGTGAAGAGCATGTATTAACTGTGTGAGCAGTCTCGTATGTACAGGCTTTATCTAGGTCATCTGCATTAGAGCTTGGCACTCACTATGGACCATGTATCACATTTGTGAAACAGGTTTTTATTCTTATGTCAGAATGATAACTATCACTGTTTTTTAAAAATGGTCATCATTAGCATAGTGTTTTGTTTAACCAATGCAAATGTCAGGACATTTTGGATTTCATTTGAGAGAGTGTGGGTTTGTATATGAACATATAGCAAAGTCTTTTTTTAAAGACAACATTTCGTGCTTTTAGGCAAAACTTTCTAAATGACTTGGATTCAGTCATCGTCAAACCTGTGTCATACCAAACACAACTCAGGAAGTGTTTGCTCGCAGAGTGGTGTTTTGTTATTGCTGTCTGTGCAGTGTTTCTTTGAAATTTCGCGCAGCAGATGATGTGTGAGTACGTGGTCTGTGGTTTTTGATTTCGCTCATAGTAGTTTTCTGACATCAGGTTGGTTTTACAAGACCCTTATCTCACTCTCTGTCTCATAGTGTACTAACATCTGGATCAAAATCATGTTTCTGTGGTTTTAAAGAAGCAATCGGTGTGATCAAATATCATCTCATGACTTAATTATTGTCTTGTAAATACCATCATGTAGCAAGAAGTGGTTTGAAAAGTTGTTAATTCAGCATTTTCGATGTCAGTAAATGTTTTGGCCCAGAGTTACCGGACATGATGTTTTGAGAAATAAACAGGATTCTAATCCGGAGAAATGCTTTGCAATCATTTTTTTTTTTTATACTGGTATAGACATTTGTGTCAGTTGGAACAATCCAGCTTTTGCCTTCTCCAGTATTTCTGATATTCAGCAAGGTCCCTTAATCATTTGTCCCTTTTACGCTCGTCTGTTCTTTTATAATCTACAGAATACTGCTAAAGTGTGTCTGACTAACACTGAGGATTCAAGGATCCTTGTCATTATGCAACACAAGGCTGCATCAGCAGGAATGTTAAACTCAGCAACACAATAATTATATAGGCAAATAATATGAAAGGCGTATCTAAATAAAGACATTGGCCTCAGGGGAAACTCGTTTATCAATTTTGACTGTTTGCACCGAGCGTCATCTGTTCACACAGACTCCGCCTCCTCTTGTCTCACCTTAGTCCTGCATGGCACGAGCTCTTTCAAATGCTTTTATGTGCACGATCATAAGACGATTAGAGTCATTGATTGAACTTGAAAGCCCATATGCTAGTTCTCTTCTCACAGGGCCATTGAGAACAAGCAGAGGAGTGAATCAGACACATTGAACCAGTGAGGAGAAAATGTGAATGGGCCAGCGCTTAGATTGCACTCACTGGAATGCTCACTCACCTGCAAAGCATTCAATATTCTCATGTGATAAACATGTCCCAGAGACAGTGAGTCAATGTTGAGTTAGCTGAACAATAACCGGTTCATTCAAGGTGAGAACACTTGATTTAACTAGTATAGTGTCTTAAACGGTCCCCTACCCATCTGCACAGAACCGGTCAACAGTACAGTTACATAATTAGGTGATGGAAAATCCATATAAGGCTCTGTAAAAAAAAAATATGTCTTATGAAATAATGTTGTGTAATTTTCCAGTTCTGTTATTATTATCGCTATATTTTAAAACAATTTAAGGGTTACTGTATAGCTCGGTGGTTACAGGCAGCTGTTGGCCCATATTCAGAACATTTCAGGCAATGTCGCCCCCATCTATTTTACCCTTTAAACACTATCTCTAATAAAGGCCCTCGATGGCCTATCCAATATCTTTTAAA
>NW_011333040.1:19431351-19459626 GCF_000735185.1 Notothenia coriiceps
CCCCCCAAAAGCAAAACAATTTAAATAGGAAAATAAGGCCTGGGGTTTTTTATAATTTTAGCAAACCGCAGTGACAGTTTGTGAGGTTAGGTTGTTCCACACAGCTGAGTCTGGGTGTTTGTTTATAGCATTGGAATAAGAAACAGGCCACAAATCCGCTTCTATTTTTATGTTTTGTTTGTCACTGATTGTTTATGACCAACTCTAGGTTATTAATCACAAAGGTTCATATTGTGTGCATCTTAGGTTAACATGGCTCTGTGAAATAGGACTACATTGTGTTACTTAATACTGTATATTCCTTTATCACTATAGACTACATTGTGTTACTTAATACTGTATATTCCTTTATCACTATAGACTACATTTAGTTACTTAATACTGTATATTCCTTTATCTCTATAGACTACATTTAGTTACTTAATACTGTATATTCCTTTATCACTATAGACTACATTGTGTTACTTAATACTGTATATTCCTTATCACTATAGACTACATTTAGTTACTTAATACTGTATATTCCTTTATCACTATAGACTACCGTAATTTTCGGACTATAAGCCGCACCTGAATATAAGCCGCAGCAGCGGCATACCACTCTCGGTTCCACTTTTACTTTTGCGCGCTACCTGTCTCACTCTTTTCCGGCCTCCAGCTTTTCCTGCTGGAACTCGCCGCTTAAAGGTGGGGGTCCGCAGACCTTCCATAGAGCCCATAGAGTTAAAGGTGGTGGCCGTTAGCTGTAAAAATCCATAGATTAGCCGCACCGTTATATAAGCCGCAGCGTCGAAAAATAGGGGAAAAGGCGCGGCTTATAGTCCGAAAATTACGGTACATTTAGTTACTTAATACTGTATATTCCTTTATCTCTATAGACTACATTTAGTTACTTAATACTGTATGTTCCTTTATCTCTATAGACTACATTGTGTTACTTAATACTGTATGTTCCTTTTATCTCTATAGACTACATTTGAAATAGATTAGCAGAAGAAACATCCGAGGCTTTGTCCTTTGCCCTTTCCTTCTGCTTGCTTTCTCTTCGCTGTTCACTCTTTATACAGCCTGCAGCCAAACTGATGTGCTTTCAGAGCTGGGTCAAAGTTCACTTATTGCAATGCGCTCTGATGATAGCATGAGAGTTAGAATTAATTATTGTTTTGCCAGTAAGGAAGAGCTCTTCCAAGGAATCTCAGCATTTGTTTGTTGATGGGTGTGCCTTTGTAGCTGAATGGTCTCTGGGTATTTGACTAAATATTGATACACATGTTGTTCCGTGGACAAGAGCATTATCCTGTTTATTATCACTTCAATGGAGATTCTGCTTTCTCACAGGGAGTTTCATGGACCATTTGTCTTGAATTGACTACTGTTGTTCTTTGTTTCAATTGTAAGAAGAATAGTTTCTTAGAAGTCAGAGTACATGACATTTTTAACTCCATGTTGTGCCTTGCTGGAACAGGGGCAATTGTCACTTTTCCTTAACCAACAAAATCAATAACAAAGTGGAGTATTTGTTTAAACTACTTTTTAAATGTATCTTTGAATAGTTCTAGTCCTGAGTATCTACCTTGATTCCTTATTTCCCATGTGTCTTATCTTATTGTAAGTTCTGCAGTTGAGGTATTGTGCGTGTTGTAAAGGATATTTCTTAGATGCTAGTTAAGTGTGTTTTGAAGAACAGCCATTATGTCAGGTCTATAATGTTTGAAAGGTACAGTACATTTAGAGCTGATTCAGTGTGGACTTGTCAACAAATAAAGAAGACTATCCTTTAAAGCTGGGGTAGGTAATTCACTTCAGATACACTTTTTGCTATATTCCATGGAATGCTCTTAACATCCCGATAGCAATGAATACATGAAATGCTTTGACAATAAATACATACAAAAACCTGTCACCTGTGGAAGCCGTAGTACTGTAAAAAGCACGACCAATCATTTTAGCCGGCCCGGCTAAAATAACTGGATGGCCTACCTGCCCGTCAGCCTTCCATCTGTGCACAAACTTATTTTCGTGCCCTCATTGGTCATGTGTGTGTTCGTGTGTGTTGGAGGAGGGGCTCTGTAAGGAAGTGGCAGATTTTTTTCCGGATGTGTACTTTCAAATTCTAGCGCACTCGAGCTGGTTTCTCCATTCTTACCTACCCTACCTTTTAAGGAATGAGGTTAATAAAAACAATGACTATGTAAAAAATGGTTTCACGTCTGGTTAAATGAAATACACTTTAAACAATAACAATGGAGAAAGAGTACTAATATATAAAGCTACAAAGTATGTAGGATGGCTTTACACATGCAAGCAGAAAGTCAACCAGGTCGTTTGGCACTGGTCCAGAACCAGCTTTGTGTTGTTGGAGAGCAGGTACTGCGGCTAGCCAAGACTTCTTCTTTGATAATATCACTGACGTATCGTTAGCTACAATTCCATGTAGGGGATTTCCAGGCTGAATGATTGATGTGATCTTTCTTAGTACTGAAACCAACCTTTTTTTCCCTAATTTATGTTCACCACTCATCATGATTGAAAAGTGAATCTGCCCCCTTCCCTATTTCATTGTCAAATGTACCTTCTTATTTGGTTCATCATAGAAGACAGAAGCATAGCAAATAAATATCCAATTAAAACCTCCTATATAAGAATCTATATCTATGACACCACAACCCAGTTGCATTTATGATTATCTAAAAAAGATCTTCTAGCACAAACTCAACCAAAAGTGTTAGTTGAACATGGAACCTGATTTGAAATGGAGCTGCTTCTGTACACCGGCTCAAGTCTGCCCTTTCCTACTCTTGGTGGGTTATGATCTTAAATCAATCAGTCTCACTGATCTCTGGCCTCTTGTCGACGGCGACGAGCCAAATCCTGTGAATAGCTTTGGCCGAGCTCAATCCCTCTGAGCCGGGGCCCTGGTGCATGATTGGAAGAGAGGAGCGTGGGAGGTCACGGTTACAGCTCCACCTTAACAAAGGTTTACTTTTCCTTTCGTTTTTAGTGTATGCCCAGTGCCCACTACTGTCGGCTAAATTGGTTGTTGTGTTTTTGACTCGACTTAAACTCAGTAAGAAACTGAAAATACCTCATGTCTGGAACACAAGGCATATGGACCTGTCTCTGAAGAGGATGGTTGGCACTGTTGAAAGTTGGACCTTTGATCCTCAAAGCGGGTATGATCTGTTCTTCATTCATTGACTCAGTAGAAGCTTGCCCTCGCCCTCCCTCTGTCGTTCTCTCACCTTATTTAAATCTCTAACCCTTTCTGCCTGTCTGACTTGATATATGTGTTTACATTATCTCTCATGTATCTTTGGCAGTTGACGATTACTTTACCAACTACTTTTTTGGCTTTGAATTTGAATTCTTAGACACTTAAATTTAATAAGATACAGGAGCATATTGCTTCACTTCACTGGCTTCAGTCCCATTCCGTGATTACATTTTCAGACCGTTTTCGTCAAAGGAAAACTGAAAGTGTAGTGTACATATTTGCAATGAGTTGGACTTGCTGAAAACATGATGTAATGTAGAAGGAAAGTGTTGAAACCTCGTATTTAAGTATTATTGAACTGGTCCACTGTCTTCAGAAATTATCCTGACACTTCTTTTCATTCCTCTACTGGAGCTGTTTATTGCATGGTTCAAGGTGTACATTAGGGTATCTGTATAAGGGTGAAGAAAACAGCATGTGTCAGTTTTACTTGGAGAAGTAGCTGCTAAACAAACTAAACATCATTCCTTCCCTCCCCCTCCCCAGGCCATACCACTTGGACAGCAGCACTACCACCACCACTCCGGATGTGCACATGGACATGTACTCGGGATTCCCTGACGTCGACTTTTCCGGCCTCAACCTCCCTAGGAATGGAGACTTCCCCCAGGTTTGTTCCACATAACTCTCTTACATGTTAGCCAGTTAAATGCGAATTAACGTAACACTGACAAATTGTAGTGCCTACAAGAATACACTGTCGGACGCATTCTAGTACTCTTTTTTTCGTCCCTTCCGTCTTACTCCCTTTATCAGAGGGCAGGACCTTGCCTCCCACCCACTTCTTTCATCCTGTCTTTCAAGTGTATTCAACTCTGCTTAATGTACCATGGAGCAGCCTGATTAAAGGCTTGTGTTGTCTAGACGACCGAAGCAGTACCTGCCCCATTCCTGCCGAGACATGTCATTAATAAGACACTGTAATTGAACGTTCTTCCAGGCATTCCCACTACGTCTTCTGAAAACACTGTTAGGTAAACCAGGAATCCACACAGAGAGATCTGTTGAAAGTTTTGAAGTAAACAATTGGAGTCATTTCATTCCTAAACTGGGAAAACACAACTATAAGACTATGACGATTGTTTCAGGATGCACAGACGTAGGCACTGAAGTTCAATTACCTCACCATGCCAGATGATTACTATTCGTCATTTGCATTTTCTATGAGTGTGTGTCCGTCCAGCTTATTCCTTATAGCCACAATCATATGAATAGGAGCTATGCCATTGTAATAACACAGGCCAGTGAGTTTCTAATCTGAGGCCTCTTGGGTTGAGCAGATGAGTGCCATTATGCAACCATATAAAAAAATATGCCATGATGAGTTTTAAAGAAGGGCAGTCATGGGTTACAAAGCAGACATGCCGTATTCTGATTAACATGTCTCACAAAGGATACGGGATCAACCATCGGGGTTTTTTCTTGGTTCAAATGAAGGGCCAAGCAGTAAAAAAAAAGGGGGCAGGGTAAGGTGTGTTCAAAGCCCAGGGGTATGTGTATTTTCTATAAATAAAATGACTACACACATCGCTAGATAATGAAGCCCGGCGAATCAGGAGCAACAATGAAGGCCCTGTTCAATTTTGAGAAAATTGTTTGGTTTGATTATGTTTTTCTTTGTTATTATTGAATACATGTAAAAAAGCATTTCAAATGCAGTGAAATAATGTAATGCATTTAATTAAATTCTAATACACAAGAGAATGTAATTTCTTGGATAAACCAACACATTTAAATATTAGCAAAATTGGCATAGAGGAATAGGTTTTTCCTAAACTGCTGTGTGCAAAGCTTTTTTCCTTGTCTCTCTGGAGGCTACAGAGTCAAACAGCCTGAGGGTCTTATAAAAGCTTATGGCTGTGTTTTACATTCATTTAACTTGATCAAGGTTTTGCCAAATAAGTGAGATTCTTGCAGGCGCATCTTCTATTGTGGCTGGCACAGGATCACTGGCAAGTCCTGGGAGTGAGTGTTAACTCATTTTTACATCATTGGTCCCTTTTTAGTTGAAAAATTATTGGATATTTCCAGTCAATATTCATCCTTTGCTGGCATTTTCAAGGCTTATATGCATGTTTTGTTATACCTTATCAACCCACATGAGAAAATTCTCACATCTCACATACATTGATGTTGGCAGAAAAAGCAAAAGTTTATAGGAAAGCACAAATAGACCAGAAACTACAACGTAACTTATTTGTAGTCGCTATGGGTAAAAGCGTCAGGGAAATGAAATGTTAAAATGGAAAAAGTTTCACTTCATGTTTGTGTCCAGGTGTTTGGAGGAGCTTAGTGGTTCTGTGGAAAAAAAAGAAGAATGCTTGGAGTTATATTAAAATGTTTGAATTGAGTTTTTAAACAGAGGGGAATTCAAAGACTACGAATGAAGACGTTTCTATATAAGAAAGTAATGTGTCATCCTGATCACGTGTTAGAAGTGATGGCAAGGATTTTGTGATTCACATGGGGTTTCCCTAGCTTTCCTGTTGTCTGCAGTGTTTACCCCCTCTGGCTGTAGCTGTATTCCCTACAAGTAATTACAAGGATCTATATTTATGTACACATATAGAAAAGTATCCCTTTTATAGTTGTCGCTTTTTTAACGTTTAATTTAAATGGGCTCTTTCATCATTGGTGCATTCATGGTCTGCAA
This sequence comes from Notothenia coriiceps, assembly GCF_000735185.1. Lineage (NCBI taxonomy): Eukaryota > Metazoa > Chordata > Actinopteri > Perciformes > Nototheniidae > Notothenia > Notothenia coriiceps. Next base: position 19,437,279 of record NW_011333040.1, read on the forward strand.
GTTCCCGGCAGTTGCGACGTGGAATGTTATTGAGCCTCAGAAAGAGAGAGAGAGGTTTTCTGCTTGTGTTGTGCTTTCTCAGCTGTTCTCTCTAGTTTTCGACACTCCCTACCATGTGAGGCATGCAGAGAAAATGTAAGTCACGGGGTCATCATGACTAATCCACCACCTCACCACTCGGACCATTTTTCGCCCTCCACAATCCTTCCGATCATCAGAACACTATGCTGACTCTGTCCTTAACACACTGCTGAACCATGACGGCACAGAAAACGCTCAGTCAGTGGATGTCCTAGTTTAGTTTGTCAGGTGACTGCCATGTGTATCACTGCCATGTGCTTGTTTCAGTCACTGTACAGCTGTTGGAGAAGTCTCTTTTGGTTTGACTTCCCGCAGTGAAACAGTTTATTTATGCAGTTCACCAGAGCTCGGTTGGAGTATCCTCTTATTGTGAGGAAGCACACTGTTGGAGCATGTGGATATCCGTCTGTAAAGCTAAATGTTTGTTTGTTTTACAATTAATAGACTCACATTACAGACTTGATCTCCTTTCTGGATCATTAGTCAATTACACTTTATCACAAGCTGAGAAAATAATTTCATGGGCACCGTACTATGCTGTATATGAATTTGGCCTCTCACATTTTAAGTTACATGTATTGGATTTAGACAAGTAAATTATTCTCTAATTCACCGGAACATGTAGATACTTCTACTGGAACTTGTGTTTCCTTATTTTACAATTTATTTTATAATGGTGTTCAATTGAAAGTGATTCATGCATAAGTCAACAATGAAAGTCCCCTTATGCATTAAGTCTCTTGGGACGTTCCTTGGAAACTAATGACATCCTTAAAAAGCACCAAAAAAAAACAACTCAGTGGAATTTATATAAACAATGGAAACTTTGACAAAACTAAATTGAGGCGTCATCATATTTACTCAAACATTAGATGGCAGCTGCTTTATATTTTTGTCAAATTAGCTCCGATGACTCTAACAGTGGTGGTTCACTAACCACCAGAGTTAATACAAAACATATCTGTAGCCATCACAAAATGATACCAATACTTTAGAAAAACATCGACTGTGCTTCTGAAAGTAAATCACTGTGGTTTAAAAGTGAATTTAACACTCTGCCTCAGTGACACGTGCTAACCTGTCTATGGTTGGGTCAATGGTGGAGTATTTGATCTTTATGCAGAACACCAGAATATTAACAAGACTTACTGGAAGACACCAAAAACAGAACTCATTCACTCACACCACCACTCTTTGAGGCTAACCTCAAACAGTCAACAGCACGTTGCAAGCATGCAGATTGACACACATACTGTACACTCGTCGAGTACTGTACGTACACATGTACACACACTGAGCACGTTTAGGAATATTCAGTGATATTCTCTTTGCTACATACTCTCATTCTGTCTCTCTGCGGTTCCTCTCACTATTACACACACACATACTGTATTCATGTCCAGAGTGCAACCTTTAGAAGAACTGAACTGCCGTCTGCTTTTACAGCTTAGTTTTGCTTAGAAACGCACTGGCAATATTTGAAGTTATACCCAAAACCTAAATGTGTCTTCATCTTTTAACACATTGCAATTGTATACCCCTGACAAACTGTATATGTATTTTGAAAGTGCGAGAAATTCAACAGCAAACTCCAATTAGTCTTTAAACCTTTGTGACCCCACAGACCTTTTAGCAGCTGATCCATGGGTACATCCTTATTTGTTCAAGCACAGTTCAAACCGACTTACATATATCTTCAGAGTCCAAATATGAACCGTGCCATGCTAAATAACAAGGAAACATTCAAACGGATATTATTTTAGTGCCGTAGTAGATCATCTCGTTTTTTTATCATACAATTGAAATCAGTTGGTGTTTTCCAGTGACTTCCTTGAAAGATAGTCTTATTTCAATGCCCTAGTTTAAACAAAGAAGGTCTATTATTTTGAAGGGTTGACAGGGTCACAGTTTTCTTTTGGGAGTGCCCCACCTGATCCACCTTATTTTTAAATAAGCCATGGATGCTTGAACATATAACTAGCCTGTATTTGATTAGGTATGTGCATGTGACAATGAGGCTGCATGTTTAATGGTCTGTACGCAAACTGTTTGGTCTTTAATAAACATGCATGGATTCAGCCTTCTTTAGGCTGGGATGCAATGAGGTGTTTTTTAAGTATTCAAAAGAAGCTCATAAATAATTCATCCCTACCTGTGTAGGCGTGTACACACACACACACACACACACACACACACACACACACACACACACACACACACACACACACACACACACACACACACACACACACACCTATTATTCAGAGGATTCCCACTCATAGCATGATGACACCACGGACAGGCGCCACTCAGTCTCTGAGAGTCTGGCTCCCCTGCAGTCCTGCAGAGACGGACATTACAGTACCTTACCACGCTGGCTTGATATCACATATTCCTGGAAGCTGGCTGTGCAAATTGACCCCTCCATGCCATCCATGAAGGAGATAAATCACATTATTTCTGTTTTTAAATACCACAATTTCCTGATGTATGCCCCTTAAACAGTTAATGTTGGGGTTCAATCAGAAAAACAAGTGTTACAACACTGTCTTTGATCAGTATCTTGGATCTTCAAAATAATCCATTTGCCATCAGATTCCCAGAATGTTCTTTTTTCAACAGTTCCAGTAAGCGGGAATTATCATTTATGAGGATGTATTTGTGTGCGCAGAGAGAAGTGGTGGCTGACTCCTTAAAGACCTTTTTGAAAAGGCACATTTGTAGCTTGCTCTTGACCTTTTTAATACATTGTTGAACACTTGAGCTACTTTCTTTTTACTTAAGTGTTTTTTTAGAATACTTCGATGGGAAACTGTATGTTGTTGCCAAATGTCTTTAAAAGATCATTAACACAACAGAAAAGAGGCATGTTGTGACTGGCTAACTTTCAATAAAAGTGTCCTGGGAACTACACCTGCTAATTAACGATAACAGTATTCATCACATTATCTATAGAAAATAAAAAATGTAATCCTTTAACATTGTTTATTTATCATTTTGTCTCAAAAACAATTTAGACTAATCTGTGTCTGAGCCGTTTGGGAAGGGAGACAAAGTGAAAATGCATAGAAAAGGAAATGATACAAGAAGCACTGAATTATTTACATTTAATTATACATTATCATCATTTTTTCATCATTCAAATATGAGTGTTATCGTCAATCCCGGTATATTGCTACACCCTAGCTCATAATATCATTCATTTATCATTACTAAAAAAAAGCAACAATGAAATAGAGCCAGCTCAGACAAAAGAAAGACAGAAAGCAGAGTATGAGGTAAGAAAGGCAGCCTGGCAGGGAGTCTGTCTCTAAATATAATAATCATTAAATAGCGGCTCAGGCCCATTAAACATAGCGGTAAGCAGCGGGGTGTGAGGAACGGCCAGGTCCACAGTGCAATGCTGTTTACACTACAAATGCGGTTGAGTTACACCATGTACAGTAAAATGGGCCCGACTGCCAGTAACTCTAGTCACTTACCAACAAAAGCATCATTTCCTGAAAGCTCCTCCCTCCTCCCTCCCTCTCCTCCCCACCTCTCCCCTCCCCTCCCCTCCGCTGCTCTCTCGCTCGCTCTCCAACCACCTTCAGAGCTCTGAGGAACTAGTCCACAATCACTATGAGTAAGCCCTCTATGCAAATACCTGACTGTCCCGCTGAAGCAGGAAGCATGTGTTAGACTTGCCCCCTGTCTGTGAGCGGAGCAGGGTTTGTGTGTGTGTGTGTATGTGTGTGTGAGCGTACCTGCTGTAGAGGGAATGTGTGTGTTGAACCAGAGAGGAACTGAGAAAGAGTGAGAGTGAACTGCGTGGTGGGAGTGCACCAGTTGTAAGGTGAAAACAACACTTTGACCAACACATGGAAGAGGCTGTCGCTTTCAGGGACTCTAGGTGAAGCAGGAGTGTGTGTGTGGGTGTTTGGGTGTGTGTGTGTTTACCCCCACCATACTGCAGCATTTGGACCCATGTCTCTCATGCAGCTTTGGACTAAATTGTATTCACAACTGGGACGACCGCTTCCCAAGGTATTGTTTGCTTTTATCTTTATTACGCTAAATCAAGTCTGTTGTTGCTGTTATTTTATTGAAAACTATTTTTTTATAATCATTGTCACTGTCAGTCATCATAACTTTCTGAGTAGCATGTGTCAAACCGAAACTTGTTTGTGTGAAGAGTGTTATTGTCTTCCTCCTTGCCAATGAACTTGACCAGTAAAATGTTCACTACCCACTTATGTTATTTTATTCTAACTTCCTTGAATGATTTTTGTTATATAATATACTTCCTTATTATCGTAACACTTATGGTAGAAAGGCAAGTTATTTTTTTATTTATGTTTTGTCATTTGAATTAGTCTGACAAAACAAAGGATAAACACGTGATTCAATTGCAAGGAGCAGGTTACACACCTTCAGTAAACAATATGAAAATCTATTTCAAAAAAGGTTTTGAATTTGTTTCCCGGCAGTGCTTACAAAGGCGTGTTTCCTGGACAAAGACTGAGCCACGTCATAGACTAAGGAAAATGCTCAATAGAAATCTACATTTGGATGTATTCTTACGGAAGAATAAGACTTAAATCTTGTCACAGGAAACAAAATATACTCTCCTCATTTCCTTTTCTGCAAACTTCACTTACTTGTCTGCTGTTTATGAACAAGAGGTATGCTAAAAAAGCTAATCAATGGTTGGGATTTGGGCTCTCTATTCCCAGTTTGCTTTTGTCCATCATCAAGTCAGGCAGTACATTTCCATGCTGGCACACCAGAGTTGCCAGTCAGTCACACATTACGTCTTTGATGCTCTCCTTCCCAGCCAGGAACTGTGACAAATGATTGTCCGTCTCACTCCTTCCTTGCTGTCTTCCAGTAAGTGTGAGAACCTGATATCATGTCAGGCTAAATAGCACTTTTGTCTGTTTACTTGATGGCTATTAAATATGGCCACGGTTGCATTGCACTGTAAGGAGCACTGCACAGTTTTTTTTCTATTTGTCCTATATTAGACTACATAATGTTAGTCTGTCGATATGCTCATTGGTGTGAGTCTTGCACATTTCCACTGAATCTCTGATTTAAATTGTTTGGCTAATCCCACAACGTCAGCATTTATATTCCTCACAGAAATCAGTGAAATTACACAATCGGGGGCGTCGAGTCGGTTTTTCCCTGAACAATGTGTTTTGTCTAGTACACAGCAACCTGAAGATGGACAGTTTTTTAATGTTTCTTCCATTTGCGCAGACTTTATCCCGTAGACCATTTTCTTCTCTTGTCCCAGTTTGTACATAAAAAGGCAGATATGAACATTGAACGATGTTTTATTTCTCATGTTAATACCAATCATTTAGAGATACTTTTCGGAAGCGATACCAACAGATGGGGTGGTAATTTATTCCAAAGTTGATCAGAAGCTTCTATGAGTCTCCAGCCGTCTGAGTTAGATGGTTTGATCCAGATCTACAGTCTTTTTAGGGCAAATATCCTGAGCACTGTTTTAAGACAAACTTCAACATTTGTGAATTTTGGCTGGAAAAACGAGGGGTGCCGCACGGAAGCCTCTTGGTGGGAAAGTATTTGTAATACGTTAAATTTAAAGCATGACCTAGGTGTGCAGTTTATGAGATGTGAATAAATGATTGTGAGGATGGGTGAGAGCATGGGGGATGGAGTGATGATGAGTGGATGCCAGTAATGCAGGTTGCTACGCTCAAAATAGAGATTACATGTTGCCGTCTTGCTTATCTGCCATGTGTAATTGCAACAGTGGAATAATTCATGGGGGTGCTAGGTGAAAATACAGGGTGGTATTCTGGATAATTATTCCCGACTGTTAAAACAGTTCATGCAGGAAACAAGGTGCAGTAAATCTGTCAGGTCTGAATGTATTCAGAAAGCTGGGCAGCAGCTGCAGTAGGGTACGAATATTACATTTCAGGTTCACGGATCATCTAGTTTTACTGGTAATGAATACCGGTAATTGCAGTTTCTTTGCACCAGTGAGTAGTCTTGGCAAAACGGTAGCATTTCACTTAACAGCCCTTTATGCCTTTTTGTTTTCCTTTTTTTAACTTTTATTTGAGATAGAATTTAATACATTCTAGTTTGTATTAATATGTGTCACCAACAAACTAGTAACCTGTAGCTGAATGGTGTTAAGCGTTAAACTACTCTCTCCATCCTTCTTCTGTCCCTATACCGTTGGGTGTCATTTACATTTTGGTTCAGGGTGTCTCTTTCCAATTTTCTCAATACATTGAGTAAATATTGGTTTTAACTGTTGTATAATATAAGCGTGTTTGTCTCCTAGCCACCATGCAGTCGTCATAATGTGAAGATAAGTTGAACTTGATCCCAGCCAATGAGCCCGGGGTTATGAAAGTAAATACAATCCCCTTGCTAGACGTTAGATTCTTGGCTAAAAAACAAACTAGCAACTTACGGGCAACAAGCCCACCGTCATGAGTCACAGCGTGTAGTTCACTGGCCGCAGGTGTGGGAAAGCCTGGGTGTGTGTCATACACACGAGACAAAAGAGAGCAAGGTTATTTGGGGTGATACGAGAAGCTGTGAATATACACTTTAGACGTTCAGACAATTTTGAGCCTTCTTGTTGTTTAGTATTGGTTTCCCACTAGAGCATAACAATAGGATATAGTCAAATGTCATTTCAGACTTCAAATAGCATCTTCAGTTCAGGCTGTATGCTACTAATTAACACACAGATATCAACATCAGATAATGAACTCAAGACATTAAAAGGGCTTGGTTTAGAGGAATAAAACTCCTAATAGGTAGATGTTTTTGTCCTCTAGAGATAATACAATTTTACGCATAAAGTGTTCCCGAGAGAAATGTCATTACCTCACTCAGAATGTATCAACATTCTGAGTGATTCTTTAGGGATGTCCCATGTGCCTGTAGGAAATGACAGCCCCTGTTGCAAGGGTTGTGTGGTATGTTGACATTTCTTCATAACTCAGACGTCATCTTGCGTCAAGACTCCCCTCACACCTACTTTCCTCTGCACTGAAGACGCAAGCTCATGCAGGTCATCACACATACACGCACGTAGATTGAGACTGTGTGTACTTTTGTGCCCTTTTTTTTGGTGATTGCAATTCTTCTCCAAAACCCACCATATTTTTTCATTCTTATTTGTCTATTGGCTTTTCATCATGGCACCCTTCTGTGGTTGACTTCCTCTTTGCACCCACCCCATGAAATCTCTCTCACTGCTTCTCTCTCTCTCTCTCTTTCCTCTGTTCTCTTGTTATTTACCATCTTGTGCTACTTTTTGTACTTGAACAAGAATCTGAATTTGCCAGACTTTTATTTAGTTGTATTTGCTGGCAGCACATTGTGCATATTGGAGCCTGTTTGCCTTGTTTCTAGTAGTCGGCTCAGTGGAAGTTTAAAGCTCTTCCACATGAACAAATAACTGTTCTTTGAACCAGCACCGTCATTCGGCTGCTAGCTGGGAACATTGACATGACATCCTTTTATTTTCCAGAACATATGAAAACACTGGAAAGTTCCAAGCGTTTGTAAGCAGCAACAGTTCATGGCTCACTTTACTCAGACTTGGCAGGACATGAAGACTTGCCTGTCATGAGGTTGCTGGACGGGCAATGCTGCCTCGATTAGCATTGAATAGTCGGTCAGGGATAGGCGAGACTTGGCTGTCTGTGGGCTAGACAAACATGACATGATCATTTACTTTTGACCCTATAATCATTCAAGTGTAAATACATTGAACATTGTTAATCTCTTTTATTTCTTAGACTAACATTTCAGCACAGATGTCAAGAAAAGTCAACCTGGGTATTAAATAATATTGTCAGAGGCCTTTTAAAATCATCTTTGGCTTGGCGGGGTGCTGAGTGGAGCTCTTTGTGCTTAGTGAAACAACTGAAGCTGTGACGACCGTTCTCTAGGCCTGAGACTTTGAATTATCTGTGATGGACTTTAAAAAGTGTTCAAATGTATCTTTTGGCTGCAGGCTATGTGACTAAAGGGTCAAAAACAAGATTTAAACCATTCCAGGTGTTCTCATAAAAACACAATGGCTTTTGGACAAATTGGACTCTTGATCCTGATTTATGTCTGCATGTCTTCGAGAGTCAATTGAGGATACAAAGAGGTTTTCTACTTTTCACAAAACACCATTGCAGGTTGATTGAATACCTAATTTGAAAGAAGTGCAATTGCTACCAGTTTACTCAAAAACACATCTATCAAAGAAGTGCTTTTGGAAATATTTCATGTCTGTTTCAAGGAAACAGAAAAGCTTAGAGCAGTGCTATTAAAGTCACAGCCTAATAGATATATCAGAGTTGAAGGACATGCATACAGCTTAGCATAACATACCCCAGACTGAGAGATACCAGTGGAGGCCTTAAAGCCTGACCACACACACACACACACACACACACACACACACACACACACACACACACACACACACACACACACACACACACACACACACACACACACACACACACACACACACACACACACACACACACACACACACACACACACACACACACACACACACACACACACACACACACACACACACACACACACACGTGTACGTCCATCAATCAGGTTCTGTTGATAGCATGGACAAGGTTAACAGCTGACCCCAGAATGGAGGGTCTGGGGTGGGGGTTGTTTTAGTCAGCTGATCAAGTGTGGGGTGGGTGGTTTAATACCACTCTATTTCTTTATTTCGCTGTGTTACACTAGGATACACACTGTCGTTTTGACTACCTACATTATAGTCAAGAGCAATGGTACATTAACATAAAAAGGCCGATTGGGAAAGCAGTTGCTGCTCTAAGACGCCACTGGACTTCTAACATTTTTGCTTTTAGATTTTAGTTTGCCTATATCAGTACACACTGCATTGTACAAAAGGCACACATTTACATTTACATTTCTCTTCATCCTTAGTGGCATAATGGTGCTTTTAACATAAGGCCATTTTTGTCCTGATTGATCTATGTGACTGACAATATCTACCAAAAAGGATGTTGATACAGATAAGTGTTGGGTTAATGAGATCCTCTTCCTGGTCTTGCAGAATACTGTGGGAAAACAAAACTACAATAAACACAAAAAGAGAGGCTGAACGTGCAGGGAGAAAGGGGACAGAGAGGGATGGGAAACAAGGGGGATGGAGTTTAAAACACTAGGGAAAATAAGAAAGAGATGACAGAAACATATCATGAGGTTATTTGAGGTGTGTGTTTGTCTATGTGGGCGTGTGGGGTAGGTGGGAGGACAGGGTGAGTTGTTTCCTGGCCTTGGAAAAGCTGGCAGTGTGGAGGAGGGGAAAGCCCAGGGCCTGGCCTGCCTGGGGCCGCGGCCTGGCCCCTGCCCTGGCCCTGCCCAAACGCAGGTTATTGAGTTTAACAGGAAGTGGCCTAGGACTAGATACAGTACTTTTAAACTAAAGGCATACAACATAATTGATTTCTCATAATGGTTAAATATATCTCCAGTCTTTATCTTGGTCATGAACTGCATCACAAATAACTCCATTATATTTACAGTATATTACAGGTGGGAAGTTGGTAAGGAATTAGCCCCTGTCGTTTAACCAGCGTCATGTTGACATGTCAACTGTTGTCAACATTCTAAGCATGCCAAAGCAACTTCTGGTGAGAAGGAGCAGCTGGCAGCACCATGTGTGTCCCAGGAGGCATGTGCTGTCCCTATATTCCCGTTGAGTAAGCAGTGACTGAACCTACAATGCAGAAGAGTCTTCTGCATTGTAGGTTCAGTCACTGCTTACTCAACGGGAATATAGGGACAGCACATGCCTCCTGGGACACACATGGTGCTGCCAGCTGCTCCTTCTCNTGGTGATTGGCTAATGGTCACACAAGCCAAAACATCGTTATGACATCATAAAGTGGTCAAAATCTAATAAGCTCATTTTCAAACAGGTTTTTATATAAATGGATCAGGACAAAAAGTGAGCGAATCTTTTTTCCTGAAACTTTCAGAATCTCTTTACACAGAGGGGACACATGTTGATGTATAAAAGACATGAAAAAGTGGATTTTGCATAATAGGTGACCTTTAAGATACAGAATGTTAGCAGCCAAGTCATGAAATGTCACATGAAGGACCTATTTCTCCTTGATTGATTGGGGTTGCTGACCTTCTCTGCACTCATGAAGCGATCTTTCTCCTTGATGTTGATGTGGTCGATGGTCAGACCCTGCTCAGCCCGAGACTCGTAGCGGACGCTGCCATCAGGACGCCGCACCACACGACCCTTGCGACCAGTCATCTGCGGGAAAAAAAATTCATCACGATGTCAAGTAAATAAATAATACATTGATTTAAGTGGAGACAGTGAAACCATTTAGGCTCATTAGAAACACACAGCGTGGTCGTTTATCGTTCTTTGCTTTGGCTCTTACCTCTGAGACTTGATCTGGTCCTCCAAACTTATCGATGAGCTCGTCCAAGGTGTTGAGAGGTAGTTCTTTTCCCAGCACGGATATTTTACTGAGGAGCCCCTGCTTCATCTCCTCTATCCTGGCTGTGAACAGGAAGCAAAGAGGAAATTAACCATGTAACCCTGACGTCCAAAGGTTGTCATTGTAGTTATATTACATGTCACTTGTTAGACACTTTTATCCAAAGCGAATTATATAAATTCAATACTGTGGGCAATTTGGGGTATAGTGTCTTTCACAGGGATACAACGACATGCTGACTCCTTATATACACATTTCATTCATGGTTTTACTAAGTTACTACAAAGGTGCGTCCCTCCCGCTGTGTGCAGCTAGAAGGACAGCAAAACGTTTTGTGGCTCAAGTGAGAAGGCTGATGTGAATGGGAAACAATCTACTTAAAAGAAAAAAGACTTGTGGACTTGGCAACGTTTTAGAGTTATTTAAAATCTTATTCTACAGATGGTATAATACTCCTGAAATGACTGTAGCCTAACCTTTATCCACAAATGTGTGTTTTTTTACACAATGAACAAACAAAAATAAAAACTTTAAGCTAGATTAAGAATCTGAAGGTAAGACCTATTTGACCAAATAGTTGAGTGTCACAATAACAACAAGCTATAGAAGGTTTGTTTCTCTGTCTAGACATGCAAGTATTTGATCAACACTGGACACACCTACTTAGGCTGACATATCTTACAGAGAAAATGACATCTCCCTACCTGTCTGGTGGCTAGTGTGGTTAACAAAAATGACATCATCATTGTCTAGCAGGGAGTCTGGTGAGGAGTTGGAGTCCGTGTCCATGCCGTCGGAGTCACTGCTGCTGTCGTCGCTGATGTTGATCACACCCCCGCTGTCCACCGTGTGCTTGGGTACCTTGGGATGGCGACCCCTTGGGGGCTTCCCTGATTGGAGGAAACATCATGTTATTAAATGATAAAATTTGTATTAAGATATTTGACTTTTTGTATTCACACTCAGTGAGAGGCCAAGAAATAAAAGCATAATGCAAGAAAATTGGGTTTGACAGACAATCAAAGCTGGCAGATGGTAATCAAACAGCCAGAAACACATAAATACATGTATATACAAACAAACAACACTGTTAACTGGTCAATTAGGCTGCAGGGCAAATTCCTGACATGTCTGCTGAGTTCTGGCTATTCACAAGGTTAAAAAACATATTTGTTCTAATACTATGTAGAGTACACATGCTGGCACTTACGTTTTCTCTTTGGGCCCGGGGCTTTCTCTCTCCTCTGTTTCTCTGACGGGAAATGTTTTGTTACAAGCGACTGGAATACTCCCCTAAAGGAAAGAGGAAAAGAGAAAAACATTGAATCTGACAGCAAAGCGGACGACACAGGACAGTTGTGGCAGTTTGACACCGCATACATTTCTGATCTGGCCTAATTATACTGTCAGTTGTTGACAGGGTGACGAACATGTTGTGTGTGGTCTAATATCCTCAAACCTTCAGGCATGTCTACTTTGAGAGGTTCAGGGTAGAACCGGTTCAGAGCGCTCATCACATGTACCCTCCCTCACTTGTTATTCTGGACTGACGTTGTTCGATAATTAAATAGCTGCTCAAAGGCTCAGAGATTGTTTTGTTTTATTGAGGATAAATGGTGAGGACTGAATTTATGTAACAAAGATGATCTGATGTGCCACCTAAAGGCAAGCTTTCTAAAGCCTGAAGCTGACTAGCTCTTATATCAAATGTATGTATTGAGGGTGTATTCGCCTCAATATTGGCAAATCACTTTGATGAAGCAACAAAATGAAATGTAAGAAACCCCCAGTTTGCTATCGCTTCCAAACAGACACACAAACACGCTCTTTCTAATAAACAACACTCTTTCAAACAACTTTATAAGAAGATTAATATTATAGAAACACACAAACATGCAGAGGAAATAGTCCTTTTCACTCACTCTGCTGCAGACACAAATCTGTCGAGCTGGCCGTCGTTCTCATCCAGGACTTCTCTGGTGCGAGACTCTCCGGTCGACTGCAGCCCGATAACGATGCACTGTGGTTGAGGTGACAAACATACACATCAATAAACGGGTCTGCTGTGTCACTTGAAGTATTGAGGACTCGTTCCTGGCATCATGATGGCACATATTCTAACATCCTTAAATGCATTCCACTCAGCATGTGTAAAAGGAAGTGTAAAACATGGTTAACAATACTTTAAAACAACTCTTATTTACTTATTTCTATGCAGTTCTCCCTTCTTTAGCAACATTTACAGAGATGTGTTTCCTGCTTGGGCTTTCCATTGAAGAGTCCTCTAGATTATATATACTATATGACTCAGTGTGTGACAGTGTGTTGTGCTGACCTTTCCAGCCAGCAGCTCTTTCTTGGCCAGCTCCACCAGGCAGCGCACCTTGGCTGCAATACAGAGGTATTTGAAGAAGCGCTGGTGAGACGCCCAGAACTGCCCCCACAGAGACTTCCTGCTGACCAGGCCCAGCTCATCCGCTGCACGCATGAACACCTGCAGAGCCTCTGCCCACTGCACACAGATGTGAACAGTCACAATTGTTATAGTTTCATCTAGCAGGAAATACCAAAAGGCTGCAGATATGGAAGAGAGTCAGGCATGATGCTCACCAGTCGGGCAGCTTTGTTATAGACCACTTTGAAGTCACTGTCCAGTCCGATCTCTTCAATGCGGAAAGACACCCCTGAGAAGCTCAGCTGCCTGGCAATGTACATCCCGCTCACTTTCATGTCCATGGCAACGATCTCCATGGCACCGACACCTCTGTTTATGAACAGCATATAAATGATTCAACACAACACAATCAGGGATCAACCAGCTATAACCACAAACTGATTGCAAGAGATTTGCCAGTTGGCACAGCCATTGAAGATATATATCAACATGATTGAAAGGCAGGGATAACGCATAACACTTTCTGCAACATGTCACCCTACAAACCTTTTCTCGATGGCATGCAGGAAGTCTTCAAATGCTCTGAAGGGCGTGCCCTCACCCCAGATTCCCAGGCGGCTCATATAGATCATGTTCTTTGGCTCAGAGGCACCTGGGGCAAAGATTTAAAAAAGATGTATTCTTAAATGCTTGTTCATATTGCATTACACATGCACATGTAAGATTGTGTGATTATTTATGCGTCTGCCTACCTGTGGCACTGGCATACACCACTCTGGCCCGCGGCAGCTTGTTTTGCAGGTCAAGCACTGCCTTGCCCATCTTTGTAGATGTGGCATTCTTGGCTTTGTGGCATTCATCAAAGATGATCTGTAACGGGGAAATGTCAAGGGCATAACAACAAAGACGTAGAATATCGTTTCGTGTTTGAAAACTGTCAGATTTCAGTGAGGTCTTTTGAATGAAAGGATACAACTCCATCGAAGTCTGGCTTGCACCAGTCCAGGATCTGTTTGATTCTCGTCCGGTGCTGCCCTCCTGCCTGGCTCTCTCCGATCAGCGCAGAGTAAGTTGCAAATAGGACTCCTTCTGAGGTAGCTGTGTCTCCGTACTTAATCTAAAATAACAAATCAAATAGTCAAAAGAGGATAGCGTTTGTGAAATACAGAGCTAATTTACCCTGTTTCCAAACACAGCTCGTTTCATTTGCTTGGATACACGCATCATTTAAACAGTTGCCAAAAACAGATGTCATTCTCTTAACTCATCACACTCACCTTGTTTAAGGCATGCACAGGAAGAAATGATGCATTTATGTCTTTGAGATCTCTCTCTGCATCAAATTTCAGGTCATTGGATATGCTGAACCTGAGGGCAGGAGCAGGAAAGTCATTCATTCAGTCGGGATCTGCTCCATGTATCCACTCTGGAGTCAATCAGAGTTGTAATTCTCTCTTACCATAGTGCTTTCTTCCTTCCCTTATTGTAGTTCTCCAGGATGATTCCTGCCACAGTGCGTCCCTTTCCAACCCCGGCCCCATCTCCGATCAGGAAGCCCGCCCTCTGGTTGTTCTGCAGGATAACTTCGTGTTGCTGAGGGTGCACAAAGAGCAAATATATAAACAAAGATGCATGGGCAATAAAACGTTAGCCATCACAGTTAGAGAATGAATAATTGCTACATGCAGTGTGTGTGTGTGTACCTGGCAGGCGTAGATAATAGCCTCTAGCTGCAGAGCGGACAGCAGGCCCCCGCTGACAGTTAGCTCAGGGATAGACAGAGTGTATGTGATGTCAGGAGGAGGGACACTGGACAGAGTGCTGGTCTCCACCACTATGTCAGGATGAGAAATTCCTATAGTGGCTAGAAAAAGGAAAACAGCAGTTTAAATAGGGGAACAGTTTACAAACATGAATGATAAATCCATAATGTGAAAAGTGTCCTGTTTTTTAAGGGACCCTATCATGCTTATTTTCAGGTTCATATATGTTGTGCCTTTACTGGGACATGTCTCCATGCTTTAATGTTCAAAAGGCTCTTTATTGTTCTCATACTGCCTGTGCTGCAGCACCTCTTTCCACCCTCCGTCTGAAAGAGTCTGCTCTGATTGGTTATTATCTGGCTGGCTGTGTTGTGATTGGTGAACCGCCTAGAGAAGTGTGGGAAATGTACTGCCCCTAGCAAATCAATTCAATGTGTTGGATTGCTAGCCAATAAAAGCAGGAGTATTACACAGTGATGTCACTATGCTACAGAAGTAAATAAAAGGAGTCCAATGGAGACGTTCCCGGCAGTGGGGGAGTGTCTGGGAGAGATTCAACTTTAGGATTTTAGCCTTTGCACACCTCTCTCATTACCTTTATAACAAACTACAGGACACTCTACAAGTGAAAAAAAAAAGCATAATATGGCCTCTTTAAGCAGAACACTGTAGATACATTAAAAATGAACTTCATGTTTATTTATTTATTTTATATTTTCTTCATGTTCGGCATTCAGTCTAGTAACCTACATTTGGAGGGTTTGTACTCAGCATATGTGTCTACATGTCCCAGTTCATCAGTCTCTTCTTCCTCAGCATCCTCTTCTTCCTCTGGGGGCGGCTGTGTTCTCTGAGGCTGGGCAAACAAAATACAAAAAGGTGAGTATGTGTTTCACGTTAATGAAAACCACATATGGGAGTTATGCTTCTCGTTTCAGCGAGTAAGGAAAGACACAGTAGCTGAAAGATAGAGGCAGGTCAGCTGTTAGCAGAGAGGTTAGCGCAGCACATTTAAAACCCCTTATCAGGGCATGGTAACCAGGGCAACAGTGAAATAACAGATAAAGCTGAAAGGTGCAGAATGAATGAGAGCTTTGAAACATGTTTGTAGCTGCAGATAAAAGAATGCTTTACATATTCAGGCAACATCCAGCAATGTTATCTGAGAAGCTGGAAATGCAAAAGGGTCCCATTTTGACAGGTTAATATTACACTGTCTCTTTGTATTGTCACATCAACTATTGGAAAAGACAATGCAGTATTATGGAATAGTCCATTCTCTAGGTGCATTGGCAGAATGTCCAAACCATGCAATATGCAGCAATGCTTTCATCATCTGTGGTAATACAGAGAATGCACACTTACACTATAACTCTTAACATGCAAGTAGCTTTAAATACTGTCAAAATGTGACCCTCAGCGTTAGACTAGTGGCTTTTTATGTTGATATGAAAAACAGTCTAAGCCTTAAACCCAGGTTAATAACAGATCCGATTAGAGGGGTTGGTGTGGCTACCTGGAATCCTCCTAAGGGTGGGGTGCTGATAATAGCATGTATATCATCCAAACTGGCCAAGCCATGAAACCTGCTGGTGCCATTCTGCTGTCAACAATGAAATGAAATGAAGAAACACAAATGAAAACAGTGCACAATGCATAAGAAAAGAGTAACACAAAAACATGAATAATCCTTGAATATGGAGTGCGTGTATATATGAATGTGCATAAGTGAATGTGGGCGCTTCATAGATGTCGGATGGAGCAGCACTCAAGAAAATGCAATTTGTTGTCAGGCGGTGAAAAGCCAACAACAACAACAACAAAAGGCAGATAAAGCCGTGTGTGTGTGGGAAACATAATGGATGGAATTAGGGCAGAATGAAAAGGAAAATATAAAAGGCTTTCAGAAGGCAGAAGGAATGAATGAGCTCTG
Source organism: Notothenia coriiceps (assembly GCF_000735185.1). Classification (NCBI taxonomy): domain Eukaryota; kingdom Metazoa; phylum Chordata; class Actinopteri; order Perciformes; family Nototheniidae; genus Notothenia; species Notothenia coriiceps. Next base: position 19,453,956 of record NW_011333040.1, read on the forward strand.
ATTCATATCACAAAGATATCCCTGAACCCTCTGAGTCAAAGAGGGCTCAACAGCAACCAAGCAGGGATAAAGAAATAACACTCAACAAAGTCGCTTTCCTCAAATCACTGACTCTAAGATCATGATAAACTACACTGAGGGACAATCAATCCAAAACAATGACGGCTATCATTTCAAGTCTCATACGAGTCTCTGTAGCGGGGGCTAATCTGGTGAACGGCTTCAAAATGTCTGTATAGTGTTTATGTGACCATGCCTGAAATATCAATATAGCTTGTTACAAATGGTAACATTCATTCAATATAGTATAGGATTTACTTTTTGAGAATACTGGATGACTCAAACTTGAGTGTGTGCAATAACTGATCAAAGTAATACCTATTTACAGTCTAGTGACCCAATTCCAAGTCTCATTGTTGTCTATTGATCTGTTTGTGTGTGCAGAATTGCATTGAGGCAGTAAGAATCATATTTTTAATTTTAAGATACTATTTTTCTTCTTCTTGTGTCCAATTTGCTGTGGAGAAGTCCAAATAGAAGTGTAGCACTAACATAAAAGCTAAATAAGGCTGCATTGGTTTAGTAGTGTCTTTTTCGTGTGGTCTAATGGCTAAATAGGTTATTTGAGGATGCAGAGCATTAGCCATGGTTAAAACATACATTAACTGATTGTGGCAATTAATTACTTCCCAAGTAGATAATTGATACAAATTGGCTAAAATCCATTCGGCAACTAATGTCGATAACAAGCAGAACATCTGTTGTTCAGCGATGGTACCACGTGACTGCTGCACTGTGTGATACAAATATGTATTAAACTGTTTTCTATCAAAAGACTGCACTGGTGCCGGGGTTTTGTGATGTGACTGGTGTTGGCCTATTTCGTTTTTTTCAAAAGAATGAACATGAACCCAGCTACACCATAAAAGTCCCACATCAGAGTGAAAGGTTGCAGAGAGCCAGAACAGCACGAATGTTTACAGAGAAAAGGGACAAGAGTGTTTTGGGTGATGTGTGAGTGGGTGCTGGCTACTGACCTCTAGCTGGCTCTGTGCTGGTGTGGTGGTGGTACTAGTGTTGACGTCCCAGAGGGTGGGCACTGTGTTCAGGTTGTCTGGGCTGATGAAGGGTTGTGCATCAGCATACTCCGACAGCGAGTCAGCCGGAGAGGAGAACAGGGAGTTTGTAGAGAGGTCATCAATGCAGGACAGGTCCTGAAGGCAGAGAGGAAGAGAAAGGATGTTATGTTCAACTTCTAAAGAAAGGGCAACATCTGTGGCAGAGCAGCGAGACATACCGATTTCCGTCCAGCTGTGAAAGAGTTGAATATTGTGAAATGACATGTGGATTGCCAAAACAAAACCACAGCCAGAAACATTTCCAAGTACTCTCATTACCAAGTGTCATGGAGAAAAAAAAGTGACTAAATCCTAAATATATTTCCTAAAGCAGACACAAAACACAAAGCAGAGGACTATTCGGTGCATACCTCAGAAGGGAAAAGTTGGGAGTGAACCACAGACAATAAAGGTGGCCCATTCATTCTGGAGTTCAGCCAACACAGCAATATTTTGGGAGTAACACGAGAAGCCTAAACAAAATCTAATCACACACAGATGTGCGAGGTTGAGCACATAAAATAGAAAGCGAGTGGCGGCCATAATGAAAGTGCTTGTGTCTTCGTCTGTATGTGTGTGTCATTTCAGCTATGGCTGCCTTCCAGACGCCCCTCTATTCATATCCTTTTCCAAACCATTAGCATGCCACGTTCTTTAACTAGCCCCTCACAGGCACCCCTTGGCCCCCTGAGACTTGTAAACATGGATGAGGGGAGATAGGGATTTGGAGGTGAGGAGGGGGGAGAGAATATGGAAGACACAACAGGCTGAACAGAGAGAAATGTTTTGGGAAATGGGAACATGGGTCTACATTGTGGTGTATGTGTATTCCTGTGTGTAGTCCCTCAGTTTGTGTGCATGTATATTTATACTACATGGGCCATGTGTGAAATTCCCACACCCCCCTTTCCAACTACACCCTACAAAAGGACCATGAGGCAGCATGAATACTTCCAGAATATAATACTACAGTTTAACTCACTTTTAAGGGACAGTTCCACATTTGAGAAAACTAGCTAACATAAAGAAGAAAAGTGTCATCTTGATTGATAGGTCTGTGCTGCATGTATGGATTTGCTACAGGTTAAGTTAGCTTAGTATAAACAGTTGACAGTTAACCAGCAGAGACTCCATGAAAGTAGTGCCGAAAAATAGGCATGTCAAACAGAAAATTGTCTTTGATTTGCAAACGTAAGTCTGCTTCAGGGCCTCCATTTCCAGGGACATATATTGAGACATCTGAGTTGTATTAACATGTTCCTTTCAGTCCTGGCATGAGAGCAGATAAGCCTATTCCTCAAAATGTTGAACTGTTCCTTTAAGGCCCGATTGCCTGCGCTACAAACCACTGCGTTATATAATATTCAAAAAGAGAACATATGTATTAGATATCTCTGTAACCGTCCTGCACTTAAACATGGTTAAATGGTTTTTCTTACAGAGTAATACTTTCTCACCTAAGAATACTGAACAGCAACAAGCAGTGATAATAAGTGGGTTTGACGCACAACATGGTGTTATGACTGAAGATGACTATTAAACAAAGGGAAAATACATGCTGTGCGAACCCAAAGTAAAACTGTTAGGCAACAGAAATGCACGACACTTTGTGTTGCTGCCACCTCAACAATATGCTGCTTCTGATTAATGTGAGAAGCCGTGCTCACTTGTCATAGCTGCCTCCTAGCTGTTGCTCACAGTTCAGCTGGAAATGTTTCATAGGCATGAGAAGACAAGAAGCAGAGCGCTTATGTTAACATGAGTGAATCATGTGGGAATGAGGCCCAGTGAGGGTGGTACACAGCAGGAAGACCAACAGAGGCTCAACCCTCACAGATATATTTTTGCCCTCTGATGTTAGAGAAACAACTTGCTGACCGTAACACGGGGATGTTTGTGTGTTGGAAAGAGCTCTTCCAAGGGTACAGCCTGAGCTTATCAGTGTTTACTGGAAGCTATAAGAGAAAGCCTCTTTTTAACTTTGTCACTCCGCCTCTCTCTCTGTGTGCGTGTGTGTGTGTGTGTGTGTGTGTGTGTGTGTGTGTGTGTGTGTGTGTGTGTGTGTGTGTGTGTGTGTGTGTGTGTGTTTCCTGAGGGCAAGATCAGACATGAGCTCAGAAAGCAGGCTCTCAGAAATGGTTCTGCACTGTAGACAGCTGAGTGGAACAACTGCCTTTTCTAGGGTGTCAGAGGGGTGTGTTTAGAGAGGGTTCCTGTTAAATATCACTACCAAACACATAACCTTATTTTCTACCATGCTTCCTTCCTCCATATTCTTTGTTGATTCTATCAGCTGTGTGTCTTTCTATCCCAGGAAAACGGTGTTGTTTCTTTCCAGCAGCAGAATAAATCATAAACAATTGATAAATACATTTAGAAAAAATAACTAAAAACTCAGATTTGATATGAAATACAGCTAGATTAAATGTATGGGCTGTCATATATAGCTTTGCTTGTAAATAATGTGTAATTAAATGAATGACTAATTATAAGCATCCCTCTGGGAAGCTCAAGTCAAAACGTGTCTTAAATCTATTTGTTTTCAAATATTGAATTTGCATTGAGACATGTAGGTCATTGCTCCGTGTTACGTTTGGATGTCAATTCTGGCTTTCCCATATAATGTACATTTCTGTGCTGCTGAGGCAGTGTTGTTATTAGAGTCCTGATATGAAAGCATAACAGAGAACTGCAGCAGGTTGGTTTATGCTAACCAAGTCGGACCGACCTGAACACCATGCTAATCGAGTTGTTAAGCAGAGCATAACAGAGGGAGCAGTGTTTGTCCCCTGGCGCTCCGTACCGAGGGCCAGCTCATCTTCTGTTCCTGAGAGAGGGTCCTGCCGAGCAGAGATAAGGCTTGAATTCCAACTGCTCTGATGCTAATCTGGCTCCCTCCGCAGCACACAGCCTCACAGCCGTATAACTACTTATCCTGACTGTGAATCCAAAATCTGAATGTGTGTATTTTGATTCTTTTCAGGGAATAATATCTGCTTGAATTCTCTACTGCAATTTCTGAGAATATGTAGGGAAAAAAGGAAATCAAAGTATGGGTCTATCTGTACATGTTCAGAGGAGAACATGTGAAAGCCCATGTGAGTGTTATTCGTTCACTCTGCTGTTTGCCTTGCACGTGTTCCTCCTCTCCCCTTCCATTTTCTTCTCTGCTATAAATGCTAAACCCAGCAGCATAATCTTCCCTTACGCCAATCACAGTAAAGTAGAAACTACGCACAGTTACTGGCATCCTTCTGACCACTGGTGTATCACATGGTGATATTTTAACAACCTTGTATGCCAATTGAAGCGCTGTATAGAAGCATAACACGCATATGCATGTCACATCATAAACCCAAAGAGGCCGTAAATTGCATTTGAGTGCCTCGATAATGAAAGTCGTCTACTTGGAGATGATTAATAGAGGCACAAAGCAATGAAAAACAGGATCAAATATTCTCTGTAGAGCGGAGCTGCATAGTGTGATGGTGGTGGTTGAAGGTGGGGGTTATTAACTCGAAGAATCAGAACTGGAAAAATACATTTTTCACACTAACCACCCACAGACAGCTTGGCTTCATCATCCGTTATGGTTGATGTATTTACAGTGTGATGAGTAATCTGCCACACAATAACCCCCTCCTTTAAAAGTAACATACAGTGAATCTGTTATCATGAGGTAAGTGCTAAAAATTAAGTCAGAATCCGTATTAGTAATTACAAAACAGTGAAAGGGCATTTATCTTTAGCTTCAACAGATGCTTTGGTTGAAATGAATAACAGCAACGTGTACAATGACACTGGTTGTGACACCGGTGATAAGCTCTGGCGCTACCATACAAGGAAGTCTGACAGCATTATCTTTTAGTGAGCTTTATAAAACAATACATTTCCATGCTTGTATTTGTCTCTAAATGTTACCATTAAAAGGAAAAACAATCAAGTCTCCAATCATAAAACCTTCATCAGACAACATAGTTTAAAATATATGTTTGGTTTATTAGATAATAACCTTTCTTAATCAGAGGTCTGTAAAACAATACGTTCAGCAGCGTGTGTGTCCTGATAAGCTCCACTGTTACAATCATAGCCTCTGAAATCAATTTAGGAAAAGTTGATTACACTCGACAAATGTTCTTTTTATTTATTTTAATTCTGTATGCTAAACTCTTCTGCATTGTAGGTTCAGTCACTGCTTACTCAACGGGAATATATGGACAGCACATGCCTCCTGGGACACACATGGTGCTGCCAGCTGCTCCTTCTCACCAGAAGTTGCTTTGGCATGCTTAGAATGTTGACAACAGTTGACATGTCAACATGACGCTGGTTAAACGACAGGGGCTAATTCCTTACCAACTTCCCACCTGTAATATACTGTAAATATAATGGAGTTATTTGTGATGCAGTTCATGACCAAGATAAAGACTGGAGATGTATTTAACCATTATGAGAAATAAATCATGTTGTATGCCTTCAGTTTCCTCACTGAGCCATATCGCAGATTATATTTCCCCCTGCTATCAAAAAGCAAATATTAGGAAAAAAGTACT
>NW_011333040.1:19459644-19460047 GCF_000735185.1 Notothenia coriiceps
CCCCCCCCACCTTATCACCTGAATCTCCTCCTAGAGCACCATTGTGTTCTTTGTAACCAAATATCTCTCAGAGAGGCGTGGAGAGTGGCTCCTTATTTTCATCTAAAGTAACAGGCAGAGAATCAGCACTTTTGAAACAGAGGGGATTATGGGATGCTACAATGATCTGTTTGGTATTTTGAGGCAAACACTTCAGAGACATGTTTTGTATATATCTGAGACCTATAATATATTGATGAAAAACAGTATAATAGGAGACCTTTTAAAGGAAGGTACTGCTTTATTAACATTGTGCAATAAGATTTTTTTTACTAACTATCCTAACTTTTCCTTCAGTACGTGGCCATCATCTCTGAGGCGGCCAGCTCTGGGATTTCCCTGCAGGCGGACAAGCGAGTGAAGA
>NW_011333040.1:19460108-19463540 GCF_000735185.1 Notothenia coriiceps
ATGTGAGAAGTAGAAAGTACAGGTATTTGAGTTCAACATGTAAAAAGTGGAAAGTACAGGTATTTGTGTTCAACATGTAAGAAGTAGAAAGTACAGGTATTTGGGTTCAACATGTAAGAAGTAGATAGTACAGGTATTTGGGTTCAACATGTAAGAAGTCAAAGTTAAAAGTCGTCAGAAAAATAAGTGGTGGAGTAAAGTACTGATACCAGAAAAATAACTTAAGTACAGTAGCAGAGTATTTGTACTCCACTACTTCCCACCTCTGATCTGCTGGTGACCCCCCGGGGAGAGTGAAGCAGTCGATCCCCCACCAACCTAATCACTCCCACTAAAAAATGGTTCTCATTTGTTATTCACATGCCCTTAAGGACCCAATGGATCCACAGCCTCTCTGTAACTCCTACAGGACTGTGAAATGAGCGTCTGTTTGAGAGACCTTGTTTCTTCTTTTGATCATACATTTCTCTACTTTTAAAAATAAAAAAAGTGCTTCAAGAATCAAACATCAGGGTCGGAAGAAGTACTCAGATCGTTTAACTTAAGTAAAAGTAAAATGTATGTGTTCTTAAAATACTCCATTACCAGGGTTTGGAGGGTTACTTTAAAAATGTAATATGTTTACAATTATTTTAATTAATCTGAGTATCCAAATCTAAAAGTAATGTAACCTGAATACTTTACCTTACCTTTGGATTAGCTCAATGTCAAAAGCAATACAAATGAAAACAAGAGATAAATATCAAGAGGATATTTTATACTTAAGTTTGGCTCGGCACGCTTAAACCGTGCTACGGCTACGCGCTGCAGTGGAAAAATAAATGTACTGAGTTACTTTCCTCCACTGTCAAACACACTTTTCTGTGACCTTGCGTGGTGAGTTTCGTTGAGTGTCTCTTTGATAAATGTCAGAGGTCCACAGCTGTCTCACCATGTGTTGTTGTTTACTTGTGTTTGATGGATATGACGCTGTAGTCCTTGTGACAAACAGACACCCTCAGGCCCCTGTTCTGATGTCAGCAGCTAAGACAAAGCCTCGATGACGAACACATGACGAAGGCTGGAGAACAACGTCAGACGTGATTTGTAACGTAAGAAACATGAAGGAGATCGTTGTGTACTTACAGGAGAAACCGCGGCCTCGTGTGCTTTTTCTGATGTAGGGAAAAACAGCTGAGAAGAAAAAAGCTCATTGAGGTCATAGTCGAGGCCTGAAGTCACGAATGATTCAGAGTCAAGTGTTTGTCTGAGAGACTTACAGTAAGTCCTCTGTTCAATTCACAAAATAAAGCAAAATGTTTCAGAATCAGACAGCCAAAGGACATTCGGTAATGTCCTTGTAACACGAAAAACAAAAACAAATACATCATCATTGACTCTAATGGAGTTAAGCTCAAACAAATCCTGACTCTCATTTCCCTTAGAACACATTTGCCATTTTAAATTAACGGTATAAATACAGTTTTAGGAGACGGGGTGCCCTCATGGAGTAATTAAACGTATTATGTCAACAAATTTCACTTAACTGTATTAGGTTACTTGAAAGCAAAAGTTGAACGAACTATTTTTTTATTTCAACTCAATATTATTGCTTTCAACTAACCTAATACAGTTATGTGAACACTTTTGACATTTAATCGAAGTCAACGTTTCAGTTTTTTCAGTATTCAGTCTTTGTCAAAACACTGTTGTTATTTGTTTTCTATGTACACCTACAATGTTAGTGTCAACGCATCAACATGTGATGATGCATGGTCTGTTTGCCACTGCCCTTTTCAACAAAACCTTTACAGAAAACCTGCAGGTCCCCAGATCTGCGCCTCCCTCCTGCTCTGTTTTCATGCCCGGTGTGTATTAAGGTCTTCACATGAAACGCCATGTGCGCTGCCCTTTGATGTAGGGAGGCAAACGTTGGTGAATACTTAGATCCCGTGTCCAAGAAGCATCTTTTTTCAGGCATGAAGTGAGCCGGAGAGGTGCTCTTCCCAGCGTTTCATAAAACATTTTTAACTTCTTAAATGTTTCTTTGACAACAATTGATTCAAATGTGCTTTTTTGTATTTGTTATCATAGTTTCTGTCTGGCAGACCTGGCAAAGAAAAGAAGGTTTATCCCTTATCGGTTGCTATGCCAACATCACCCATTTTATACCAGAGACACTTTAATAACAGCGTTGTGATGCCAAACAGCGTCAATTCAGACTGACACACATTCACTTAAGGGGAATAGGGGATATGTATCAGCTGCTTGTGTGACAGTCAGACAGTGAATACTTTAGAGAGGCCGCTCTAAAGTATTAGCTAACCTGGAGCTAACGGCAGTGGTTCTCAAACTTTTTCTGTCAGGCCCCCCCTTTGGAGAAAAAAAAAAGTCGGGCCCCCCCAACACAAATAGTCAGGCTCAGTGGCNAAGACAACAAAAACACATTCCTTCTTTCCCACAGAAACCAGCCAGGGTCCTTTTTGTGGTCTGAATCTTGAGTATCTTAAGCTAGCGCTAGCCTAACTGTGTTTCTCATGTTTGCTGCTTGTTAAATGTGAGTTAGTATTTCCTGCCCGTATGCATGACTTAGTATAGCGAATAATTTCACTTTAACCTAGTTTAATTGTTGTTATAGTGTCTAGTTCAGTCTGCACATTTTTTAAATAAGGTAGCAAATACATTCAAGTTACTATGTAGGAAATTGTGAAAAGGTTACCAATACAAATATGCTCCGTCAGAATAAAAATCATCCATTTTTTTTCTCCCTTTTTTCATTTTTATTTTTTTCAAGGTGTGAATATATCTCTACTACCACTACTACTTTTTTATCAATGAGCTGGAAGTTCTTTGCCGCTTCACTTTAAGATTTAACATTGAAGGATGGGCTGTGTATAAGCCTGAAACAAGCAGCCGTTTCAGGGTCAAAGGCTATCAGGAACGTTAAAAGAGAAATGTGTCAGGACGGGGTCTCTCCGTGCAGCCCTGCCTGGGTTTATCTCTCACTCTCATGTGTAGAACAGGGATTACCAAATTAGGACAAATGCTGTCTTGTCTCACTGAAACACTCCTCGTAATGTGCGGTTTTCTTTCTGTTAGTCTACATGGTTAAGTGTGAGTTTGCTGCCAGGCAAAGGCAATAATCTAGTCAAGTAGCATCTCAGCATTTGTTGTTTAAAAAAAATGCTGTGCTCACTCAAGCACACTCACACACCATCGTATAGGACAGGATAAATAAATAGTTTGACGTAATTATAAAACTGTTTGCTAGTAATAATTAGTTTGTAAGCAGCCTTCTTTCTTAGTGTTCTCTTATCTTAATTCTCACACACACACACACACACACACACACACACACACACACACACACACACACACACACACACACACACACACACACACACACACACACTCTCCTCCTCTACTTCTTCTTTACTTACTTACTTCGTTCGT
>NW_011333040.1:19463560-19514993 GCF_000735185.1 Notothenia coriiceps
TTCTCTTATCTTAATTCTCACACACACACACACACACACACACACACACACACACACACACACACACATACACATACACATACACAAACACACATTGTTACAGTTATATTCATTTCCTCATAGAGGTTCTAANAGTTTGACGTAATTATAAAACTGTTTGCTAGTAATAATTAGTTTGTAAGCAGCCTTCTTTCTTAGTGTTCTCTTATCTTAATTCTCACACACACACACACACACACACACACACACACACACATACACATACACATACACAAACACACATTGTTACAGTTATATTCATTTCCTCATAGAGGTTCTAAGGAATTCTTCTCAGCTTCCAGTTTCTAGTTGTTAGTGAATAAGGCACTGTTCAGGGTCTGAAACATAGTGTGAAACTGTCGATTTAAGAACAGATCTCACCTGATGTTGCAAAACTTCTTATGTCATCATAAAGATCCCCTTTCTTACTCCTCTTTTCTTAAGAAGAAACAAGTTGTCATCAAATCTGTAACTGTTTTTGTCTGTCTGGATTTTGATACTGTCTGTTGAAAAATGTTGCACTCAGAGTGACTGGAACTTTTCAAATGTTATCAATAATGTCTTATCATTGTTTTTGTCTTGTCTCTGCAGGTCGCACACATCGGTCCAATCAGGTCACGGCTCCAGAGTACATCTTCCTCATTTCAGAGTTGGCCGGGGAGAGACGTTTTGCCTCCATTGTGGCGAAGAGACTAGAGAGCCTGGTAAATAGAGCTTTTACAAATGTGAATGTGTGGGTGTTGTTGTGTTGCATCTCCTTTTATTTTGAATGATTTTTACTACTTTTATGTAATTTTCCTGTTAACTGAGGGAAACCTGTCTCATGGGAAAACAATCATTTTCATCTTGTTGTCCTTTGGATTGTGAGAAGAGTGTTTCTTTTGTAAATGGAGAGTTAGTATTTATTGATTGTTATAGGTTGCCAACGCGTTGCCCTCTCAGCCTCACTCCTTGCCCTTCCTGTGGCACGGGGTATTCCCAGGCTCGTCCATGGAGTCTCTTTTATTATCAACTTTTCTCCACAAACCTCAAGAGATTCTGGGTCTTCCCCTTCTCCGGCTCAATAACGGAAAACTGAATAAGCAGAAAAAGCAAAAATGTTTGTCTGAATAATTTATAACTCTCGGGGGTTACTTTCCATAATTATCAATGCATTTCAGTGCAAGCAGTCGTTTATCTCCATAGTGACACAGCATGACACTTCTTTTGGGAAAACAGCAAGAAGGGTTCCCGAAAGTCGTTCATGCGGTTGCCAGGTTTGTTCGGTAAATCAGCATCAAGCATAGGTCACATGTCCTCTGCATGCCTGAACCCGATACAACACACACACGCAAACGCACACACACAGTCGCTTATACTTGGATTGTTGACGATCCCTAGAAACGGGCAGACTTCAGATCAGCAGTGAAGTCATATTTGGCTCAGATATTCTTTGTTTTGGTATCTCAAGACATCTTTCTGTGTAGGCAGAGCCAGCAGCTTGCTGATCTTCTGTTGACTTTGCTTCTTCTTCAAGTTTTCCCTCACCGCTCCCTTTCCAGTTCACTTAAGATCTTACGGGTATGGAAGATAATACAAAGGCAGGCTGGGCTTTTAGTTATACCCATCATAAAAATAAACTTGTGTTTGAATGATGTTTCTCCACTATATCACAATGCTGCTGTTTGGTGCAGAGTCAATGTACTTGCAATAACAATGTGACCTTTTTCAAAGTGAGACTACTACAGGTTCAATCCCTGGATCTGTGACTGGATTTTAACTTTGCTTTAGGTACACATTACTAGGAAACAACAGCTGTATCAGACATATTAGGCATATTTGCTAATCATAGTTAAACATTTCCAGGGAACCCAACATTCTTATTATCTTATTTGTATCTTTATTTCTGTGCTTTGCCAACTTGTGAATATTGAATTCAATATCCTCACTCCTCAATTATGTTAAATAATGTTTCTCTTATCATTAAAAGAGCAGGATCTATGATCGAGAGGGCAACAAGTCCACGCTCTTAGCCATTGTAATCAAAGTAATCCTATAACGGCTGCACATTATCCATTCGTGTAGGTAATGCTCATCCTCTCATACCAACGCTAAGCAGTGAAGTCGGGATGTGTTCTATTGATGAACGGCAAACACAGATTTATCCGACGTCACTTTGTCCATCTGTATTAATGTGACGAAGCTCTGAAGGCTGTAAACCTAATACTGCTAATATTAATAGTACCACTTGTGCTAATCCACTTTGCAGGGTGCATTAACCCACGGAGACAGAAGAGCCACAGAATCCAGAGACCTGAGCAAGTACAATTTCGAGAACAAGGTAAGAAAATGTAACTGACCTGACTTTTTAAAGTTTGAAAACATGATTATTTTTAAGCTTTAAAGAGGATTTATTTTTCTCACTGTTAATTTGTGTTGCTAAATTCCTAAGTGATTGTTCTCAGATAATGTTCCTATACTGATTACATGCCCCTATTTCTTGCAGTATGGCACCAAGGCTCTAGATAAAATCACCAAAGCAATCCTTGGCCATATAGAGAACAAGGTGCCCCCTCCCAAAGGATACCCTGGGGGTGAAGCCATGTTCTTCAGAGGTGAGTTATTGTTGAGGTGTTGTTTACTGTCAGCATCTGTAAACAGAGAACCAACTCCTAAGCATGTTCACTGTGATTGATCACTAAAACTAGTGTTTTTTCTTTTTCAGAGATGAAGATTGGGATGATGGATGTAGGCATCTTTTGTAGGGAGCCACGCTTTGGGATCAATACTGAGAAAGGTAGAGTGTCCAAGATGCACGCAGACACAATTCCTTAGCTCTGTTATGCTCCTTTCACACCAACGCGTTTTCAGCTCCGGCTCGGAGCTGGAGCCTGAAAAGTACCGGTTTTCCCTGTTCACACCGCAGAGGCGCCGCCTCTTAGCTCCGGAATCCGGTTCACTTCCAGCTCCAAAAAATTGTCGGTCTGAGCAAGAGCTTCGGAGCTAAGAGGTGGCGTCGCTTAAGTCTCTCTTACGTCGAGGCGGGGGCTTATATTTACCTTCTTTTCCCTACGGATTCGTCGTTGAAGTAGATGCTGAAGACCACAAAGAAGTCTTGCATTTCGCATGTGATGTTTGTAAAGTTCCAAGTAAAGTCGTCCCTTGTAAAGTCGTCCGATGCCTTCCATTTGGTTTCGTAAGAGGATAACCAAAGTGAACAGCGCTTCAAAACAATCGGCCATTGTCGTTGTCGATGTGAGGGATTTCCGCGCGGTTTGGATTTTATGAAGCAGGCACGTAAACGGTGACGTCATGACGCAGCAGCGGCAGCTCTGTGTGAACAGAGCGGGAGCAGAAAAGGGAAACCGGAGCTGAACCAGAAAAGCTCCCGCTCGGACCTAGAAAGGGAAAAGCGCTGGTGTGAAAGCCGCATTATTTGTTTATTTGTGATGAAAAAATGAGCCACATTAATTGTTCTGCATTTTTATCCCAGACTGCAGCATCACAAAGTTCTTAAACCGCATCCTGGGCCTGGAGGTCCACAAGCAGAACCATCTCTTCCAGTACTTCACTGACAACTTTGACTACCTGATCGAGAAGGATAAGAAGGAGGGCAAATATGACATGGGAATCCTAGGTATGGAGGTCAAATGTGGAGTTTAAGCACTTGCATGGTGCCACTGTTTACAGAACATTAACCTCCATCAGTGTGGATTCTAACATCGTTATTTTTATAAATGGTATGGTTGCTAAATCTGGCAATAGTGTCTGTTCCTTTCTTCAATTGTCGGTGTGCATACCATACATTGGTATGTGATTGTCAGACAGTTCCTGATCTTTTAATGTTAGTAATCGTCTTGGTTTGCTTGCTCTCTTTTCTCTCTGGCAGACCTTGCTCCAGGTAACGATGAGATCTATGAGGAGAAGCAGGAAACGTTCATGACAGTTGGAAACCCTCAGGATGGACAGGTTGTTCTCTATAAGGTAAGCATCTCAGGTCGAGTACATTGTTAGATAGCTTTTGTGAAACATGTGTTGTGAGACTAAAATCCTATGTTCAAAATATCATAATTGTCTCTTGAGATACTCCTTGAAATCTGCTTTATTTTCAACATGATCTAGTGTCTTGTCTCTTAAATAATCCTGTAGCGGTATTGGAGTGGAGCAAACTGGTCAAATCATGTCAAACTGGTCAAATAAACAGCAATTCTTACATTTAGTAAATAGTGACAAATTAGATTTTGAAGAGAAGCTTTGAGAGACTGGATCAATCCCTTCAGACAGTGTGAGGAGCAGAGGCACATTAACAGGCTGATCTGGAGGCATCACACATTCCAAACAAAAAGGTTAATTCTATGAATAAACATGACCCCAAAAATATGCAAATCTTCTCCTCTCCTTTTATAATAAACCCAGCGGGGCTTGAAGGCTCCCAACAGACCAAAACTATGAAAGTCCACGTGAAATGCCAACAAAGCAATATCCACTGATAGTGTAGGAACATCCAATGAATGAGGATACATTTATTCAGGATTTCCTGACAATGTTTGCAGTTTGCACAGTGCACAAAGGATTTGCAAACAAAGAAAGTTGGTAAAGAATGTGTTCCACATTAGCTGCAGACCAAGAGGTAACTCGAGAAGATACCTCTAGACTAAATGACAATGGATGTCACTTTGCCAGAAGTAAGGCTGTTATCGTGCAGGATTAGCCCATGGCTAAAGGGGGCCTATGTAGACACGAGTGGCAGATGAGAACAGGATAATTACGAAAAATCTTCTGCTTTCGGCTGCAGGCTGACTTGCCTTTGACATTTCAAAGTTGTAGCCAGGCAGAACGCTGCACAGCTAGGACCTGTTATGCGAGTATAGAGGAATAGTGAAGCATGAATGAGTTACAGAACAGGCCTGCAGGCACAGATGCCAAGAGTGTCACGGCTCCTCTGGGCTTCACCTGCAACTGTAGTCAGTTATCGCCAACAACAGAACATAAAACAACTAAGAATAGACACAATGTAAATACAAAGAGACACCAAATGGCTACAAAAAGTCTGAACACAAAACACTGAGAAACACTTACCGCACAGAGACACAAAACAACCATAAAAGACACTAAACAACCACAAAGGAACACAGAATGACCACAAAGCGAACCAAACGACCATATAAGAAGCAAAATGACTACAAAGACACGCCCAATGACCACACAGGGACACCACACAACAATAAAAAGACACTCAACAACTATAAAGACCGTGTCTTGCTCCAATATAAGACAGGTGTTGGGTTTTAAATGTCTGTACCCACGGGCCCATTGTCTCATCATCATCCCACGACTGTGTATACTTTCTGGAGGACATGCTTTGGAGTTTCCATTCAAGAGTCGGTCTCACCTTCCGGACAGCAGTGTGTGATTTCGCAGCTGCTTGGTCCCCCATCTTTCTTTTTCCCAGCACATGCTTACATCTCTGATTCCTTGTGTCCCTGCAGATCAGCGTGGACCGAGGCATGCCCTGGGACGAGGCCCTGAACCGGTCCCTGAAGCTCAGCGGGCCCGATGACGGATTCTACCTGTCGCTGAAGGTGAGTCCATGTTATAATAAGCTAACTGAACCTGAGGATTACTATAAAAGGCATTATATCTCTATTTGAATACAGACCTCTCAGATTAGCATGTGATGACTCAATGGTTGTCCACTGAAAATGCTATTAGTCCCTTAAACGGAGTAAATATTTAACCACTGCTCTCTCCACAGCTGCGAGGGAACCACCCATGTGTGCTGCTAGCTGAGCAGGGAAGAGGCAAGAACCTCATCGTCTACAAGCCCAACATCGGCAAGCAGACGCACCCCGAGAGCCTGGACAACCTGCAGCTGCGCTACAGAAAGGTAATAAACTAAATTGTGGATTTTTTAATCTGTCAGGATTATAGTTTTGTCTCTATGGTTTATGTACTGTAAAATGTCTCCAAAACGAGGAGAGAACATTTTTTTCTTTCATCTAAATATGTTAAAGGTCATATTTGAGCTTGTTATGTTTTCTTCAGAGTTTCTTTAAGATAACAATAACAACATTTGATTATAGGGAAGGATTGACATAAGAAAAGCTTGAAGTGTTCCCTTTGCTATTTGGAGTAAATGTCATTTAAATATGGAGTCTGATGCCCCCTGGTGGCCATGGAGGAGTACTGAACTGTGAAATATTCAAGGCACTTGGCGTAACAATTAGAAATACATATACATGAAGAGGATGAAGTTCATGCCAATGTTGTTTATTTAAATTATAACTGTTTCTCTTCCATACATTAAAAAAAAGTTATTATTAATGTTCTTTACCCCTAAACCAAAAACACAATAGTTATTTTCATCTTGACAATAATCAAAAACTAGGTAAAACTAAAATATGACTTTTAGTCTGAAGTTAAAGAAGCCTCTTTTAACTTAAGTTTCCACTTAGTCTAAGATATATTTTTTAAAGTTGGGTAAATGAGTTTTTTTGCTGATTTTAAATGTTGCAAATGTTCTCTCCCAGGTGACTTCAGAGGAAGCGAGGGACAGCTGGGAGAACCAGTTCAACTTCTCCTTCAAGAAGTGCAGCCATGCCAACTGGTAAGCAGCAATCCTCATTGTCCCGTGGGATTATTGGCTCAATCCATCCAATCAGGCTGCTACTATTAATGCAGTCAGGGTGGCTTACAGGTCCGATGCCATTCCTGAGGATTTGCAGATCACCTGAGAACTAGTCATGAAGAAATAACCCGCACATGTGCCCGCGTCACCGGATGAACAATGAACTTTAACCCTTAGATGCATAAGTGGGTCTTTTTGGACCCGGTGAGGTGGTTTTCTTGAAGTATCTTTGTAATTACATTTTTGTATCATTTCATATTCCAGCTATTCCTCAAAAAACTTGTTTTGGATATCATGCCATTCACATTTTACATTTACATTTTAAGAAATTGTAGTTTTTGTATTACTACCCCAAGCTTCCATAAGTGGGTCAAAAATGACCCGCATGCATTTTCTATGGAACTTCATTTTTTTTCTTCAAAATGTAAAAAAAATGTCTAAAATTATAAATAGTGAAAAATTAAATATAAAATATTTCTAGTGTGAACCAAAATATAATACTAAATATTATACAAGTGATTTTTCTTAACAAAAATGGCATGAAAACACAATTTCCGGGCCCTTTTCGACCTACTTATGGAAGAGTGTAGGGTCCAGTCACTCATGCATCTAAGGGTTAAACCCTCGTCTCTAATCCTGCCATACAGTTTTCTTGAAACAGTGGTATGGTAGAAAAGTGAGTGCTTCTTAAAAAATAATATTCTTTGTCTTTCCTGTCCTGTCCCTAGGAATGGGAAGTGTAAGAAGATAGAGGAAGGTCAAGAGTGTCTGCAGGGCATGCGGCTTCGTCAGTACCACATGCTGTGTGGAGCTCTGCTGCGTGTGTGGAAGCGTGTGTCTGACGTGGTGTCGGACATCACCAGCTCCAGCATCCTGCAGATTGTCCGTCTAAAAACCAAACATCATAACAAGCAAGTCGGTCAGTACAACCCCCCCTTTATAAAAAATCATATTCACTTTCCTAACACACATTTCCACGAGGTGTTTAGAATAGGTCCCACCTTTTATATAAGCAGGGATATTCTGTAAACATTGACACAATAGAAGAAACTGTTTTAAATGTGGATTTGAATGTCCTGACAGTGAGTTATTTTGATGCTGTCAAAGTGCTGACGCCTCTTTATGACACATTGAGGAAATGAAATTGTCGCTCACTCACATATTTGTCTCCTATGGACTCCTGGTTGCACTAAATTGACGCAATATGACTGTTATGAAATCATTAGGCCAGACACACAGAACATTTCGCAATTGAACATCCATGAAATCCCAACAGCATGACGCTCACCAGAGAATCAGTGTGGGATCTGTTTTCTCTGTGCACTATACACAGATATTATACATAGGAGTTTATATTGCTTTTATAGGAGAAAAAAACACTGTAAATATTTATTTTAAGAATCATAAACTGGAGCACATATCATAATCAGTGCTAAACTTACCAGTCTGTTTACTGTTGCATTTAATACATGTGCTGTGATACATAAAATAAAACAGCCGTCAACAGCTGTGTTTATCAATAAAATAATAAATTGAGTCTTTAACAGGCTTCTCATGGATTCTTCAAAAGTAATTATATTAATGTTTATGAATAAAAAAATATGGCCGTCATTGGTTTGATAGTTTCTTAAATCAATCTTTCAAAAGTCCTAAATATGCAATATTTTTTGTATTTTTTCTGACTGTGCCATTTCAAATGATTCTATTATTCTCAAATTATCTATTATTTCAATAATTTCCCAAACATCTGATTGCGGATCAGGATAGCTTATGTTTTGCTGCTGAGCAACAAAAAAGGGGTCTATTTTATGTTACAATAGACATTTCATTATTGTAAAGTGGGAAATTCCTAGTGGCATTATTAAAGTCTTAAATCTAACTCGCATTAATCTATAAAAACACTACTTTAGCATTTCCCTCCCTGAAAGCTATGACCTGACTGTCCTCTCATTCTGACGCAGGCATCAAGATCCCGGAGAACTGTGTGGCGCGCGTGCGAGAGGAGCTGCTGCAGATGGACGACGAGGTGAAGAGGAGGCGGAAGGAGCGGGAGCAGCAGGCCGTGGAGCAGCGGCAGGCTCAGGACCGCAATCGTAAGATGGAGCAGGACAACAAACACCTGGCCAATCTGTTCATCCACAAGCCGATGCTCAACCAGTCCCTCGCTCAGACTCTCGCCCAGAGCCAGAGCCAGCTCCTCAAACAGAAACCCAACGAAAACGCTCAGCGAAGGCAGAGCTTGAGCAGCTCTCAGCTTCAGAGACTGCAAGCCCAAGCCAAGTCGGCTTTACAGCAGCCCTCCAAGAACGCCCCCCTGCTGTCCTTACAGAGAAACCCCGGCCAATCCCAGCAGAGGACCCACAACAGCTGGCTCAACACCAACCAGGCCTCCAACATGGCCAGCATCCGCTCCCAGTTTTTCTCCCAGTCCTTCGCACCGCCTTTTCCACAGAGGAAAAACGCTTCACTCCAACAGACCACGCTGTCGCCCAGCTTGCCCTCCAAGAATCCCCTGGATGACATCTTGGATCTGACTATGGGCTCCTCCTCCCCGGACACCATGGACGGCGGGCTAAATCTGGAAAGTCTGGCAGGCCACGCTGCATTCACAGACGACTTTAACCTGGAGTCTCTGATCTCTCAGACTGCATCGAATGCTCAGCAGCAGGCTGCACAGATCCAGCAGCCGCTTCTCTTGCAGCAGCAGCAGCAGCAGCAGCAGCAGCAGCAGCAGCAGCAGCAGCAGCAGCAGCATCTACAGCAGAGGAGCCAGAACCTGCTGGCCAACAGCCACCAAGACTTGTTAGATTTATTTGACTTGCCCCTGTCTCCCCAGATGCCCACACAGAAAGCCAGCCCTTCCTCCTCTACCTCCTCCTGCTCTTCCTCTGCGTCCTCCACCTCCAACAACCTGGTTCCTCTCGCCTCTGCCGGCCTCCCCCCCGCCTCCAGCCTCCTCCCCACCCCCTCCCCGTCTTCTCTCTTCTCCAGCCCGTCCCCGTCCTCCTCTCTGTTTTCCAACTCGTCGCCTCGCTTCTCATCAAACTATCTCCTCCCTCAGTCAGACTCGCTTTCATTACCCAACGGACACCCCGGCACCCTGGACGCCCGCGAGGCTCTGAACATCATGCTGCAAGAGGCAGCAGATCGCAAGTCCGTCATTAAGTACCGCCCACCAGAGTGAGAGCTCGAACAGTACAGCTCGTCTGGACTCTGCTTCTTCTTTTGTTGTCTTTTAAAGCAGATTGTGTCTTGTTTGCTGCTGTCTATGAACGCCTCCTCGGACCTTCCCTCCCCCCCTCCCCCTCAGGGCCTATAGTCACGTCACTGCCTGTCCTGCGCTCGGCTCACCCTTCCCTTTACCCACCTGTAGCGTTCACCTGCTTTAGGCCATACATAGCGGGCTCCATCAATATCAGATTTCTGCACCAAAGTGAAAGGCAGCTGTATAAAAGAAGTGAAAAGTAATAACTGTATTTTATTGATCGTACGAGCTGTCCAAACAAAAGCTCATTCATAGAGGTGTAGAAATCTTTAATAAACCTCCCGCTGCTGATTTGACGAGGTATGATTGGTGAAGTTGCTGGAAGCTCTCAATGCCTTTCACCGGCTTTAACCACATCTTTAGACTTTGCTTTACTGTTACTTCGCTTCATGGCCGTTTTGTCTTGACTAAAACAAGGCTGTATGCAAGGCTTGGTTTGAGTGGAACAAAAGATACATTGAACTGGAAGATGGGGGGGAAAGCAAACAGATGGAATCTTTTAGCTGATAAGCCATGAAATGCCTCAGTTTTCCTTTTTTCGTTCTCCTACATGCTCCCTCTTGTTTCCCTCCCTGCTTGTATGAACACTAGTGTGAGGAAAAGGGGAGAGGAAGAGCAGTCTGCTGTTGCAAACAGTGCCTTTGGAAAAAATCTATAAATGCAGTCTTTAAAAATCCATGTAGCCTAATGTATAGATTTGTACTCTTGAGCGTTGGTTTTTCATTTTTTTAATTTAAACGTGGTGTATTTGTATTTATCTTTTAGCCCCCCTGAGTCCGTCAGTCGATGTTTGTGTTACACTATGCTGGTGGTGGGTTTCAGGAAGAAGCCTCCATTACTCTGTGTGTGCTCGTATGTAGCTGCTCCTAAAATAATAGAGCGGCGGACTTATCTTTCTTCTCTGTGTCCTTCTGTCCCTGTTGATGCGAGCGACAGTGCGGTCAGTGCGGCACGGATTATTATTGAGCAAACATGGATAACGAAAAAATGTCCAAAAATGTTATCACCCCCATTTTTTTTTTAAAATCTGACAATAACATTTAGTGATGTGACTCCTGGTTTGATCTGATTTTGAATTTCTCAGGAAAGTCTTTGTTGTTGTTTTGTGTCATTTTTACCAACAAACATTTAGTTTTGAAGTACAGTGACAAAGAATTTCACGTTTTTATTGTCTTGATGTCTGAAAATGAAAGTCATGTTGTTTTTAGCAAAATCTGAGATCCATTTCTCATTCAAATCTGTTTCCATTTCAGCCAGCAAGACCATAAAAACATTTGAAACGTGCAGACTTGTGATGTTCTCTGTGTATGGTAGTACATGTTTAAAAAAACCTGTGAGATCTGGCCATGTTTGTGTGGAAACGATGCACTGTAGTTGGTTCATGACAAAATGCCGGGATAAGTTCAAGTGATCAAAAAGCAATAAAACCATATTCTACATTTTATTGTGAAACAGAAATGCCTAAGTACTGTTTACGCTCAACAGGCAAAGCTTTGTGGTTACCTTTGCATGGTATGAATCTTTTATTTCTGTTTTGCTTCATAGTCTTTTAGTTAAACAGATTCTGAAATGCATACCACCTTTGTATAGTAAGTTTTCACGGGATGATGTTTTAGTCCTCGTTATTATGAAAAGTTATTGTTATTTATATTTAAGGGATATTTAGATTTTAGATATGTTATCCTGCTTATTAGAATAGTCATGGAAATGTTTTTGGTCAGGGAAGTTTCTAGTTTTCAAGATTACTATAAAACAAATTCTATTATAACCTGCCACCAAATAAGATTGCACTGTTCTGTACGTACTGCTGTACAGTGTCTGGATTTATTTCTGCTCATTTCAATTTTGCTTTCACTCGAAAATAATTGTTTCTCCAACTCGTAGACCTTTTGTCAGGCCTCCAATTTGCAGAGAGATACCAAAGTATTCCACAGACACCCCCGAAAAGTTACTGGCTCTAAGATATCAGACCTTTATCAATCTCAGGAAGAAACCAAGAGGTGTAACGGCGGGCGTTGGCAGAAATATATCATATCCCCTTTTAACAGCGGTGAAACTAACCAGTTCATGTGCTATTCTGTTCCTAACTGTGCTGTGACTCTTGCTGTATTTATGTTTTAGAATTAATGTGATGGGTTTGTTGTTTGTCTTTGTGAACATGTCAGTGATTATAAATGTTTATGCCTTCTTAGGGCAAAGATCAACGGCTGTTTCTTTTTAAGGAACTTTTTTTTTTCTTCTGTGGACAATTTTATCTGTGCTGGACATTTAATTCATGTTAAAGCTGGCGGGTTTTAGAGTCGATTCGTATCTTGGTTATATACGTGCAATCGATCTGTCCAAGCCTCAGCGTTAAACACATTTCTAGATTCAGACTCCCAGTTTCTCCGATTCTTGATAACGCTTCATTTCTTTTCATTTGCAACATTGCAACAACTTAGCTTTTAATATTCCTCATCAGGCACATTCCCGGACATCGGTCTGCAAAAGACTTGCCTTCAATTTTGTTTTTCTAGTCACAAAAATAAAGCTTTATGCATTTGAGGGATTTGGACCGCGTTTTTAGGAAGAAAAAGCGTTGTTTTTATTCTAGTTTATTAGTGTTTTTAGGCCTTTTTATCGTTATTATCATTTTGCACTAAGAATGGCATAATCAAGTTACTGTTCTCTTGTGGGTTATGATTGAGCGTTGCAAGCTTGTTGTTTTCCTGATCTTTGATGGATAGCTCTGTGTATACTGTAACCATCTGTTCTTGTTTCTCCACCGTTTGCATATTACATCATCTTATCACTCTCGAAATAATTTATTGCTAACAAAAAATGAAACAAAAAACATGCTACTGATTGTATGTATTTTTAAACAAAGCCTATTTTTTCTGTAAAAAAAGAAACTGTGTTCAGCACTTTTATTCTGGGTTGTGCTTTTGTTTTCTATATATTTATAATTTAGATCCAAATGTATATATTGTAAAATTTGTGCCTTTCGACTAATTCTTTAAAAAGGTTTTCTACTCATTAAAGGAAGGACTATATGAAATTGCAATCTTAACTTTGTAAACAAATAAAAACTTGAAGATTGCTGAAACTCGGGAGTCTTTTGTTCATCGGGGTTGTCCCATTCTTCCCTACCGACTATAAATCCTCTGTCCTCGATCCAAGAGGTTTACTGTGGGCGCTTTTAGGGAGAGGAAACATGGGGGACATCCAGTGGTGGACAAAGAACTTTTTTTAATTCGGTCAAATTAATTAAACCACAGTGTAGAAATACTCTGTAACAAGTAAGAGTATAACTAAAAGTCCTGTTTTCAAAGTTATTTAAATGATTAATATTTAAGGTATTTGCACACAAATGTACATAAAGTGAAAGCACTCATTCTGCACTATGGCCCTCCTTAGAATAATCAGTTACATGATTTAATTATAATTAAGGATTTACTGATGTGTTCATCACTATAATGTTGCAGCTGAGTGTATTTTTTAAAACATATATATTGCTGGGGTATTCGTGCATTTTACCATGGTATCTATACAGTTTTTATCCTATAACAATACAGAATATAATATTAGTTTTTTTCTGTTTTTAAGTTTAGTACCTGACCGTCCACAATTGGTTATATCAAGACTAATTCATAGTTGTTTCCATTTAAAGAAATGAATGGATATAGTTACAGACCATTTAAAAAATATATTTATGAATTGTAAAGAAATATAAAAAGTATTTGAATGCTTTAATCAAAATAAAGAATTGGACCACCTAAATTAAATTGGGCTGAAATAAAAAAGTGAAGAACTCCATCAACAATCACCTGGACTCAGCAGACAACCACAAACGACCAATAGTAGTGTAACTCATAGTGAATGGCCTATTGCATAATTCTATATCTTGGATTATATATATTTTTGTAGTAATGTGTCCATAATGTTAATGTTGAATCTGGTATTGGTGGTGCTAATATATAAGTTCTATACTGCTGGGTAGCAGAAGTTCCCCCAGAAAACCCTCAACTATCTTCATTTTACTAAGTTGTAAATATAGTTCATTCTACTACTGAATAAGAATTATCTTGCAGGTCTCCCTTGAAAAAGAGATCTATGATCTCAAGGGACAATCTGGATAAATAAAGGTTTGAAATTGAAATCTTAAAATCTGAGCATGCAATACACTTGCTACACACCTATTAGAAATATTGTAGTTACAAACATGTATACACATTGAATTAATTACTTTACTCAAGTACAAGTTTGCCATACTACTTAACTGTTCTTGAGTATTTCCATGTTATGCTACTTCATCCTTGGAGGGAAATAAAGTAGGCTACTTTTACCCCGCTACAATTATTTAATAGTTTCAGCTACCTCCTTACCTCAACATTGGTATGTGTTATTATAGTTTAAACTACATAAAAACATTTTACTCAAGAACAGTTTTGATGACATAACTTTTACTTGTAACAGTATTTTTAAAGAGCAAAAATGCAACTTTTTACCAGTAAAAGTTGTAAACACTTCTTCCACCTGTGCTTATCTCAACCAAAACTGGGTGGAGGATTTGTCTATGAGGAGGACCAACTTCCGGTTGGTGACGCTACACTTGCGTGATGACGTCGTGAAACTCACCTGCCGTGGACGCCACTCCTGCTCACCTGTCTTCAGGAAGATTTAGGAGAAAGTTTCAAACTGCTCGAGCAGTCGCTGAGGCAAGTCAACTTTTAAGATTTTATTTTTTTAAACTTCACGACGAGTGGTGTGAGAGGGACGGACACACACAGTTTTAACCTTCAGAGCGGAAGTGTACAGGTGAGTTTGCTTCATTGCTGTCAAATGTTTCCTTGTACAAACACAGATAAAGCGTGGCTGTCAAACATGTTAGAAGCCTGACGAGGGGCAAGAGAAACATTTTAAAAACAGAAACGCTTTACTAAACCAAATTAAGAAAGAAAACATATTTTGTGTACATTTGCAAGCTTTAATTTCACCTCTTACGATGTAGCTATTAGCTACAGGACTAGCTTTGAGCAGTTACAGGCCTGTGACTTGATATGTACAGGACTACATTCATAATGGCTTCCTAATTATTGTTGGTTATAGACATATAAGCCTGAGTTTCACCTGGGTTATCACGGTGTGAGAGTTTTCCTTGGTTTACCTTATTCACTGGGTATTTCCTTTTTCTGAAGCATAGGGGAAATAAAATACAAAGAGGAAGGCCATAATTCAATCAACAATGGTGAGATGATGCTATAACCTCAAACATACACAAACAATAAACAATAGAAGTACAATTCTACTTAAAATCAAGACATAAGAAAGGGGATTGAAATAAAAAATAGACTGAGCAACACAAAAAAACGAGACACAATCAAGTAAAGAAACAAACAGCATAAACAAACAAGGTAGTAGTGATTATAGTGAGTTCAGTGAAAGACGGAGTACTGCCTTTCAACTTATATTAGTATGAATATCATATGTACCCATTGGTAACAGGATATTTCGAAACATGTCCTGTTGTGTATTTGTGTACGTGTTGGTGACTGTCAGCTGCAAGCCCCACTTTCCTAATCCTCACTTTACTGGTTCTGCCACACATGCAAGTTTCTACCTGTCTGTCACAGAGTTTCACAATAGTTTCGTCTTTGCATTCCCAAAAATCTGCGACTTCATTTCCCTTCAATACAATCAGTGCATCAGTAAATGCTAAACATTAACCCAAAGCATTTAGACCGGTATGGCTTGCCACTATTTTAGGCCCTAGTTTCACTTCCTGTGTTTTTGTAGGTGACATGAAAGACATGCTCAATCAATTCAGATCCTGTAAATGGATTAAAACGCCTGCTTTTGGCTGATCAAGAGAATCTAAGTAGATGTCTTCATCACATGTATGCCATTTAAATAAGAGCCCTTCAAGGGATGGGTATGCAAATGAACATCTGCTCTTCCCACAGTGATACTTGTATCTAATGGCTGTTTTCAGTTTGTCTATGTACATTATATAGAAGATGTCCCTGTTAAATCAAATGAACTTAAAATATCTAATAATGCTATAAAGTAGACTTTCTCATTGATACTAGAGGCACTGATGTCTAGGTATAAATTGAGTTTTAGCCTTTCATATATGGAGGTTTTCTGCGTTCGGTTTAATATAATGATAAACCGAATGTATTTGGGTTTTGCACTAACACAGCTAGACTTTTAAAAACTCACCTTAAACTAGGATGGACGTTTGTCAATATTTCTGATATTTTATAGGCCAAACAATGAATCAATTTACCCAGAAAATAACAATGTAATAGCCTCATAGTACATATTACTCTGTTATAATTAAAAAAAAGACTATTTATCTACTTTTATTTATGTTTATTTAGCTTAACATTTGTAAACAACGTGCTCACTTACTTACCCTCAGGTACCTTTATGTCACACAGTTGGTTTGCACTACATTTCACATTACAATTAATCATATTTTTAATAGAACCTAGCTCTAAATAACTATTTGCATTCATTCTTTGTACTGTTTTTGAAGTGTTTTCCTTGAGGCATCCGTTTTGCATTGATTGATTGTTATAGATGCATTTGAGTTACTTTTCCTTGGTGTGTTTGGGTGAATTTCTCCATAACCCAAGTGAGGACATCTGTATGTGACTCCAGGTAGCTATAACTGTGGTGTTTGCAGTACTTAAACACTGTTGACAGTACATGCCATGAGTAACTACACTGTGAGTGGGAGCTACAAAGCCCCACTGTGTAATTACAGCCAGTCTGTGGGCTCTGCAAACCTCTGGAGTATTTGTCCTTCAATCGCTACACACAAGAGGAAGCTTTGGTATTGCTCATTAACCGCTAACCCCTTTATGTTGAAGGCTTTAAGTCTGTTTCACTCATCAACATCTATCAGAGTAGATTGTTGCACTGTTGAAGAATTCCAGTTATGTATCATCGTAAAAGCGATTCTGGATTTGGTACTGGTGGAACAAGGCACACAAGTAGATTTCTTTGCATGTTGTGAGGCCAACAGGAGTGGCCTTAAAATGAAATAAACACAGTGGAGCCTGTGACACAGGAATGATTGAGTGTTTACCTACTAGGAGGGGGGGGCATACCTTTGCTGAGTGTTTGTTTTAGTAACAATAGTGGTTGCTTGTCATGCTCTGTTTTCTTCAGACTTATGAATAATTTAGCCTGGAGGTAAACTGTTCCACTTGGATGAACTCTAGCCGAGGATCTGGCATCTGTTTTGTTATTCTCCCACGTGTTTTTAAACTGTAACATCGTAAAGAAACCAATCTGCGTCAGACATTCTTTGGTTTAAGATTTGATAAGCTGTTTGATATCCCTTTCCGAACACCCTTCAGGTAACTTCTCCTCCCATGTTATTCCTGCTCCCGTTAGGAGTCACTGTGACTCTTCCCTAGGCACGGCACTGATTATCAAACAGAAAAAAAGAGATAGCAGCGCTCCCATGATTTGACCCATGGATGAGAGAGCCCTCTAAAGCCCTCTGTTGTCATGTCCTCCTCCTGAAACTCTGCAGGGCCTGTGCAGGAACCCATGAAACTTTACTCAGGGCAAGCAGACGTGTAGTGTAGCAAACACCGCTTCAATTATTAACAGCCCAGCGCTCTCATTCCCCAACGTAACCATAGCAGCCAGCGGACTGAAACACAGCCAACAGCCTGCCGCTGCCCTGTGGGAAACACTGCCAGTTACCCAAGAAACACACACACCTCTGACAGTGGGAGCAAGTGGACCTGCGTGACTTTATGAACCCGTCCGAAAGGGAATAACTGAGGACACAGATCATTGGATACACAAAGTATCTGTTGGAAGCTTTTTTTATTTGCTTTTTTCTAAAGTTGAATACTTAAAGTGCCCTTTTTTTTTTTTTTTTTGCCTTTTTCTCTTGATTGTTTTTGTTTTTGGAGACTTTAAAGACCTTTTAAAGACAAGGATCATGGTTAGACCTTAGTGCATTTTTTTTAAAAGAAGATAGTGTTATCATCATGAATCTGACGCAGAGAATGAAACTACTGAAGCACTTTGGCTCTCTGCCCCCGGGGCCTCCACCTCCTCTGCTGGTGGTGCCTGTAAGTGGATTTATAGTACTGGAGCAAAGTCTTTATTAATGTCTTTGCCATTATGTTTGCATGGTTGTGTATCCGAATTCAATCTATTGCACTTGATCGGAGTGTCTTATCATTCTTTCATATATTTTAAATATATATTTATATAGTATAAAGTATATCTTTATTATACATTAGAGTTAAAATCCAATTATTTTGATTCATGTCCTCCTGAGACAAATTGTTTACTCGGATGTAAAGTTAAAGGTCAGTCGTTTAGTTGTAATATAACTACCACATCTCTGCTTGTAACGGCTTCAGAAATGCTAAGATTTTAATGTGATTTTCAATGATTTCTAAGAATCTAAAGATAATATAATTGTATAATTACAAAAATATACGTAGAATTTATAAAAAAGTAAACCATTTATTTATCTAGCGGAATTAAAGCCTGTCTGTGAACATAAAGAGAGGTAATGGACAGAAAAGCAATCTGCATTAAACTGGCCCACCCATGTGTCAGCTGGGCCTCCTCGTGCATACTGCAGAGGGTTAGGGGTTTGCTTATCAGACCATGAAATCCCCAAATAATGATTGACACGATTCATCATTCATTATATTGAATGCTTGGAAATCAATACACCTCGCAGCTCTGCAGCTCTACAAACATGGCAAGATTTGCATGGGACATGATGAGTTTTGCATTGCAAAATTGGGCAGTGGATTGTGAAAGTGAAAGTTGCTTATTTTAAAGAAATCAATATAACATTTGTTTGAAAACAGCCAATTTAGAGTTTGCAGTTAAGTTGGTCAATAATCGATCGAACGTGCCTCTTGCTGGTATTTCTTTGAAGTTGTATTTGATCTTATTCCTCTCACATTTGAGATACTCTGCTGGTCTGCTTTGTGTGTTGGGGGGGGTTGCCTGCAGTGCAGCTCCACCCTGAATCCACGTTTATGGATTGGGCGCTGGAGAGTGACTGAGAGTGGGCAAAGGTTGGGTGGGGGGAGGAGCGCTCCAGGTGAGGTTTCTCCTCCAGGTCTCTTTCTTTTCTGCCCGCTGAGAGAGAAACACCACAGCCGCTCCAATTACAGATCATTTCAGCAGCAGGAGGAGGTCAGGTTTTCTTCTGGGCGGCAGCCACCATCCTCACAGAGCTGATCTGAGGAGGAGGAACGTGGAGGTGGAGAACTGTGGCATCTGGGATTGTTTTTGCTTTTGCCATATGGAATATCAAGAGCTGGCTGTTCATTGAGCACCGGAGGCCGCAGGTGTTTCGTTCAGCTTAGAAGACACAGTGGGAAATGGAAGTGAGGTTCAAGGATCATGTGGTAAGTGGAGAGGGAAGAACACAAAGCATGTATGGTCTAACAGTGGATCACTGCCTGGAAGTACCGCAAACCTAGCTGTTAAACATTAACAAAGGACATCCATTATTACAGACATGTTGAAGATGCAGGAGGTTGTGGCCTCTAACCTGCCTCCCTTAGCAGACAGTACATTACTTCCCTGAATGGCCTTTCTTACTTTTTTTGTTAAATTATTTTGGTAAACTTCTCATTTTTAGAGGCTTTTGCAATATACCTATGTTGTCAGAGGAATTAGTTTGACTGTCTGATTCATCGAAACGCCCGCTTGTATAAATATTTTTCAGTGCAGACAGACATTTCTCTCCTTTGTTCAAAAGCCAACATTTTCTTAGACGATCTCAACCTATTTTAAGAGAATTACCTCCACTTAGGACTGATAGCTTGATTACATTTGCACATTATCTTTCTTTACCTTTAGCTGTGATCAATATATCAGTGTCATGGCAAAGAGTTCCTCTCCAGTGACTGTTATGAAGTGGTTAAACCGACATGTTTGCTTTTTGTTCCACATTTGATGAATTTAGCTCTGGTTAATGGTTTGGCGTGTTTACTCTGGACGACCTGCTGTTCCCAGGTTCAAAGGGCTCGGTGTAAATGAGCTGACTTTTTTTAATCTTTTACTGACTTGTATTTCTAAAAGGAAAGTTTCTCTTTGGTTCATCCATTGCTTTGCTAACAATGGACTGCATGTTGTAGCTGTAACTGATGTGAAACAACATTATCAAACACAGTTTTAGTGTCGGGTCAGGTTGAGAAAATTCACAGGCAGTTATGTCAGCCAGTCCTCAATTTTCTTTCAGGGTTATGATTAACTTGTGCAAACAAACGTCCCACTGTTCACAGGTCACTCACTGAACACCTGTGTTACACCCACTGGCAGTTTGAGATTGTTGTGGTGAACATACTTGACATTCCTCCCCTTTTCATCAGTATAGTATTATTTTATTTGTATTCATTACTTTGTGAGAACAACCTGGGTTAACATGTGCTATTAACATGTATTCATTTTCTTTCACTAGATGGTCTAGTTAAGGATCCTTTTCACCTTTGTCTTTATTTCTAACCCTCGAGGGGATTCTGCCTTTATCACTGTCTCATGTTACAGCTGCGATCAAAGTCAGTTATCTTTATTTACTTTGACAAAGGAAGGTTGACTTCATTGTACTGACAATATCTTTGCAGGATCAATACATTAATGTTGTTCTTTAAGGTGATGTGTTCAAGTCTATCAGGACAGTTGACACTTGTTGTGTCTTGTAATGCAGGTCAAACACCTGCATTTTCCACACAAGTGTTTGAACAAGCTCCAAACTGTCTTCACCACCGACAGTATCTCTCTGTCTCTGACTAGAGGAGCTGGCTCTACTCGTTCTCTTACTGTGACCCGGACACAAATTAATTATTGTCCAAAGGCCACCCTGCACTTTGTTTTAGTTTGCCTTTGAAAAGTGCTGGTGTGTGAAAAAAGATAAACACGAGAGGCATGTCGTCACGTTGGTGCACGGAGGGAAAATCTGTGGTTTGGTTTGTAAGCAAATGATTTGTATGTCGTCAAGACTGAATGGTTTTTTGTACAGAAACTGGAGATTTGCTCAAAAAAGAAGACAAAGAAAAGATGAGCGTTTATATAACAGAGGGAGGGGTTACATTGACGGTGTCTCAGGTGGTTTCATAACAATGTGCACCTTTTATTGGTGACTCTCGGATGACGTTAACGACTCCCATGTGAGATGAAAGCAAGAACAACCCACAATGATTCAAACCTCTGAGATTAAACAGCACGTTTAAATTATTTCTTCTAAATACAGCTTTCAGTAACCAAAACGCCGAAAGTGTCTTCAAAGAGATAACCGGCTGCTTAAGAGAATATTCACAATCTCCTAAACAAACAAACTGGTGACTGGACACTTGAGTATCTAGAAACGCTCTACAGTTTCAGCCTGCAGGGCCAAGCGATTTGACTGACCGTTTACAGGGTCTGTTTGTAGAACAGCCACAATGTGTTATATTTAGTCTAGAGCTGGAGCAATCAACATTTGACCGTTGCACAGCTGTTTTAAGCCTGTATTTATGCACAGGTGAAGATGTGCTCATTTTATTAAAATTGAAAATATGTTTCGTTTTGATTAGTTTTTGATTTTAGTGACATAATTGCAAGACAATAATTAAATGCAAATAAAACTACATTCAGTAGAGCTCTAAAAAAATGTAGCGCACATTTGTTATCTTATGTCAGAATCTGTTGCTTTTCTTTGTCATACATATATCACTGAAAAAGACGTCACCTTAGCCTTTGGTAAATCATATCGTTTTTTTTATTATGTATCTACATTTTATAGACAAAATGATACACATAATCATCCAATAATAAAAAAATAGAAAATAAATGTTAGTTGCCATCCGACTTGCCTCAAACAGTATTTTACACAAACTGAATGTGTTACACACACACACACACACACACACACACACACACACACACACACACACACACACACACACACACACACACACACACACACACACACACACAGGTAGCCCCTCCCCCATACCGGTCGGGCAGGATTGGGACAGGTGAGAGCATGCCGAGATCAGGTTGAGTCGTACACACTCTTCCTGCTTGGCTCAGTCTCAACTGTCCTCCCTGTAAGATCCTGGATTATCTATTGATATGAATTATTTTGATATTTATATTGTGAAATAGTAATTTATATTTTTTCTAAAGAATACATTTATTAAAATCCTTGTTGTGTTTTTTCTTTTGTTCCAGAGACCAGGAATGGAGGAGCTAACGATATGGGAGCAACATACAATAACACTGCTCAAAGTAGGTGGTTGTTTGTTACGTTGTATAATATAAGGGTATTGAAATGATATGCATTTCAGACAATAAGCTGTTGGTTTATGGGCATTCATGTATAATCCTACTTTATGTCATATAAATACATTAGATTTACAATAAACCAAAGTAGACCACTTATCTTTGGTGCATCAGTGGAAGTCGGTCTGTGTTTAATCGCTACACAAATACAGAAGTGAAAGTCGAAGCTCGTTGATGACACACAGTCAGCTTTGTGTTTGCGGGTATTGTAAAAGTGCTCGTTAGGGATGAGCTGGACCTGCTTCAGTTTCACAGCACACAGGAATTCAAAGTGACACACCCTGCTGCTGCACCCCGGCCGACTTCACTGTCCTCCCACTGAGCGCCGCTGGAATGTGCTCTTCCTCCCTCTGCCTCTCTGGACATTTACCTTCTTTATCTTCAGTTATATAACTCTGTCTTCTACTTGCTGTCATTTCCAATTGCCTTTTTTTTAAATCTCGTTCTCTCATAATGACAGGATCCCAAGTATGGGTTTGGCTTTGCCATTTCAGGAGGCAAGGAGAAGCCTCACCCGGACAACGGGGACACGGCGGTGGTGGTGTCCGATGTGCTGCCAAACGGACCGGCCATAGGACGACTGTTGTGAGTCGACTACTATGTACCGTGTACTATGAACAAATAAGTCTTATTTTTAGTAATACAAGTATGGATTGAACCATAGATAAGCTATGTTGTGAATATTAGAAATAATTATATATATTATTTGTTTTAATAAAAAGCTCTGTACTATAATCTAGGTTTGGAAAGAATCCTTAATGAATCCAATTCTACAAATAGTATCATGTAAAAAAAAAAAAAATTGTGATTTGAACCTGCACAGATGCAGATATACCAGATTCAAACAGAACTTATCTGAAATGAACTTGACTCTTTCATCAAAACACAGATGATGTCCTGTCTGAATATATATGTACTCTTCCTTAAAAGGGTTTTTAGCCTGGACTAATTTATTCCGTAATCGCTTTCATTGTGCAGCAACAAAGACCAAATTGTGATGGTCAATGCAGTGGCTATGGAAAACGTCCACTCTAACTTCACCATTCAGACCCTCAAGTCATGTGGCAAGACTGCAAATGTTGTAAGTATGGAGATCACAACAACTGGAACTTTTTAATCTCCAAAGCACTGCTGCCTACTGTCTCTAAACCCTTGCCCTCTCCATCTTTCTCTCTGCAGACAGTGAAACGCCCTCGAAAGATCCAGATCCCGGCCACAACCAGACCTTCTCGGGCCGTCTCCCACTCCAACCTGCTGGACCCGGACCCCCCGAGACGAACACGACGCTTCTCCGACGGCAGCGACAACAGAGACTCCAAGCGCTACGGAGGCCGCGCCCGCAGCTCTTCACCCGAGCGCAACGGGCACGGCAACACGTTACCACTGATGTCCTCGGGGTACAAGAGGCTACCGCATCAGGACGTCCCAGAGAAACCACTCAGAACTACACTGATTAAAAAGAAAATCACAGATGGTAAGACTTCACCGGGTTGGTTTGCACTGACATGGGGAGAGTGCAGATGTCTGACTGAACTCTTTTTGTCGTCCTCTTTCTGCAGAGTACGGACTGAAGCTGGGCAGTCAGATCTTCATCAAACACATGACACAGACGGGCCTGGCTGCCACAGAAGGAACGCTGCAGGAGGGAGACCTCATTCTCAAGGTGAAACATAAGATTTGGATAATCTAAAATGGGGCTTGGTCTTTCAATATATTTATATAAAACCCTTTTTATACATATATATGCAGAAGCACTGAAAGAGGTATTCAAAAGCTACAGTGCAGGATGGCCGTTACCCAGGAAGACTTTGAGTCCTCTATCTTTACTTCCAGAAGTGAATATCCGTACTCTTCCTATTCTTTCCATCACATCTAAATGCACCCGCATACCCTTATGTATACAGCCTACATACCTACGTACTTCTACTTTATTCTGTTAGCATTTTCCTACATATTCCCATCCCACACTCTTCTAAAAATGTATCTCTATACATTAGAACCATCATTTCTACTCGTCTCATCCAGAAAAGCATTGGGGTTACACATTTGATCATTAAATGCACATTTTATAGAATGTATTTGGACCAGCAAAGAATGGGTTAACTTCTCCATTTTAAATATTAAATATATTATTTCATGACAATCTTGCAATGTTGTTGAAACTGGATTAAGGCAATGGAATGAATCCATGATGGATTTTGTGTTTCCCGCCATATAGGCCTGTAGCAGCTTTGTACCCCTCTACATCAAAAACAAAACGCCCTCTATTGAGTCGCATTGTTTCCGACACGTCAAACTCTTGTTTTTCCTGGTGTGGGACTTCCTCACTTATTATATTTTTTGATTGTTCTCCTCGTCCAGATCAATGGCATGACGACGGAGAATCTGTCCCTGCTGGAGACAAAGCACCTGGTGGAGAAGAGCCGGGGGAAACTGACCATGACGGTGCTGAGAGATGACCGCAAGTTCCTGGTCAGCATCCCGGAGGTGGCGGACAGCGCCCCCAACAGTGGGGAGGACCGCCGCCGAGACAGCAGCTCTGAGCTGGAAGGTGAGGATGAGGGGAGGAGAGGTGGGGTATTCAATGTTAGCTTGGTGTGCTGAGGCGACAGTTAAAGCTAGACTGAAATAAAATGTGTAAAAAGGAAGATGATCATTGAGAAAGGATTTGCTTTGAGTGAGATGTTGCAGAATTCTTGGCCTCGCTTATTGAAGTGTATCTCCAGCTCTCTAAGCTAATCTTTCTGTTTCCTATCAGACATTTCAGACCTTGATGAAGACATCCCTACTTACAGGACGTCCCGTCATCCCACCCGAGAGAAACGGACACGCAGGTACACGGCACCCACCTCACCAGTCATAACAGAAATCATTGTAGATGTACTAGTTGTCATTTTAAGTGGTTTAATGTCTTTCCTGACACTGTTATTTCTCTTGTGGCAGTTTATCTCGGTCTGTCTGTGAAAATGCAAAACTGTTGACATCACTGAATGTGTTTGATTACTCAACCCTCCAGGCCATCTGATATAATCTGTTTAACAGACTTTTTCATGTGATTAGAATGAGCAAACAGGTGGTGAACACAGTAACTGTTATATAATACAAATCAAAGACAATACAGTAAAATACAATTTAATACATGATTTCTTTAGGCTTCCGGTTGTGGAATTCCAAATATGCATTGGAAAACGTCTATGGTAGATTTGAAGTGTATTTTGAGAAAAAGGGAGACACCCATCAAGAACTTTATTACTTTTTGCTTATAATGTTAAAACAAAGTGGAGAAAAAAAGGCACAAGATTGTTTCTCTAACTTTTTTAATATTTATTTTTACCCCAGAACGAGAGCTGAAGCTCCTCTCCCAAAGTCTCGGGATCCATCACCGCAGCGCTCCACCTTGGCCCGGCCTCCTGTGAAAACCTACACTCCCCGCAGAGGTCAGTCCCGCTGAGTATCACTAAACTATAGCTATTTTAAATGTACCCCTATCACTGTTGGGGATCAAAATCCGAGACTTACAGCGATCGGGGTAACTTTATATAAATATGAATAGAAGTCGTACACAGTCGGACAATAGAAATACATTAATGTTGGTTGTTGTTGTTGTTTATTGTTTCTTCAGCTCCATCAGAGTCTGAGTCGGACCGCAGTGCCTCTCCTCCTGTCAGGAAAACCAGCCCGGACCTGAGGGACAACTCCAGCAAATACAAGTCAGTAACATTTCTTGGTTGATTTGTTTTTATTTATGAAAATGATCATACACAGTTTTTGGGCATAAGATTGATAATCTATTCAGCTGTGGAAACATACAGACTTTTTAGACATATTAGTTTCAGTTGCATTCTGACTTTCATCTAAATCATTTACGATTAGTTAGAATAAGAAGGAACTCATTATCTACTTTTTTGATTTGCTCTTTCTCCAGGACTCTGTCTGGTATGTCCAGCATCCCAAACCCCCGGTCCTCTCCTCTGGTCCCCAACTGGAACACCTCCCGCGCCCCGTCCTCCGCCTCCCTGCCCCGCCGGCCGGTGTCCGCGTCAGACTCTGACCGCAGCACCTCCCCCCCGCGGCGCAGAGAGGGCCCCCGCCCCGACACCAGATACAAGTAAGGACTAAGCTTCATAAAAAAAAAAAACGAGTAATACCATGAGTAATACAAACTTAATTTTCCACCAGCGATTCCTAACCGCCTCTTCCTCCCCCCTCTCCCCCTCAGAGTGCTTCCTGATCTTGCTCACGTAGCGCTGAGATCCTCCCCCATCAACGTTCGCCAGGAGCCACCAAGGAGGGTCAGCTCTCCTTTCAGAGCCCCGCCCCCAGGTCAGCACACACACACACACACACACACACACACAAACATGTGTATTTAGACTGCAGATAGAACACACACACACACACACACACACACACACACACACACACACACTTTCAAACATTTTTGATGGAACACATCCTGGACTTTGTCGAACACCTCTTTGAAAATATTTNCTCTCCCCCTCAGAGTGCTTCCTGATCTTGCTCATGTAGCGCTGAGATCCTCCCCCATCAACGTTCGCCAGGAGCCACCAAGGAGGGTCAGCTCTCCTTTCAGAGCCCCACCCCCAGGTCAGCACACACACACACACACACACACACACACACGCACACTTTCAAACATTTTTGATGGAACACATCCTGGACTTTGTCGAACACCTCTTTGAAAATATTTGCTTTGAATATTTGCTGCTGAACAGGTGTCTGCAGTCAAATAGAGCTAAAGACAGAGCATACAATAAAAAAGGCTCTGTGTTTAATCGTTTATTTGAACCGGGACAATGCACATTAATGAACATTTTAAACAAAATAATGCTTTGAAATGTAAATTAGCCGGATTTTAGCTTTGAGCTAATTTCCATCCGTAGTCCCGTCACATACATTATTTATGACATTGGATCCTTCGATTTTGACTTGTCTTTTACTGAACATCATGCATACTGTTTTTTGTGCATTTAACTGTAAGCAAATGTTGTTCAGCCAGTGTTGAACCTTGTCCAATGCATTTGAGAGACAGGATGTGATTATTTCAGTATGTTTCCCCTGTACAAAGATGACCGCATCATCGGCATACATTTGTACATTCAAATCAGGACATACATTAGGCAAGTCATTAATGTACAGAGAAAACAGTAATGGTCCAAGAATGGAACCTTGTGGAACCCCAACACGGTTGACAAGGTAGGGGGATTTGGTACCGTTGACCAAAACGCACTGTTTTCTGTTTGATAAGTAAGATTTAACCCACTGTATTGAATCTGCCGAAAAATTGAAATAAGTCAGCTTTGTAAGGAGCACTTGGTGGTCAACAGTGTCAAAAGCCTTCCTGAGATCAAGGAAAACAAAGGTTTTAACGAAAAAAACATTAAAAGCTACCGTGTCTGTTTTTCCTTTTTAAAGGTGACTGGTTTAAGTCTGGACCTGGTGTTGTGCCTGTGAGCAAGGGTTTCAAAGTTAATCGAATTGTAGTCTCATCATGATTTGGGCTTCCCACACTTAAATACACATGATCACCTGTAATATTGACGTCTTAAAATATGTGCTCCGCTCATATAAGGGAACCAATAGCCAGCCACCAGCCAGCAATGTTTCTCAAAGTGCAACAGATGTATATTTGTATTGTATTTACCTTTTAAACTAAACTTTAAATATAGCTTATGGTGAATGTCCCTGTTTTTTTCATATTGTGTAAAACAGCAATGTCAGTTTTTTCGAATGTGGTGCAGCCCTAATGCTCACATTAGCGGGATTATAACACAAGTGAAATAGTGCTCTGTTTATTTAAATGGGAAAGCGCAATAAACATATTTTGTGACTAAAACCAATGAATAATTGTAGAAGTTGTGAGAAACAAATAACTTATACCTTTGACTACAAAAGGTGTGTGTCGTTTATCTACCAGCTAAAAGCTCAACAACAACAACCTGATGTTATACCTCTTGTTCTCCTCTTCCTCAGACTCTGACTCCGAGTCTGAGACCAGCCTGGCTCCTCCTCAGAGGCAGAGCACCACGTACAGCCAGGAATCACTCAGCAGATACAGGTACAGATGAAGGTCTGCCCAACCCCCCCACCCCCTCCCCGAAACCCAACACCATCTCCCGGACCGGGACACTGAGCAGACGCCTCCCCGTTTTACCATTAGCTAATCACATGTTTGTTCTTAATTCACCCCTTTGTGTCTCTGCCATTTTGCTTGATTTGCTCATTGTGTTCCTTAAGTCTCGTTTTGAAGCCTTTTTGATTTTGCTTGATTTGTTTTTTTTTTGGCTGTGTACTAAGTGTTTTCTGTTTTGTGATGATATTTTGTTATTATTAAATAAAATTGACTTCCACTGAACCAGAGCCTCTCCTGTATGTGGCTAAATGTCGATTTAAACTGAGGACAATTATTCCTGAAGAACACTATTCCAATCAAACACCTGTAAAATAGTTCCATGCATGTTTTATTCAGCATGTATTCAAACAGTTCTTAGCAAACAAGTTCAGAACATATTTAGAAATAGAATTCTTCTGCTTATGAATGGTTCATTTTGATCAGTTACAAAGCAGTTAACCATGATTGAGAGAGCTTCCCTCAGAGACATTAAGGTGAATATTCAACATTTAAGTCTCATCATCAATCATCATCGTATTAGCCACGGGTCCCCCTGCTCCAAACGTAACTGAGATTTGTTGTCTTCCTCCTCCCTCACTCCCGCCTCCCTCTGTTCTGTTGCAGAGTTCTGCCCGACGTCTCCCTGTCGCCGCAGGTCGAGCCGCCGCGATGGAGCGCCCCCAGCGTCACCGCCAGCAACCCACCACAGAAAGGTGTGTGTGTGTTTGATATGTATGTTTGTGTGTACACAAGATAGGAACAATACATCCATTGTTCCTATCTCCATTGTTTCCCCTGTTAATTGTGGGGTTTCTATTGGGAGCTTCTCCTTGTGCACTGAGAGGACAGAGGGGGTCATACATGATGAATGTGTCATTTGTGAGATTGGCGTTTATGAATAACAGTTGATAATTGATTGAATGTTTCCAGCATTAAGAGAAGTGTATGCGTCTCTCTCTTTCAAGGAGAGGCATCTGCGTGTTATGGTTTGAATTTAAAATGTTTTGTGCTTTATTAGTGGCTTAAATATAGCACATCTTACTCTGAGGTAAAAATGGTTGATTTAGTATAAATATTTTCTTTAAAAAAAAGGACATCTACTGTCTTTTATCTACTAAAATGAAAAATGTATTGTTTCCTGATGGCAGCTATTATTTCTTCATCTTCACAGCTCCTTCAGAGACTGAATCAGAGGCCAGTTATGCCTCCGTGCCTCGCAGGGCGTCTACCAACAGCACGAGCTCCAACCCAGCCACCGACAGATACAGGTGAGAAACAGAGATGTTTTGTCAGTAGTCAGGTGGATGTTGACAATACTTTTCTCAACAGACATGTTACAAGTATTTAACCCCCTAATAGTCAAGTCTCAAGTTCTATAAAACACATTACTTCATAATAAATAAATAAAAGTCATGATACAATACCTTTTTCATAAACACAATCTGTGGGATGAAGCAGAAACTCTGAATTTACCGAGTACTTCCAATGACCTGAATTAGATCTCAACCAACACTGTTGACAGTAAACCAGCAGGCGTTTTATAGTTAGTCAGAAGCAGAAAACACAAGATGCTTCCAGTTTGGTAAATATTTGTTTACAGTCAACTGATCATTTGTCATTGAACAGAGTCTCTAGTAATCTTATAAGAATAAAGTCACACCCAAAGAGTCTTTAGCACAAAGATCTTGAAAGTCAGATGAGATATTTTAAATAACAAGCTTGATTTGTTACAGTTAATGCACTGTTCTTGTTACATGCTGTATCTCAAGATGACAAAAAAGGTTAAATTATATTTTGTTGTTGATCAAATATATTTGTCTTACCTTCAGAGTCCAGCCTGAGATAAAACCTGTTTCAGTCACGGTGAAGCAGGATCCTCCTCGTCGCATCGCGTCCCCCTCCGAACCTCCTCCTGACGGTCAGTTCACTCTCCTGCTTCACACACTCCTCCTCTCTTCCTCTGTACTGTCATCATCAGATCAGAAAGGTCAAAGTTAGTCTTGACCACCGTCCTTGTTTCCTTCAGATTCCTCAGAGTCAGACCAGCTGTCACACCTCAGGAGGTCGGGCAGCTCTGAGCGAGGAGACAACCACCGCAGGTACGTCTGAGAACTGACACACACTTTATCAAAATCAAGTCTGTATTCCGTGTGCTACCCTTGTGCTTAACTTATGAAAAGAGGCTCTGATGGAAAAAAAAATATCTGTTTCTGTTTTCCACTTTCACAGAGATAATGAGTCCTGATGTTAAAACATTTTCTTTTACATAATTCCATAGTTTTACATTATTGATTTTGATTCATTTATATTTGTGTGTTTGTATTATAGGGGTAAACATGAGAAAATATAATATAATAGTATAATAGTAATAACTACAATTTTGAAGCCAGTGCTTTATATTCAAAGCAATTATATAATGCATAATTGAATGCTGTAAATGCAGCAGTGTCTGTATTTTCTCTAATCAGT
Source organism: Notothenia coriiceps (assembly GCF_000735185.1). Taxonomy (NCBI): domain Eukaryota; kingdom Metazoa; phylum Chordata; class Actinopteri; order Perciformes; family Nototheniidae; genus Notothenia; species Notothenia coriiceps. The sequence continues at coordinate 19,494,383 of NW_011333040.1, forward strand.
TTATTAAAAACGTATAGGAACTCAGGTTGAACTTGCAAAATAGAAAAATTAAATAAAACTCACTCCCTAATCAAAATGTTATGCAAAATGCATCAGCACAGCCAACATTATTTGAAGAAATTAAAAAGGGCCACGGTTACATGAACGTGTTAACAGCTTTAGGAACTTTTTAGATAAATAGTTTTAAGTGTATATTTGTTATGATAAATATCCCAACTGATTTCTGTTCTCCTCTTCTCAGAGCTCCTCGTGCTGCTAATGGTACGGTCCGGTCTGGGATTTCAGTGAAGAACAACCCCCCCGCCTACTGTAAGGCTCAACTCTAAACTACTGCAATAACCTCTAACAGCAAAGTACAATTTAGACTGACTACTAAATAATTGTTTTCAAGTTTCACATATGAGAAAACGTGTTGTCAAAACAAATATGTTGAGCTTTTATAAATTGTGGTGTTAGTGTATTTCAAAAAATGTTTATGGACTACATAGTGAGATTCACTGACAACAAAGAAACATATATTAGTAGCAGCAGCAGGGAGTCTCACCATGTCCGTATCTCTTCCAGCAAAGCCTGTAGAGGAGCCCATCTACTCCCTGCCTCCAGACTCGTACCCCTCAGCTAATCCAGGGTGAGTGATGCTCATTGGTTCCTTCATCTTTATCTTTGACCTAGTAAATTCGTTTTAGCAGAAATGTGCTCATTTCTAATTCACATAATTCCACTCTCAGGTACAGCTCAGACCTCCACACAGTGTCGTTTGTGAAGGAGGGCAGCGTGGGTCTGAGGCTGGTTGGGGGCAACGATGTCGGCATATTTGTGGGGGGAGTTCAGCCGAACAGCCCCGCGTACGAGGAGGGGATGAAAGAGGGAGACCAGATCATGAAGGTGAGACACTGATGCTCTACACCTAGCAGTAGTTCATTAATAACCTTTTTAAGGGTTTAGCCCATATTTTAATATGTTGGCTGATTTAAAAAAAAAGAAGAAAACTCCAGATCAACGCTCTGAAAAAGAAAGAACCATGAGTCAGCACATTGAGTTTCAACAAATCACAATTTAATTGTTAAGTTTAAGATAAAAATGCAGTTGACTGACTGTAAAAGTCAGATGTTATGTTTTTTAAATCTTCACTATTTTGTCAGTAGCTTTTAAAATAAATAACTTTTTTCCTTACAATTATCTCTCATTCATTCAGGTTAATAACGTGGATTTTGGTCATTTCACACGAGAAGAGGCAGCCAACTTCCTCCTGGACATCAAGAAAGGAGAGCAGGTTGCAATCTGCACTCAGCACAAGATGGACAGTAAGTTTACCCCTAATGATGATTATTATGGTTAACACTACTCTCAATCAGTGACTGAATGTATCAATCTTCATTTTCCTTCTCCTCAGTTTATAAGAAGATCATCAAGTCTAACCTGGCGGACAATTTCTACATCCGTTCCCACTTCGACCACGAGGCAGAGGGGGCCATCGGCCTGAGCTTCACCAGAGGAGAGGTGTTCAGGGTCGTGGACACCATGCACCGCGGGAAGCTGGGAAACTGGCTGGCCAGCCGCATGGGGAACGACCTGCACGAGATGGACAAAGGCACCATCCCCAACCAGGCCAGGTACGGAAGGGATGGGGGATAGAGGTTCACATTTCTATTTTAAAGTGAACGTTGTTTTTGTGTACAAGTGGGGTTGTATCATTTACTTTTGGTCAGTTTATTACCTACATTAAAAAAAAAAACAGAGGTGACAGGGCTTTCAGTGTTGCAGCTCCCAGACTGTGGAGCAGCCTCCCAGTACATATCCATACTGCTGAGTCTATTGAACTTTTTAAATCTCAGCTAAAAACTTACCTCTCTGCACTGGCTTTTAATACTAGTTGAATTTTATATTTGTATGTGTTTTTATTTTTATTTTTTAAATATATTTCTAGTTATTGTGCTTTTTATCATGTTTTAATTACTGTTTTATTATTGCACTCCCATTGTTATTTAATATCGTAGTTATTGCCTGTACAGCACTTTGGTCAACTGAAGGTTGTTTTAAATGTGCTATATAAATAAATAGAGATTGAGATTGATACATTAGAATGTAGTCCCAGCATAGTCGCTGTAGACAGGAGCAGCAGAAAAACATATTTAAGCCTTCTAAAAAAAGGACTACCATGCAATATTAAAACTGGTTTAAGTGAACGCTTTATTTACAATATTTCCGTTGCGTTATCTTGCCGTCAACAACTCTTCACAATGGTGAACTCTAGCTGGTATCTTTGCTCACTTCAAAGCCACCAGACTCCATTAAAATAAATTCTAAATGTACCTCACAGAACATGTGATTTGCCGTCCTACCACTGCTTTAATTTATGAATTTGTTGTTGGTATTGAGTGACTATGGTGTTTAAATTGGAATCTATGGATTCTGGTGGCTTTTTAAATGAGCATAGATAACACCCTCAGTTCTCTGGCCTAAAGTTATATCTGCCTGCAAGATAAAGTGTTGAAATATTACAAATATTGCGACAGTTGTTTTTTAATGTAGTTGTAAAACATTTTGCTGCTGCCCCACCGACAGCAGTATACTGCTTGTAGATATATACACTGTCTACAGATCAGTACCGCACACAACACCACTTCAGAAAATCTGATCCTTTAGGAACAACCATGTTTGAGTTTGATATCCTGTTACTATCTCCCTCAGGGCGGAGACATTGGCCAGCATCGAGCAGGCGCAGCGGCTGACTGCAGACAGGCAGGTGTCCGGATCGAGAGCCGAGTTCTGGAAACTACGGGGTCTCAAAGGCAACAAAAAGAATGAAAAGAACGTCCGGCAGACTCGTGAAGACCTGCTGCAGCTCACCATCCAGGGCAAATTCCCGGCCTATGAGAGGGTCCTGCTCAGAGAAGGTTGGTGTGTTTTTAACCTCACATACACATTTGATTTAATATCTTTACTCGACTGGAGCAAGTTTAATTTTAACCTCTGAATTTCTTTGTTTCCAGCTAATTTCAAAAGACCCATTGTTATTCTGGGTCCTCTTAATGATATTGCCATGGATAAACTGACTAGAGAGATGCCTGATGATTATGAAGCAGCAGGTTTGTGGGGCTTCTTTTCAATAAGGAAAATATTTCCTTCATTTTCTGTTTTAGTAATTCTGTTGTGTCTTCACTTTGTAAACATTGTTTTTCTGCCTCCTGTTTTGCGTAGACATGGTTCCTCGCAGTGGAGGAGGAGACGGCGCCTCCACAGTTATCAAACTGGACACTGTGAGGAGAATAGCAGAGAAGGTGAGCCAATAAACCTCAACTTTTATATTTGGTCACTTTGAAAAACAACATGAATCTTGTTTAGTTTGTGTACTTGCTTACCCCTTGCATCTTATTTTTCATTACCTCTTTTCTTAGGACAAACACCCCCTCCTGGACATCACGCCCACTGCAGTGGAGAGGCTGAACTACATCCAGTACCACCCGATGGTGCTGTTCCTGGACCCTCACAGCAGGAAAGACGTGAAGGCCATGAGGCAGAGGTACAGCCCCAACTCCAACAAGAGCTCCAGACGCCTTTACACACAGGCCCTGAAGCTCAGGAAACACTGCAGCCACCTTTTCTCAGGTAATCACACAGGAGCAAAGTCTGTCTCTGTCATATATCATCATTGAGAATAAAGCTATATAAAGTTAGTTTCCTTATTCTCTAATTGTGTAGTTGTTTAGTAAAATTGTACAATGTACAAACTTTTAGTTTGATGTTTTTCTATTGACCTTTACAGCACGTATTGACCTGCAGCCAAACTCTCATATCTGGTACGAGACTCTGAAGGATAAGATCCGCCACCAACAGTCAAAGCCTGTCTGGGTGTCTGAAGTGACGGTAAGAAACACTCAGTGATTATTTCACATGTAAGCACTTTTCTCTTTGTTTTTAAGTGAAGCATAGTGCTGCAGTCGAATGAAAATTATTTACAACATTGCATTTACGGATGCCTTTTTGTTTTTAATCTTTTAAGTGTATGATTCGTTTTGGAAATTATTTTTGTTCAAATGTTCATAAAAACATTTGCCCAAGAAGAGGAAACACTTTGACTTGGTGATACAGTGCAGTAAATAAACAAAGTTCAAGTAAAAAAATGGTAAATACACAAATTAAAAAATATATTAAGATTGATTAAAAAATGTTAGATTCTTGTGTATTGGTTTTCTTATATTCTGAGACTTTTTTTTATTAACCTAATCTGTTATGTAACTGACAGTTCATTGGACGTCTCTTCCTGCCTGTAAAACTAATGAAATGTGTTGTCTTCTCCTCTGCAGCTGGAGACCGGAGCGGAGCAGGACCTGGATGCTCTGGATCAGACGCAGTCTGACTACCTGAGTGCTGCCAGTGACCTGGAGGACACTGACGGAGAGGCCTTCACTGACGGAGAGGCCTACACTGATGGAGAGGCCTACACTGACAACGATGAACTGGAGGAGGCGTACCCCGGGCAGAGTGCCCCCGCTGCCCCCAGGGTCCCCAGAGGGTCCCGGGCTATTGGATCTGCCCTAGCCCGATCGTCTGAGCCCGCCTCCGAGCGCCTCAGCCCCATCGAGGACCCCGAGCCTCAAGAAGACCCGAGCCGGGATATCCCGCCTTTGATGCACGTCCCCGAGCCCAGGATGTCCCGCAGAGAGAGCCACAGCCCCCCGCACAGCCCCCCGCACAGCGCTGCAGAGGAGGAGGACCCCTCCCACCGCAGCTTCTCAGACTCGGATTTCAGTGCGCATGAGGTAGTTGCACCCACCCCTCCATCAGAAGGACCCCCAGACTTTATAGCCCCTGACCCGTATGTTCGCCACTCTGTGAACGAGCCATCTTATGCTGAGGCCCAGCCGGAGAGCCCGCCCCGTGCCAGCCTGTCTGTCATCGAGGAGAAACTACAACGGGTAAACTAAATGTTGCTCTTTTTTAAAGGACTATATCTGTGTTTTATGCATTTAAGGCCATTCACTTTAAACCAAATGCACTGGAACAATACGTTTATTAAAGTTTGGTCAGTAAATTAACAAAATACATCATTTTCAATGCCAAACATCGCCTGGTTTTAGCTTCTCAGATGTAAATATTTGATGGTTTATTAGTCAATGAAAACAATGTCAATATATTTGGGTTTGAATTGTTGACATAACAGGCAACTTGCACTTAGGAAAAACTGAGATGAAATGTTTTTCCTAATATTTTGCAAAGTAATCAAGTATGTAATTAATTGCATATTACTTGAGGATGAGATAATCATTAGTTGCAGCCTCAGTGTACCTCAGTAATGCATTTATGTTTTACTACATTATCTATATTTTTTCTTTCATGTTTAACAGTTTTTAAATATGACTGATTTTCCCTCAAACAAATGAATGCTCGAGCAGTGTAAGACAGAAACATTTAAAGCTGCATTTCAACCATTTTAACCCAGATGTAAAGGTTATAGTCTTAAGTAAATTGACTTTTCTTAACTGGTTTTGAAAATGCTTGTCAGTAATGTAATAGAAGAAGAAAATGTCACTTAATTATCCATGAAAAAACTGTATAATGCTGATTTATTACATGTATCTTTTTAGGCCCATTTTTTTATTCTATAGAAAACTAAAATGATGTTTCTCTCCTCTCTTCCAGGCGCGCTCTGCAGAGCCGCAGGCGGTGGCAGAGGAGAAGAAAGGCCCTCAGTTCATCGTGTAAGTCTTCTTTAGCTCTCCTTGGTATTCACAGTAGAGCCAAAGTGAGGATTATGTGCAACATGTTAACCCCTTGCTCCTTCTTGTTGACAGGCTAGCACACCATCATCAGGCAGTGCAGTTCAGACGCACACAGATCCGAGGCAGCGACAGCTCTGAGGAGGAAGAGGAGGAGGAGGAAGAGGTGGAGGACATTGAATGGGGTCCTGCAACAGAACTCTAGAGTTTACATCAAGGATTACAGCTGGAGTTTACTGATCTAACAAGAACATGAAAAGGCTTTCACCCCCCCAACAAACTTGTACAGTTGTGGGATGTTAAAGATATCTTACAACCTTTAACAGATTACTAAACATTTTAACTTTTGAAGAAAGGTTCTCACAGACGTGCCCGATTTCTTTTCATATTTTTTTTATTTAAATGTCAAACAAATCATCATGCCATTTGACAAGGCTACTGCATGTAACATGTAAACAAATTCTAGTTTTATTAGAAGTCATAATAAATGAGTCTTTTCAAATAAATATGATGGAATGTTTATGAAATGTTGTGATGACACTTTTTCTACATTAAAATGTTTTCCTGATTTCAAAAGTGGGTTTGTTTAATTTTACTAAATGCTATAAATGTCTTTGCCAGGATTTACATAAAATACAACCTCGATCTCTGATATTAACTGCATGTGGAATTTACTTTTTTGTAGACAAACAATGATTGATCAAGTAAACTTTAAAGCAACTGTGACACAGTTTTGATATTATTCTCTCCTTCCAGTCTGGATGACCAACTGGGAAACACACAAATGTCACAAAGACAGCAGGTTCTTTTTGTAGCAGTTATTTTGTGGTTTATATACTGAATTGTGTATTTGTGACCTGCTCTTATCGAATTCAGTCGCATTGACCCGAAGACACATTTTGAGTTGTATAAACTGTTGGAAAGAGGATATTCCTAGCTTTCTAATGATATCAGGATTGTTGTTGTACTCCAAATATTAAGCAAAATATGTCACATTATATAATGACTGTCACCGAGTCATCATTTTGAGAAAAAGGCCTTCAAAGTTTCCTCTTCTCTGGAATCCATCGATCTGATTGATTATTCATTTTGTTTAACAGATGCCACTAACTTGATATATAGAGATGAAATGTGGCTTCTGCATTTGACCTATTCTTGTACAAAAGCCCTTTTTCAAACATTGTTTCAAACATTTATTTAGTATATCAGCCTCATTAGGGTGGTCCTTAAAATTGAAAGTCGGAAAGTCTAAGCTCCAATCCCCAGAATTCATTCTATTAGTCAAGAAAACTCTCCTGGTCAACTTTTTCCTCAATCTGAAAACATTTACCCCTCCATCAACCTGTCGATGAGGGAGGGGTAAATGTTGTTGGAATTTGAATACAATTCACCAGGAGAGTTTTCTTGACTATCATAACAAATTCCGTTGGTTGGAGCTTAAAATAAATGAATTTGAACATTTACATGGCACCAAGGGTGTAACTTTGGTTTGAGAAGTGGGGGGGACACAAAACAGGGTGTCCTCCGAAATGAAACATTGTTCTTGATTTAATTCCATTTCCTGCCTTTCTACAGATATATATTAGGGACTATGGTGTTAACTAATAAAAGAAAAATGTGTAGTGTATATAATGAGTGTGCAAACTTATCTATCCATGAACCTGTTTTATTTGTGATTACCTCACATCCTATAGGGGGGTCCGGGGGCATGCACCCCCTGTAAGATTTTTTTATTTAAATTGAAGTTAAATGCATCAATCTGGTGCACAAATTAAGAGATTTATGGATACAGCTCTCAACACTCATATGAAACAGACCTGTATATATTTCAATACTCCAAAAACCATTAAAATATTCTCACAACCAATAACACATCATTGATATACTCCTCTCTCCTATTTTTATCTTACCTAGTCTGAATTCTTTCTTTTTATTTATGCATATTTTACTAATCACTCACCTTTCAAACTGTGTTTTTAATTCTTTACTGACATTGGAATACTTTTTTTACTTATTTTGAACAACTATATTAAATAGATGGACATATTTGTTTAGACCAAACCGTTTGAGACCCACTGAGATAACTTAGACTAAAGTTTACAATATAATCACTCAGCGGTCCTTTACCTCCCTGAGCTGATGTTACCTCAGCCTCTCAGTCCGACAGGAGAGGACTCTCCCTCTCCTTATTGTTGAAACAGCTTGTAATCTCCGTTAGCTCCGAGCTAGCACCAGATGCTAACAACAACCCCCGTAACTCTCTCTGTCTCTCTCTCACACACAAAATGCGCTCCTGCCACGCACACACAGACGCTCCTCCATGACCACTTTTACTTGCGTAAATTTTTTTTTTTTTTAAAATTAAAAAAAAAACATTTGAAAAGTGGTGGGGACACAAACGGGATTTTGAAAAGTGGGGGGGACATGTGCCCCTTTCCCCAGTGGAAATTACGCCCATGAATGGCACTAAGGACCACCCTAAGCCTCATGAGAGGCATATTCTTAAAAAATGTACACAAATAAATGATCACAAACTGAGAAGGGCCCCAGGGTTTATCGAGCCCCTCTACTTCCTCTGCTGACACATTAAACATGTATTCTTTCATTTCATGCATTAAGAATTTATACATTTATCGCTGCACACACACTGATTGGAAAGGAGATCCCAGTCTAAAACACCCACATTTGTTTTGCATCCATAATAGGCCTATTAAAACATGCATTGAAGAAAATGTGTGATGTCTTATGATCTTTTGTTTAATCATATTATCATGTTTAATTTGATGCTTTTAGCATTGGTCTACACTTTGGAGCAGGTGCACGCGGAGGCGGAGGGTTACCATTAATAAAAAGGTCACATGTTCAAACACACGTGTATCAGGATGAGCTGATTACTGTGAAATTGGACAAAGCAACAGTTGTTTGTGTCTGCGTTAGTGCGCTTCAATCATTTCTCTTTAAAGTAAGTTTAAGTTAATGACAAAGGTTGAGGTTACAGTTCCTTGTCCGTAATTGAAACGTAGTTAATCTTCCCAAAAGTTAGTGAAAAGTCGAGTTTTACCCGCGTGTCCCTCCTCCTCCTACAGAGCGGATGCCGGTGACCTGCCTGTCTCTCCGTCAGTGAGTCTGCGCGCCTCGATGTGCGACAGCAGCAACAGGAGGAAGACAGACAGACAGCGACCGTGGATCAAACACTCCAGGGATGGCACCGAGCTCCCGCTGAGACACACAGCACCCAAGTGGCGAGTCGGGGGGTGGGTGGGGGGTTTGTACGTGAAACTCAAAGGAGTCGGGATGGACGGCAAAGGCACGCTGAAGATGTTCCACAGGAAGAAACGGGAACTGATCAAAACGCCATCCATCTCGAAGAAGAGCCGAGCAGGAAGCCCCGGGCCACAGAGCAGCGCCCCGGCCGTGAGTAGCGCATCACTTCTGGTTTCTGCAAGTGTGTGTGTGTGCGTGTGTGCGTGTGTAAGTGTATGTCAGATGACCTTCAGCTGGAGGGACAGGCCACAGAAAGGGCTCAAGACAAGTGGTGATAGTGTGTGTTTGTGTGTGAATGTGCAGCCGTTAACAGCAGATATATAATTGTGTTAAGTCAATTTCTGTTTGTGCATTGATGCATTTCAACTGTAGTCTGACTGGGTGAAACTACTTCAAAACCCCAGTCAAATTATTATGATGTGTGCCTCACTCACACTACCTAATATAAGTTTGTTTAGTCAAGTTTCTGTATGAGCATTAATGCTTTTGGCCAGCTTTAGTTTTGACATCCATTTTGATGTGTGCCTGACTGCACTCAACCAAATGTAAGTGTTTAGTCAAGTTTTAGTGTGATCATGAATGCTTTTTGACTGTGATGTAGTCTGACTGGGTAAAATGTCTTAAAAAGCCTAGTCAAATCATTATTATGTTTGCCTAGTTGCACAAATACTTTTTGTTTTGTCAAGTGTTTGTTGTGGGCATTATTGCTGTTTGACTACTTTAGTCTTGACTTCCATTTTGATGTGAGCCTGACTTCACGTTGACTCATCTGACTCAAAGGAAGTGTAACTTCTGATATTGGGGTTTACCACTGAAGCTGTGGCGGGTTGCAGTGTGTGAATGCTCTGGTGAGATCAGTTTTAAGAAGTTGCTGGTGCTTTTAGTTAGAATGGGGACAGAGCTGTAGGGGGAAGAAGGAGCATGCTGAGACGGGTCGGTAAGGGCAGCTACAACCCTTACTCTACCAGTCAGAGAGTTAAGAAAGCTGAGGCAAAGAGCAAGGACAGACTGGACATACTGCCCAGCAAGCAAAACGTGTGGCTTAAGCAGGTATGTCTGAGCTTATGAATGTTATCATATAGATATTGGATGCTTTTCTATTTCTTATTTTCGTAGCCGTGAGTTAGGAAGGCACTAATAATGAAAATGTACTTAATTTATCCTCTTAGGGAACATATGTTTTTTCATTCTGTTGTTAATTTCTAAATTTCAACAAGTGTATCAATGTGGAGTGATGTCGCAGCATAGTGCCCTGAGCTGTTAGGGGTTATGTGCCTTGCTAAAGAGCATATGGCAGTGTCCCAAGCCAAGTCCCTGAGCTATAAGTCTACCAAAAGTTTGAAAGGAGATGCATCAACCAGGCCAAAAAACAACAATTCGGTGCCTCCTAATTTGTGTTTTATTGGCAGAGGAGTGTCATTTCTCAGAAAAATATCAGTTTGTATTCCAAATTGTAAATGACATTTCTACACTCCGCTCTGTTCGCCACACCCGATGACACCTCGGAGTCAGGAAGTGTTGCACAACGCAGCACAGGATCTTGTGAAAGCCATCACATGTGTGTTTACCAACAACAGCGCTTCTGTGTTTAAGGCCACATAAGCAGAAAGGGGTCCTGTTGGTGCCCTCATGCTGATCTGGGAAAGGTTCAATCATGTGATCGTTGTGACCTTTTCTCTCTTCCTGTCCCTCTCTCAGCTCTCCATCCTGCAGGAGCAGCCTCGGAAAGATGCAGCTGACATCACCCTCTCCTCCTCACCCTTATCCTCCGCTTCAACTCTCACCCCGACCTCTGCCGGGCTTCAGGACTCCTCCGCCTCCTGCCCCGGGACCCCCAGCATCCACCACAGCAAGCTGGTGGCCATGCAGGGGGTGGGCTCTCCAGTGTCCACCCTGAAGAGGCCGACTGCACTGAGCCGACACGCCAGTGCTGCAGGTCTGCTTCAACACATCCATACTATACATCCATATATTCCTTTTATAGACTTGGTGATGTCTCACACCTGTACACCTGAGCTGAAACAGAAAGCCAGATCTGGAGGAAGAAGACACAATAGCAGTGCTCAAAATGTTAAATCCACTTTGAGAATCTGGGATCGATAATCTTTCACTATTTTCTGATAACACTACTAAATTATTAATCTAGAAAATAATTAACAGATTAAACAAAAGTGAAAAGTAGTGCATTCAAGCTAAAGGTAAAAACATCAGCAAACCAGCACTGTTTTTTTACATACAGAAAACTGCAAAATATTGCATTTACACGTTGGATTTTCTATGAATTAAGCAAAAATGAAGTAACAAGTTAATTAGTGAGATTTAGGGGTGGTGGTAAGGGGATTTTGTTGTATGTACAAGGCTTGGTGAGAAGGTGGTATTATTTATAAGCCAATACATGATAGGTATTAAAATCTCTTTCTTAAAAAAAAAAAAATAGATACACCTTTAGAAGAGAACAGAAAACAAGTTTTTATAGATAAATGACTTAAACAATGCATTTGTTCTCCTCAGGTTTCCCTCTCCAGTCCTGGGTGTTCTCTAAAGGCCAGGGGAAGACAGCCTCCGCCCCCACCACTCCGTCTGATGGTCCAGAGAGCACGGCCATCGAGGTGGAGGACATCCCCGCCCTGCTGAGGGACGTGGCCCGCTTCGCAGAGGCTGTGGAGAAACTGAAGGATGTGGTGCTGACTGAAGGTGAGCACAGTGACATATTAACACTAAAGAGGTCTGATGGGATGGTCCATGAGTGGTTAGAAATGTGTCACTTTCCTGCTACATTTTGGAATGTCCCTAGCTACTTTCATTCTATTTCATAACTAGAGTAGGTGGCATTGGGCTGGGTTTTTTTGGTTGGTTAACTTGTACACATGTAGCTTCTTCAGTGTTGCCCACCAAAGCCTTACGTTTTTAAAAGCTATGGCATCAAACTTACGCCAGACATAAATAATCCAATAGAAACATTGAGTATGATTCTGTAGGCCCCACAGATGTACTGTCGGGCTCCTGTCTGTCTTGTCAGATGCTGCGTTTTTGGCAAATTACAAGGCACTGAAAAGAGTTTGTGGTGATTTGTGTTTGAACCATGCACTGCCAGGGCTGGGATCACAGACCTACAGTCATGAAAAAGGCTTGTTTTCTCTACTGTGGAGATAAAATATATTCTCTTTGTGTGAGTAGTTATACTTCTTTTTTTTATTTTTATTATGGTTAATACAACGGTATGTCAGTTTCTTCTTGTGTTATGGAGATATGAATCTGTAAGAGTTTGCAGACCAAACAACATTGTTTGGCCTTTTAGCTTCCCTTCATGGTTAAATGCTCGAGTCGATAACAATGGGCTTACATGAGAGGACATCATGTATCCAAAAAAGGTTTTCGTAGATCGTACACCGGTTCTCTTTACCAACACGTGTGCGTAGCGAGTGGGGGAGGGGAGGAGGAAAAGTGAGGGTGGAGCCACCTTGCACAAGCTAACAAGTGGCTGTGAGCGTCTTCTCTCCAAGTGAAGGCTGCGTTTCCGACCGCACTCTTGTCTCCAGCAGGAAGTCGGCTTCTTGTTTACTGCAGCCTCGTACTCGCACTCTTCCCCTCCTGTACCGTGCAGTGTGGCTTAAAATAGAAAAGCACCTATACCTTTTCTTCATGGAGCGTAGACTCCACCTGCTCAACAACTGAAGTATTTCCCCGTTTGAAGGTTTCCAAGTGTTGAGAAGCTTTTTTAGAGCAGAGTTTTATGGGCCAGATGAAATAGAAAGGTCTTTGTTTGTGTGTCTTCTGCCGACCGTTATCTGGCTCCGTTCTGTCTCCACCCAGCTTTCTAAAACAGGAAGCCATGATGGATAGCCTCTGAAAGAAAGGCCTCGTCCTACACTTCCTCCTCTGATAGGCTGGCTGCATCACTGCAACGTCACGTCTTTTGTTAATCTGCAGCACAATCAGAGTTCCAACCTCGTCTCAAGTTTTAACCTCGTATACAATGCAGCACCTTTTTAATCTGTAGCTCACCGTTGTTTCCTCATCAAACCATTTGACTCGAAAGTGAGTTGATTCTTTCCATGAGCCACAGAAAGCAGATGTACCGCAGCGCCAGAATTAGTTTCTAATCTTGCAAAACAATAGAGAAGATAACTTCCTCTCTGGCACAGTGTTCAGGTCACCCTGCTGCTCAGACACTCTGACACACATTTTCTTACAGACTGAGGGAGGGGTGGGTCGGCTGCCCTCTGGCCTCCTCCCCGAGCTGCCTCCATTTAGAGAAAGGGTGTACAGAGGAGTGTGAGGTTGCGACATTAGACCGAAAGAAGCTAGCCAGCCAATCCCTGTGTGTAAGTGTAGAGGAAGGGAGGATGCGGGCTGCAGATGGGTCACCAGTGACATCAAAGCAGAGGAGTTGACACTGTCTGACATTTTGAACCTGTTTGGCCGTTATCACTGACCTGACCGTCTGCTCAGACTGTCCGTCTCCCTGTGGTTTCCACTATATAGAAACATTGGGTTGAGGTGACGTACATTAACATGAACCTTTCTGTTGGTCGCTTGTTAGCAGACCCTTCACGTGATAGCAGAGCGAACAGGTACAGGCAGGGCCCATAGTGATAGCCCTATAGTTTAAATCTACTACCCACAAATAAACATATATGGGTTACTATTTTTTTTTTTAAATGGTAAATGTATTTAGGAACCTATCCATGTGATTTTAAGTGGGGGTGGACCTCAAATCCTCTAGGGGGGTCCGGGGACATGCTGCCCCGGTAAGATTTTTTTAAATGTTGGAGTTAAATGCATCAATCTGGTGCACTTTGAGGGGCAAATAAAGAGACTAGATCTATGGAAACGCCACCTATATGAAACAGAACTGTATACATTTCAATAATCATAAGATCATGGCCATAACCAATAACATCCCCAATATGAAAAAAACACGGAAACTTGTTTATTTATTTATTTTTGGTTCATTTATAGTTGTGAGTATGTCTGTGCTCCTGAATCAGCCTCTCCTGTCTCTCTCCTCTTTGAGGCAGCAGCAAAGACTAGTTTTAGCTCTAAGCAAGTTTTAAAAGTGTATCTTACCTTTTTTCACCTAGTTAACTTTTTTTTTTAATTCATGCATATTTTACTAATCACTAACCTCTCAAATGGAAATATGTGTTTACATAAATGGTGACCAAACCGTTTGAGAACTTCTGAGAACTTGGACTAAGTTAACTATCTAAACACTCAAGAGTCCTTTACCTCACCTGAGCTGAGGTTATCCCGAGCTTGAATGACACACAGAGACCAATCAAGGGCTTTGATTTATGATCTGTATGACAGTGGCCATGTCGGCAGGCCACATCATGTAGACAGCCAGTCACCCTGTGTGAGGCAGGCCACTTAACAGGCCAGGCCATCGGGAACCCCCCCGGTCCCCCCCGGTCCTCCCGATGGCCAGTCCGGGACTGGGTACAGGAGGCGTAGAGCGAGGGATCATTGTCCACAAGTTAATCGATCGCATCGAGTAAAAAAAAAAAAAAAAATTAAACAACTAAATGGGTCGCGAAATATACTTGGGCGGCCCGCCCAAGTATAGTCTGTGTGGGAAACCCTGTATTTGTCTCGTATGTCCTCGTCGAATCATTTAACTTATGATTCCAGTCAAATGTAGCCAACAAGTTGTAATTGTATTTCTTGCATGCACTGAACTATCCCTTAATGATGCATTCAAGGACACTCTGACATCTGAGAAACCCAAATTCATCTCTCTCCTCCCTCTCGTCCAGGTAAGGACAGTCAGCGTCCCGTGGCTCACGAGTGTTTGGGGGAGGTCCTCCGAGTGCTGCGTCAGGTCATCAACACGTACCCTCTGCTCAACACCGTGGAGATCCTCACCGCCGCCGGCAAGCTCATATCCAAGGTCAAAGGTCAGTCAGTTGTTAAAGGTTCCTTCCACTGTTTTAACATCGTTTGGTAATACTGTATTTCCTGTATAAAGATAGTTTAATTTGCAGGTGTGTGAATTCATTTGTTCAGCGTTTTTAATTTCCAACCACAACTGAAACCTAAACACATGCTTTGGTTGTGATTTTTCAGGTTTCCACTATGAGGCTTGTAACGAGGCAGATAAAAATGACTTTGAGAAGGCCATTGAAACCATCGCAGTCGCTTTTAGCAGCAAGTGAGTATCTGATACATCTTCGATCAGATTGTCATTTATTTTTTATCCTAAAGTAACACCAGTATTTTTGTTTATTTAGATTAGCTTCAAATAATAACGGCATCAAAAACAATATACTCCTCGTGGGGTTTGTGTAATTTATTAACAATATTTCAGTGACAAAAAACAAATCAAAACACATGATACAAAAAACATCTGACACACAATCAATACTCATTATTTCACACAAAGACAAACTAAACAAGAGTAATACTGAAAGCTATAAATAATTGTACATCATTATTTCAAATGATAGAAATCTAAAGTATTTATAACAATACTGCCCATTTAATTACAAAAACACAATAGAAAGCTCTGTACATCAATATCACATCTTTAGGAAAACAAAAATATGTTTTTTTTGCTACTGTATTAGTTAAATAATGAATCAATAAAATCTTAACTTTTTTTTTTAAACTTGTTTTAACACTCACATTGAATTGTCACCCTTGCTGGATCATTTACAGTTCTCTGTATTCTCTGTAGTGACTATTACTGGTAGTTATTGTCCTTGCTACAGAGATTGATGTGGACACAGGTTTCTCTGTATAAAGCCAGGTATTACCTCTTTTACAGACAAAGGTAGTGCGTGCGGCTCAATGCGTACAAAGTATTCTGTTTTTGGGAATTGTAGAGAGAAGTGAAGCGATGGTGACACATTTGCATCAGGCAGAGCTGAAAACAGGAAGTGGGTTTTTTTTCTACCGTGTTACACACAACCAAAACTTTAAACTGCTGTTGACTGCTCTCGAACAGATTGCTTACATACGGAGAAGATAACAAATCACAAACACGGTCTCTTTATTTCAGGATTTTAAATCAGACGTATAATTAAACATGACATTAAATGTTTTTCCGGGATTTAGGTTTTTTTAACTATGTCTTCAATCTTTAAAAATATACATTATGATAAATGAAATAAACCCACAGTAGTCTCAGTTTAATGTGTAATCGGCGTATTTCACGGAGCGTTCATCACATGCTCTGTGTCTGTGCCACTTCAGGGTTTACTCATCTGTCACAGAGCTCAGGAGGAAGTGAGCTGGCAGTCAGTTGAAATCTGCCTGACGTATCTGTTTCCTCATTCTCTCCTCCGCTCTTCCTCCGTGTGACTAATTGTTTGTCATGACAAGAACAAAAACAAGATGGAGATGCTGTTTTTATTTTTCCTCACCCTTTATTTCAGCAAGCACCTCAACTCCATAAACCAAAATGTAGGATGTCAAAAAAATGCTTTTTCTTGATTTGATGAGGGATCTGTTAAAAAATGGAATGAATACTTTGTCATACAGTATACATGTTGGAGAGTATGATCATAAAAGGTAGAGAAAAGTAATCAATACAAGTTATCACTTCCTGTCTTTGTAGGAAGGCTTGAGAGGTACGAATTAACCAAAGACTCCTCTTTCTGCTTTCATTTTTGGAAAATCTGCCTTTTTTTGGTCATTTTTAGACCCAGATAATTGTTACTGCTTCATTCATCATGGCGATTATTTTCACTGAGCCAAAAAGCCTTTTTAAAGTCCCTTATGATATATTACCATTTTTACCAAAACTGAAATGTTTTTTTATGACCATCTGCGACATCCCAACCATATCATATTTACAAAACGTTTGTATTTATGTCATAACGGTCGATGTTAAGGTTTCTTTGTTGTTTCTCCTCAGTGTGTCTGAGCTGCTGATCGGAGAGGTGGACAGCAGCACGCTGCTCTCCCAGCTGCCCACTGAGAAGAGCAGGGTGAGTGCATCACAATCTGCTCATTTATTACAAATAGATTGTTGTCTAATGCAGGTGTTCCCAAAGTGGGGGTCGCGAGACCCCGAGTGGGGGTCGCGAGATGATTACAAAATAAAAATGGAAAATTACAACAACAAAAAAATTGCTACATTTTTTTTGGGAAAATTATTATTAATAATAACGTTTGCATAGACATTTTCAGGGGCGGACTAGCCATCTGTATAATTTCCCCGCAACGAGACTCCCCCTTTGACAATCCACTATCGCAGAGTTTCACTACCCCCCCCCCTCGTCGACAGGGGGTCGCCAGTCTCTGGCACTGTTATTTTGGGGGTCGCGGGCTGAAAAGTTTGGCGAACCCCTGACTTAGACCAGTGGTTCTCAAATGGGGGTACGCGGACCCCTAGGGGTACGTTGGAGTACTGCAGGGGGTACGTGAGATTTATGTTATGTTAATGAAAAAAACAAACATAATTAATGCATTTACACAAACTACTAATAGTAGATTAACTACTTTATTCAAATGTTTACAGTAATTCTGGATAATAAGATGGGAAAAGTAAACGGGGTGCTCTCTTTTCCTCTTACAGCCCGTCAGTCTCGTGCAGCAGTGAACCTGTCTAACCGGCCTAAGTGACCCGACAGTAAAGAACAANAAATGGAAAATTACAACGACAAAAAAATTGCTACCTTTTTTTTGGGAATTTTTTTATTAATAATAACGTTTGCATAGACATTTTCAGGGGCGGACTAGCCATCTGTATAATCTGTATAATTTCCCCGCAACGAGGCTCCCCCTTTGACAATCCACTAGCGCAGTGTTTGTGCGGAAAACTGAAATTAATTCACTACCCCCCCCCGTCGACAGGGGGTCGCCAGTCTCTGCCACTGTTATTTTGGGGGTCGCTGGCTGAAAAGTTTGGGAACCCCTGGTCTAATGAACTATGTCAACTTTTTAACCAAATATAATAATAATAATAATAATAATATATTACTGTAAAGAAGGAGATTTCCTCTCAAAGCTGTTTCTGGGATGAAATAAAGGAATTCTTTAGTCAATGTTGAGCATGTGTGAGACAGTGATAATCTTCTTTGTGCTGCGGTGTAGTCGCTGGAGAACTTGTACGCTTCGACAGGCCATGGGGCAGACAGCGGACACTTCAGGAACGACCTGCATTACATGGGTACGGCGACCAGATGCTCCTATACACACACTACCGATTTAGAGGACTCACTTCAGTCCATCATGGCTGCAGTTTGTGAAGCTTCTGCACCTCTGTCTTTCCATTTAGTCCTTTTTCGAATGCAAGTTTTTAAGAAATGTTCATATTATTGTGTGTCAACGTAAGTGTTAAGTAGATCTATGGCTTGTCAAATTTGAACATGCATTGCCCATTTGGCTGGTGAAAAAAGTTTGGCACCCTAGTTTTTGTACACTTTCATCCGTTTATATTTTTGATGTTTTACAACATGCTCGATATCTAATAGGTCTCCCCCTGCTGACGTAAACACTGTGGTACAATTAAGTGCCAGCTGCAGAAACTCTTTATCACAAACAGTCAGCACCAACATGTATAACAGGATGTTGGAGATCATCACTTCACACCTTGTTTGTTTGTTTGTTTGTCTGTGTGCTGTTGTGCAGGCAGAGCTGAGGAAGTGGATGTGATCCTGCAGCAGAGCGAGGGAGGCGTGGACTCCGCTCTGCTCTACGCCAAAACCATCTCCAAATACATGAAGGACCTGATCAGCTACGTGGAGAAGAGAACTTCCCTGGGTGAGCGGGGGTGCCTCAGTGTTTGGAATATTTTTAGAAAAATCAAATTATTGATTAACAGGAAATGTGTTGATGTTTACAATAGATGTATATTATTGTGGTGTATGTTTGTCTCGTTGTTCAAGCTAATACATGTTTAAATAGAAAAATGTAATGGGTTATGTGAGAAAATATAAACATAACACAAGTTCGGGACATTTTGAGTTCATTTATTTCAAATGTATATACAGATATAGGGAAAGTAGTTTTAGCTGTACTTGAAGCAAAACATTGCTAACCCTTTTTGTCATTTTGTTTTGAACAGAGATGGAGTTCTCCAAAGGCCTCCAGAGATTGTACCATTCCTGCAAACACAGCATAACGCATGTAAGAGTCCTTTTTGTTTTTACCATTTCATTTCTGAATACATCTCGAGTGTTCTCTCTGAAACGATAAAGCATTACAGCTTTCACTCATTTTCTGTGTTGTATATCAAACCTCCTTAATGTTTGCGTTGGCTCCCTCCAGCCCCAGATGCCGCTCTTCTCCATCTACTCTCTGGCTCTGGAGCAGGACCAGGAGCAGAGTGTGGGGCTGCAGCTGGCCAACACCACCCTGCACACACAGACCTTCATCCAGGTAAGCTCCGCTGATGGTTGTTGCTACATGAATCACCCTGCGACAGTCACTCATGTCCATTTATACCAGAGTGTTTGAGTGTGTTCACATTGTGTTGCTCTGCAGCCTCTGATGCAGCGTAAACAGGAGCATGAGAAGAGACGGAAGGAGATCAAGGAGCACTGGATTCGAGCTAAGAGGAAACTGGTACTTACCTTATATTTTTGTGCGCACATGTAGTAATACACCGTTTTATTCATCTCTAAATTACAATAACATACGGACCACCGATTGTTTGTCTTTGTTTAGATGGAGTGTGAGGCGAACCTGCGTAAAGCTAAGCAAGCCTTTATGGTCCGCTGTGAGGAGTACGAGAAGGCCAAAACAGCAGCCTGCCGCGCTGAGGAGGAAGGAGGAGGGTCTACGGCAAAGTCTGTGGAGAAGAAGAAACGAGTGGAGGAGGAGGCGCGCAACAAGGTTACTGTCAACCGCTTTATTTCATGGCTTTCTCTGTGGTTTCAGGAACGATTATTGATTTGCATGTTAAAATATTTCAAGAGCTAGATGTTATCAGAGTCGCGTGGTGAACTTAACTGATTATGATCTGGTTGCTACATTGATCATCTTTGTGCCTTAATAGCAGAACAATAACAGGAATATTCAAAAGGTCTTGAAAGGAAAACCTATTTTGTATTTAATGTATGGGAATACCATGTTGTAATGCATTGTTTAGAAAAGAAAGAAATATTTCATAAAGTATTCCTCTATTGGATATACTGGTATCATTAACAACCACGTTTACATCCTTGATTCATCCGAGTAATGTTTGGTCTCTGTTTAAAATGACTGAAGATCTACTCCTGTGTACCTTTATACTGCTGTTGTGTTTTAGGTGTGTACTCCAAACAATAATACTTGGTGTAGAGTTAATAAAACAAATGTTGTGTGTGCAGTCAGACGAGGCGGAGGCCACCTACCGGAATTGTATAGCAGACGCCACCACCCAGCCAGCAGGAGCTGGAGCACACAAAGGTCACAGTGCTGAGAACACTACAGGACGTCATCAAACAGAGCGACCAGACCCTGCGCTCGGTCAGAACAAACCTCACTGTCACCAAATGTCATCGGCTTCTTACCTGTTCTGAATGTGCCTACAGTGCTCTATAATTCTATCCTCCAGATTTGAGCAGTGATGGAAACTCTTCCTCTGATCCTTGGGTTGTCACTCTTCCCTCCACCAGGCCGACCATCTCGTACTACCAGCTCATGCACATGCAGACCGTGGCCTTGCCGGTCCACTACAGACTCTGTGTGAGAGC
>NW_011333040.1:19515038-19515388 GCF_000735185.1 Notothenia coriiceps
GTAGTGATTTTATAACATGTATACAGTATTGATGATGACATGATACACTTATCTACAAACTGATTGAATTAAAACCAGATCATATTAATCAACTATTGATCATCATAGTCTATTTTTTTGACATGTGATTTGTTTTCATTCTTGCAGCAGTATCAAGTGGAATTTCACCAAGGTAAATATCAGTCATTTTATATAGACGATACAATGGTTGTTATTAGGGATGCACCGAATATTCGGCCGCCGAAAATTATCGGCCGAAAATGATTAAAAAGGCCCTTTCGGCTTTTCAACATGTCTGGCGCTTGGAGATATTTAAAAATATCAGAGAAAGAGGCGCGGATTGCGATTTG
>NW_011333040.1:19515602-19530879 GCF_000735185.1 Notothenia coriiceps
AGCTATAAATCGACTCCGCTGATGGTCTGATTGACAATCATGAACCTCACCCTCTCACCCTCATTTACGACATTGCCCATGAGACTCCAACTGCAGCACAGGTACCACCACTCTCCATCATAATGCTTATAAAAAAACCAACAAAGAGTGATTTGATGCTATTTCCATCTATCGAGCGACATTTCTCTGCAGCTTCTCTTCCTGCAGGTACGTGAAACAGAGGAAGCACGAAAGAGAACCCGAGAGGAGATACGTCAAGAACGGAGCTACCGATTCACCGGCTCTCAACTCACGTATCCGAAGCTAAAGGGAACAACGCGGTAGACTCCCCCCCTCCTTTCTCACACTGTCTTCTGTCCGCACCTACGTATTGGAACCCCAAGACACTAATGTCCCCGTTTTATATCCCTTAAGTAGACAACAAATGACACATAAATATAAAATCGGCGCACAGAATAAGGACACGTTAAATAGCTTTCGCACACAACAGATCTCTTTTGTATCTTTGTTTTAGTATGGATGGATGTAAGAGCACCTCAGTTACAACATAACACCAACAGCCGTTACTGGGACATTCCAAATCCTCGTGAGTAGCTTATCAGAGAAGAACGACAAACAACTGCCGAGCTGTCCTAACATCTACACAGCAAGGAGGAAGGAGTCGAGTGAGCGAGTCTTACCGCCACGTTTTGGAGAAGAAGAAACGAGTGGACGGAGGCAAGCGCGCTGCCAAAGCGTTACTCGAGGTCACCAATTCCCCCTCGCTCTGTACTCCTCATGCTTTGTCTCTGTCGTTTTTCAGAGCTTGATCTCAATGATGTTACAGTGATTACACTAATATATTAACCAGACAGCTATACAGTTTCACCCTGTCAGAGGTCGCGCTATGAACTTAAACTGAAATTACTCTGAATAGGCCTACCTGTATATGTCAGTACATATGCGCCTTCAATACCGACAAAACAAAATAGCTAGTCAGCATAATCTCTCTCACAAGCGGTCTTCTAACAGTAAGAAAACCATCAATTTAGTGTACAAATAAGTTAATATGAAAATACACCATGTCGTTAATGGCTTGATTATGACTAAGAAACAGAATATATTTTTTCATATAAGTATTTCCTCTATTCGGATTCCGACTGGTATCTTGATTATATTGCGAATAAGAAAGCACACCCAGCCACTCCTTACAATCTCTTTGATTCCCACAATCCGAGCTCATAGTTTCTAGAGTCTCACAGAGTCTTACATATTAGACGAGATACATATCCTGTGACATATTTAACTGCTATTGCTGTGTTAACAGAGTGCCTTTTCATCATCCCAACACTATACAAAAAAACTTCAAGAGCTAAACAACGAGTTAAATATTACCACAAATGTTTTGTTGAGAGTGCATGTCAGAAACACGAGGAACGTGAGGCCACCATATCCGCGCACCAATTCTGTATTTACTGGTACATTGAACTAGGACGACTATCCAAACATATAGTGAACCTGCTCCACTGCAGTCTCGACGCACACCCGGGACCTGCGGCAGCAGCAGGGACTGGAGCACACAAGGTCACAGTGCTGAGACAACTGCAGGACGTCATCAAACAGAGCGACCAGACCCCTTGCCCGCTCGGTCAGACATAACCTCACTGTCACCAATGTCAACGGGTTCTTAACCTGTTCTGAATGTGCCTACAGTGCTCGATATTCTATCCTCCGATGATTTGAGGCAGTGATGAAACTCTCCTCTAATCCTTTGTGTTTCAGCTCTTCCCTCCACCAGGCGACGCATCCTCGTACTACCAGTCATGCAGCATGCAGACCGTGGCTTGAACGTCCACTAACCAACCTCTTGTGTAAGAGCAGAAGCTGTACGACCCGGGCCCAGCAGTACGCGCTCACGTTGAGACCGCAGCTGCGCCGGCACCCAACGTCACATAGATTTGAGAACACTGGTCCTCCAGCTCATCGTCACAGTAAAGAGCATCAGTCGGATCACCAATATGCAGTTTCAAATTAAAACCTTAAGGAAGGTATGTTCAGATTTGTTTTATGCCAAGAGTTTGGAGAGAAGATTGACCAGTATCACGATCTGTACAGTAAATATGAAGCTTGTGCCACTTAGCTTAGCAGAAGCAGCTGAAACAAGGGAACGGCTCGGCCCTAGCTCTGTCCAAATCAACAACATACCACAGGAAAAGACTAAGGAAGTCAAAGCACATAATAATGTTTCAGCACATAACCCAAATATTTATCTATTATTTTTCGATAAACTCTTGTCTCCTAAATAGCTAAGCTCGCTATTATGAGGCACAGCACTGTGCAAAACCTAATCTGGCTTGCTGTAGCTTCTTATCACCCTGCAATCATCAGTGGTATTAAGAGTGTTTCATATTCTGCATTGTCAGCCACGGCCAGCAGACCAAGGAATTGACAGTTTCCAACACGGACAGTCCTACCACGCAGTGTGGAACGCAGCAGCAGGAGACAGCAGAGACGCCGAGGCTCAGCGCAAGAGTGAGTGACTGCTGCAGATGTAGATGTTAGACAGCTGTAGTTTTATAAAGAGGACTTTGAGAAATCCAGCCTGTGGTTCATTTACTCATTTCATTGTTCAAGAGTAACAACAGTAACAAGAGCACACAGTGTTACCAAAGTACTTTCAACCGATCCAAGATCCATTATTCTGATGCCGACTATTCACATATTCTTGTCCTTTTGTCCTCCCCAGGGCAGGGACATAAGTCTTGGGGTTCAACAGTGAGCGACGACAGTGTTGGAGGAGAGGCGGGTCTAGAGTCGCCTACTGCCAGCTCCAGTGAGTGAGAGCTGTGAGAGCTGTGTTGAAACATGTTCACAGTAACACCAGGATATCTGAGAGATTACATTTTTCCACTTAAAGGAAAACACACAATGTGTGTGTGTGTGTGTGTGTGTGTGTGTGAGATGGTACTTAAGGTGTTTATTCATTTTAGGTGACGTCAGTAAAATTGCTCGGACGTCATCCACTGGGACAATGTCGTCCAATGAGGACGCAGATGAGAAAGACGGGAATATGACTTCATTTGAATCTCCAAGTAAGATTTACAGATTGTAATCACTGTTGATGTGACATTACAATAAAATGCAGAAACCCTGAGAGGCAAGAGAAATGTCTATTTCCTCATACAAGGTGATTTAGCCCGGTTAATCTGTCTAAAAAGTCAATTAAAATAGTGTTGGTTGGTGTAATATTCATACGACTAAAATAAATCATGTTCTCCTTAATGTCAGATAAGTGACCATTTTAAACACATTTCTCGCCACAATATGTTATAACTTGCTGAAAAATGGTATATATACTTAAGAAGCATTGAAAAAGAAAAACCAACCTTCTTTAAAAGGATCTCCAGTTATTTTTCTCACTTGCCTCTCCCAGCTTCCGTGATAACATGCAGTCCCAATATTACTCTTCAAATGGCTTTGCTGTGAATCTTGTACGAGTCTTCCGGAGTGTGTATGATGTGCGTCCTTCTCTTCAGACATGAACGGCATGGACCCTGACGTGGTGGTGTCCACCAGACCTTTCCGTAACGTCGGCCTCTCTAAAGCAGCACATACCCACCGGCTGAGGAAGCTACGCACTCCGTCAAAGTGCCGCGAGTGTGACAGCTACGTTTACTTCCAGGGGGCCGAGTGTGAGGAGGTGAGTCCTTTATTTAATAATGTAATCATCTGCTAACATCAGACCTGCAGAGAGAGACTCCCAGTGATAATCACACCGGGTTCTTCTCTGTCTTCAGTGTTTCCTGGCGTGTCACAAGCGCTGTCTGGAGACTCTGGCCATCCAGTGCGGTCACAAGAAGCTGCAGGGCCGTCTGCAGCTGTTCGGCAGGGACTTCTCTCAGGTAGCCAGCTGTGCCAGCGACGGCATCCCCTTCATCATCACTAAGTGCATCTCTGAGATAGAGAGACGGGCGCTCAAGATGAAGGTGAGGCAGTGAACATGTTTGTATTAAACCGAGCGCTGGAAGTCTTTGCCACTGACGTGTTTTAAACTGTCTGCTTCCTCCTTGCAGGGCATCTACAGGGTGAACGGGGTGAAGACTCGGGTGGAGAAGCTGTGTCAGGCCTTTGAGAACGGCAAGGAGCTGGTGGAGCTGTCCCAGTGTTCACCGCATGACATCAGCAACGTGCTCAAGCTTTACCTCCGACAGGTAAACATGCAGGAGTGAACACAAGAGCCTATAGCGAGACGTGGAACCATGGCAGCTTTCATAGTGGCAGGGTTTCAGTATTATAAAGCACAGACTAATACAATCACATATATCAAAGGTTGTGTTTTCAGTCTCTCTAAAATGTCTTCCTGTATCCGCCAGCTGCCAGAGCCCATCATGCTGTTCCGCCTGTACAACAGTCTGATGGGTTTGGCGAAGGAGAGTATGCAGGGAGAGGCTGACACAGCGGAGGGAGAGGAGGTGGAGTCTAACAGCATCAACCCGGCGGTGGGCAAGGGGCCCGAGCTGGTGGACCTGGGCCCCAACAGCGACCCCGAGGTGCTGGTCCTGGTGGACAAGCTGAAGGAGCTTCTGAAGGAGCCGCCCAAAGCTAACGTCGCTACGCTACGCTACATCATTCGCCACCTCCGGAGGTCAGTCTTTAAAAAAACAAAAAAAATGACATGAACACAATTGGGACACCATTTAGAAAAATACTCTAAAGTTATCTCGTAACATTTATTTGCCATTTAAGTACTTAATCTATTTTATATAGATTAAGTACTAGCTTTTAACAATATCTGTGATGCCTTTCAGTCTGTGGATAGCAGCTGGCATGTAGCTTAAATATCATCTGTGGTGTTTATTACCTCACTGTCATTCAACATTGAGAAATATCAGTTTTTTGCCATTTTCTTCTCTGCTTAAGAAACTGTTAAGACACTTCAAGTCTTGCTCCCTTCAGTTCATCACCTTAGGAGTTATTTTAATAGCTAAATGCTTTTTGAATGACGTTAAACTTTATCCGGATCTTGTATTAACTTTAAGGGGCAATCCTTACAAAACGGCTCCAAACTCTCTATATAGTTTTTCTTGATCTTCCTCCCTCCAGGATTGCAGAGCTGGAGGAGGACAACAAGATGAGTCCCAGTAACCTGGGTATTGTGTTCGGCCCCTCCCTGATGCGCCCCCGTCCCACCGGAGCCACCATCTCCCTCTCCTCTCTGGTCGATTACCCCCACCAGGCTCGCATCATTGAGTGTCTCATCGTCTTCTATTCATCCATCTTCCAGTCCAAAACCTCTCAGACACACAAAAACATCCGCTCAGATTCCTCCTCTGCCCAGCAGATGGGGCAGGAGGATATTCATCCCTCTGATAAGGTACAGAGTGTGACTTCCTGTTTCATGGTGCTGTAGATTTATGACGCCACGGGCAACAACTTATCATTCAGTTAATCCAAACCAGGTTGCTGTAATTATATTTATTCAACTGTATTATTACTGTATGACCCAGTAATTATATTAAAGCAATAATCTGGTTTTCAGCATTTATAAAAAATGTATTATATCACTATTTTATTTACTGTAATATACATATTGTCACATATTTAGTTATATATTCTGTTAAAAATATTTACTGATTTAACTTGTGTATGTTTATATAAATATTTGTATCATCCAATATGGAGCTACTGTTACAAAATCCAAGTTCCTCCCAGGGATTAATACATTGTTTCTCAGTCTGATATATGTGGGCTTCCACCTGAAGAAAAAGAATAGCCTCCTACAGCAGCTAGCATGACTCTTTACTCTTAATGTATTTAGAATTGAAAACTTTAAATCACTCATTTAAATATATTTTATAGTGTGTGACTTTGCTAGTTAACATAACTTTGTATACTAAGATGTATTACTTTTTCATGAGAAGTTTTGGTGCGTACATATATTAGACCCTCTGTGGTCACTAGGCAAATGTAAATTGGCTCCCAGTGAAAATATCAAAAGCTTGTCTTAAAGAGAGGCTGCTAATAAAGTCTGGGCATGACCTAAACCTGGTCCAACCCTCTTTCTGTGGAAATGCAAATTACAGAAGCAGTAAAATATCCGCTCATCCAGAGTTATGACCTACAGCTGCAAATAATTTGAATCCAGCTCACCCTCCTGCTTTGGTTGTTTGATTTATGATCCATTATAGAAAAAAAGAACCCTTCAGGTTAACTGACTTGATAACAATCTCTGCTTTAGGTCTGTGCTGCAGATGAAAAGATTGAGAGCGCTGCTGATGGAGAGGAGCCAAATAAACCAGAATCTGAGAAGTTGGAGGAGGGGTGTGGTACGTATTGTAAAACGCCATACAAGCATAATTGCATATTACGGTTGTAAATGAACAGAATTCCCCTGAATGAGTATACATCAAAAGTCATGTTCTTGCATCTTCATGGTCATTTAAATGTGCGGAATACATATGTATTTGAAAAATGTAATCTCAAAGTTTCTGCATTTGTTTATTTATGATCCGTTTCTTTCTTTTTTTACCCCTGTGGTACCACCGGCCTCTTTATTTCCATTCAGGAAGTTCTTTAGGGTCTCTGGGGTCCAGTGAGCAGCTCCCTGACTCCGACTCAGAGCAGGACGACAGCAGTCAGGGGGCCGCGCCCCCCCGCAGCCTGGTGACGCAGGAGAGCGAGGTGAGCATGGACGACGAGCCGCTAAGCTACAGGGACAGCCTGGACCTGTCGAGCCAGTCTGCAACGCTGACCGAACCAGAACCAGAACCAGACCAGGACCAGGAAGAAACCCCCGACAAAGTCGAGCCTCCTGCCCTGCCAGTCAGCGGACCCCCAGATGAAGACACAGCGACAGAGGAGGAGCTGAGCGTCTCTCTGGCCGAGCTCAACGTGAACCAGTCCAACAACAACAACAAAACCAACAACAACAACTACCCCTGCTCCCCCGTTCTTAGCTTGTCGGGGCATCCACTGTCACGTTTGTCTGGAACGAAATTACCCCTGACCAGGAACAGGGACAGCGAGCCAGAGTTTGTCTGATATCTTTACTAAAGTGTGTGAATGTGAAGTCTTTACAGGAGTGATTGGGTTTGTATTCGTTAAAGTCTTTACGTGTGTGTTGATCTATCCTGGCAGCAAAATGTCTGCACGCTTACTCCAGAGGTTTTGACTCAAGATGATTTAAGAAACTATTTTTGCAGCAGTTTGTATTTTTAAAGCATTTTACTCATTGCTCTTGCGTGCTTGAGGAAAGGCAGTTAGTAAGTAACATCACAATGTGCAGGAATTCAAAGCCAATGATCTTAAAAGTGCTGCTGGTTTTATTTCAGCACTAACAGTTTCAAAATAAATGTAGAAGTCTTTTTTATAAATGTCGCCTGTATTGCCTTGATTTGAATGTTTTGGTCTATTTTAATAAACATTTTATTTTACACTGGTTTTGTCATTTCATTTAGAACCTTGCTTTGATGTCTTGTTTAGGGAACGGGAAATAATAGTGAACTGGATGACGGCCTCTGACTGTTCTCATTCAGCTGTGTTCACTTCCCTGATAGTGGGGAGGGCAGTGAGGAGTTTATTACAGTGGGTGGAGGTTTTAAACTGCAGCATGTGAGGCACAGACTGTTCTACAAGCTTCAGGATACAGCGGCTACTGCATGGCTTTCAAAAGGAAAAAAAAGGTAGGCTTCTCAAATTATTACAGCACAAAGTAGAATTGTTAAGTTAATAACTTTTAGTTGTACAAAGGGATTTTTTTGGGAATACTTTATTTTACAAAGTCAGAAAATATAAGAAAACAATTTAAACAATTCAAAAGTAGAAAGATCGTCCCCGGATGAGTAATGAAACATCGCAGGTTTCCTTCACTGGTCCTCCAAAATGTTTATACAGGAGAATATCTGAAAAACAAGAGTACTTTACATTTGATTCAAAGCAGCTACTTCCTTGTGGTTCTCACACGCACATAATGAGACTACTGTTGCGACTGAGCATGAACTGTCCGGCTGACGTCTACGTCCTGTTTTTTTTTTTCCTGAGCTGGGATGTATGATACCTCAGTGAGATGACATCCCTTAACTCCCAACTTCCATCAAAGTAATAAATACTATAAAAACAAATTACGTATGTGTGGAATAAAGTACAACTCAAAAATTCAGCCTCTGCATGAGTATATATGCGCTGTGTATCATCAAAAGGATTTTGTCAGTGTGGCGGTCTCAACAAGCTGCATATTTGTCCATAACACTCACCTGTCTGTCACTGCACCAGTCTGTATGTGATGTACCTCCCAGCTGTTTCACTGGGTCTGATGATCTTTACTACCTGGAAAAGTCGTAGAAAGAAAAGCAGAATGATTGTCATGGTGCCAGTCTATAGTTTTGGCCACCATTATCAGTAGTATTACAAATCTATTTGCACAGGTAAATGATGCGATTTGGAAACAAGCAACAATGCTAGAGGAAATGTATAATAGGACCAACATCGTAGAAAAACCAACTGATCATTTAAATGTCTTTCACACAACATGTCTAGTAACAAGTAGTGGTTATAAAAATCTATTTGTGTTATCACTCTCCTTTAGTGAAAATCATTTTACCAAAGAACCAACCCAAGATCAAATATAAAGCACCATGCAGTCACATAATGCTGATAATGTTATGCATTTAAAGGTGACCCATCATGCTAAATGCACTTTTGTACGTCTTTTATACATGAATATGTGTCCCCGGAGTTGTCAGGAAACTCACCAAGTGTCAGAAAACACAACCCTCTCTATTTTCCTCCATACCCAAATCTCTTAAAAAGGGGCTGCAACGGCTCTGATACAGACTGATACAGATTTGAACACTTCTGTGACGTCACAGAAGTGGCTCTACGGCTATTGGGCCAACTCCACCAATCAGGAGGAGACAGCCACGGACATTGCCGTTGGAAATCAGCCCATGAAAAGACAGTGTTAAATTGAGCGAAATGAGGAATGGCTAAAATGCATGATCTGTTTGGTATTTTGAAAAATAAAAAGTATAAATATGCCTTATATAGGTATGGTCCTACACTATATTATTAAAATATAGCATGATAGGTCCACTTTAATAAAAAGGGCCTCTGGATGAGTTACCTGTCCTCTCTTCAAGCCAAAGTATCGAGCCACGGGGTCTCCAGCCTGGATCCTCGGCAACTGACTTTCCTTTAGTTTACTGAGACAAAACGTTAAGGAAGTCAAACAAACCAAACAAAGTATCTTTCTTTAGGTCAATTACCTGCCATTTTATACAATTGTTATGAATAGTAAGTACTCCAGAGTCAAATTTTCTGCCGCAAATCTCAACAGTGCAGTGGGTGAAAGGATACTATCTTAGCAGAAGTTCAACCACTTCCTCTTTTAGCATAACGATGTGCTCTGGAACAAGCTGAAAAACAGAAAAGAATCCAGAAAGTAAAATGGTATTCTACATCAGAGGCATAGTCTGTTAGAGTTTTAAATATGGTGTCAAAGGGATTGCAATTCAGTGGATTCATCAGTCTGTTGTTTACCTCGTGCTCTGTGATGTTAATGAGCAGCTCCTGTTGAAGGAACTGTTCCAAAATGTATTTGGGGGCCATGTCAACTAGAGACTGTAGGGAGACATTTCAATCCACATTAACAGCAACATCAAAAAAGTGAAAGGTTGAGAAGAAAGTCACAGAATTAATACAAGAGAGGTTCTGCAATCTTTCTGTTTTTCAAATACATTTTTGCGTCAGTTGTTTAATATAATAATATATAATGTGTGTGTTTACCTGTTTGGCTGATGGTGTCATGCCTATCTGAACAACAATGATGGCTCGTGTAATGTTTTCCTCCTGCATCCTCTGACAGTACATCTTAATCGTCTTGATTCCAACCTTTGGCTCCTCTACAAAGTGAAGAAAAATACGACTTAATAATATCACAACGCTGAATGTTTCAAAGGAACAACCATCAATTCTAGATTATATACTAGTCTCATATTTTTATACAGAGGGCTTTTTATCCCCCTAGTATTTAATAATAAGTCTTAACCTACCAGGAAAGAAAATGAACATCTGGTCTGTGGGGTCATCGTTGTGCGCCACCAGCACGGTGAGGTCTGTGCGCCGGGGCCGACCCTCGCTGGGTTTGTCTCCAAACTGACTCTTGAACTCGTCCAGCGTCTGGTCCAACTCGTCCTGAGTCACCAGGTAGCCTCTGTCATGGCACAGCTGAGGGGGGACAGATGAAAACATCAATTAATTGAGTGTATGGTACAAATCATAATTTTCAAGAGCAAAATATTTCTAGTCCATGTAGTTCTCCGGATTAGAGATCCGGATAGAGATTTAAAATGTTCTAATGTTTCCTACATGGACAACATTTTAAATGTTTCCAATAGCTCAAACCTGTAGTGTTAAACACACAAAAGTACATTCATCCACTTGTTCTGGTCATGTGATCACATAGACATTTTGGGAAAAGGATTCATCATTTTACATTTAAAACTAAACTTTCTTTCTAATACGGACACCAGATTATTTTATTTCTAGCTAATTCAAGTTTATCTTGCTTCAGTGGTCTGCTCAAATCCCCCCATGATTGGCAAATATAAATCATGGATATGGGCTTTTCCTTCTTCATATAAATAGACTTAGGATCCCAATAATGAATCGGACTAATTCCAAACACTCTGGAAAGCCTTGTTTTCTTTCAGCAACTCTGAATCAATGGCTGGTTGTTTTATTCGTAAAATGTGATATGTATGTATTTCCTGTCATATTCCTATACTTCTACTACCGTCTGTATTTCCATTGTATTTTCATGCAGCTTCGTTTGTTGGTTTAGCAAGGAAACTCTGTTGTGAAGTAACCAGAATAATCTGAAACTACAACATATTACATATGTGGGCCAGCTACTTACACTTACTATTACTTAAAACAAAATGAAGATTTGTTGACCGGATTAAAGGCACTTTGACAGACAGAATTGTGCTTGTTGAAACACAATTCTAACTAAATGTGCAAAGCAAATCAAACTTATTCAGGAATTCAGAGAAGTGACACTGATCTAAATATCTAAATTCAAATAAAACTCAGTTGTTTCTAACATCACAGAGCACCGCAGCTAAGCTACATGCTAAATCATGAAGCTAAACCAAATTTGACATCTAACCCACCTGCATGATGGTTTTACGGATCTTCCATAGCCTGTATGTTTCCTCTTCATCATCCATAGTATCTCAAAGGTTTAACTTGTTTGATATTTTATCAAAAACAATTGTTTATATTTGTTAATTTATCCCTTTAGCTCCTGTGTACATGCGACGCGCTATGCACGTTACAGTCTAACCGACGCAAACTGATGACGTGTAAACTGAATAGCAGTATGTGGGTGGAGTTTAGCATAAAGACTACGTTTCTAAATTAAACTTGTTATTTGTATTATGTGTCGAATAATACATATACTATAATAATCATTTTAACGACACAAAATGTCATCATAATAAAACAAATTAATTGTCAGTAGTTTTGTTTTCAGTCTTCTGTTTCCGGTGCAGTCTCAAAACAAACTGCGGGGCGGAGGGGAGTGATCAACAACGAGAGCAGCTTTTCAGATAAATGTGGCCTCTCTGATAACCAAGATGAGGCCATTATTTATTATTTTGACATTCGGAGCGGTGGCGAGTAGTGGAGTACTACTGGCGATGGTACTTTACTTTGTTTTATCCACAACGGTAACGTAAACCTTAATGGGTGTTGGTATGTAGCCTATGGTGCGCGTGCTGCTCTGATTTCCTATGCGTAACAGTGATGCCAGGCTATTATCGACACATGAAACAACCGCTGTCCTCCTAATTCAAATTATATATAATCAATATAACGAGTGATATATCTGGTAAAGTTACTGTCTGTAGCCAAAACGTCATTAATCTGAGCTCCTCGTTGCTTTGCATAACATAGCCTTTAAATTCATTAACGTGATTTTGCAACCATAGAGTGCAACTAGCATATGTACCTACATATTACTTCATTAAGGTTTTTAGTGTGAGAATAATAGTTCAACAGTTCATATGACTGAGCGTAATTCGTAAGATATTGGATGTGTTGCAGCAGCACCACCCATCATCTGGGGTCAGCTGATAGGCTATCAGTATGAAGTGCAGCAGCATGACCAGTCATTGGAAGGTTTCATAACACAAGGTCGATGCTCGGCACAGCTGAAATGTTATGTTAGTATATGAGTATTTCAATCAAATTGACTTTACCAGCATCATTAAAACAACAAGTCCCACAAAATATTAATCAAAGAAGGGAACTCTCTTTAAAAAAACTGATAAAAAGTGGAGTAGAAGAATAAAGTAGTTTAAAAATGAAGGTATTTAGTGAAGTACAAGTATGTCAAGGTTACATTTAAAGACAGTTGCCTACTTGAGTAAATGTACTTCATACGGTTCAATCTTGCAAATAAGTTTACAATAAATACTTGTTAACAATGCCAATAGTATGTCAGAAGGGGGCTCCTGGCTGTGACTGCTTAATCTTATCATACAAATAAAATGTGTAATATCTCTATTCTCTCTTTTCGTGTATTCCAATTCACAATAGGATGATTAAAATACAAATTCCTTTATCTTTCAAAGCCTATCTATTTATTTAATTTTCATTGATATAGCCTATATTTTTGGCTCTTTAGTTGTATATTTTGAATCATACAGTAAATTATCCGTAAAGATTTTTATGGAATAGGGCTTATATTGTGTAACCAGCTGGATTTCTACCTAGAAAATTGTGAAATAATCTTTAAAATCAGATAAGTGTGTTGCTCAACCACTCAGCCTGTTGTGTAAGGTTTTGCCTGGTCATTCTTCTGGTTATTATGGATTGGTTTTTGCAGGAAAAATATTCTGGAAAAGTCCATGGGCAGGTACAGAGCAGAGTTAAAAAAAAAAACGGATTATTTAAACACAACATTTCTTGTTTTGCTATGATAGATAGAATAAACAAGTGTTTTGGGCTCAGCCTTGTGACTTTTATGAGATTTAAGGGGTTATGTGTGCTTATTTACTGCTGCAAAAAGCTGTTTTTCATTCCAATGTTAATCTCATAAGTAGTTTATGTAATGTTAAGACTGTTGCTCTTAACGCTGGCCACAAGAGGCTCAACCACACATGGCTCTCTTAATGAGTCTGAGGACTATGAGAACCTTCATTATGAAGTTACCAAATGTTGTGGACTGTGGACCGCAGTACATGTGTCTGTCTGACGTAGAGGTTTTAGCCAACAGCACAGAGGGACCTATTGGAGAATCAGAGCTTATCAGTTCGGTTAATGATCACCCGCTCCCTTGACTTGAGGACACTGCATCGCGTCCTCATCCTCAGTGGTTGGATTGTGGTCTGACAGTGAGGGTGTAGAGAACATTACTCAGGCGCTTTACAGATTGTATCGCTTTCTGCCTTCAGAGGAGCGTACTGAAGGGCAGTCATGCGCCTGTTAGGGTCCACTGTCCTTTTCTCTGTCCTGCTGCAGGCTATGGTAAGAAAAAAGTAGGACTGAAACTCTGGATTATGTTGCTTTTGGAAGATGGCACGTTTTTTCCAACTGAATTGATAATTGAAAGTGTCTTTTTTTATGTTGTGTAGGATGTTCTATTATTTAAGATATTAGTATTTAAATATTTGCATACAAAAGAGATTCGTCTCTTTTTGCTGTCTTCACGAATACATTTTAAGGGGAAATGCGTATGTCGCTGATATATTTGCTGGGTCATATTTCTTGTTATTTGATATTCCTTAAGCAGCATAAAAGTGCATTTTGAAAATGAGCTCCCTTAACTCAACTTGTTTTCCTCCGCACAGTCTGTTCCGACAGAGGACTGGCAGAGGGCCACGTCTATTTACGACTTCTCAGCAACAGATATTGATGGGAATCTGGTTTCCCTCGAAAAATACAGGTATGTCTTTTTATTTTCCCTAAATGTACTAAAGCATACCATAAACATACCATCACTAAATCCTTATGCACCTGTTTCTTTGTGTTTTCAGGGGGGATGTTGTCATCATCACCAACTTTGCCTCTAAATGAGGTAAAACCCCAGTAAACTACTCTCAGTTTGCGGAAATGCACGTCCAGTACGCTGAGAGAGGTTTACGCATCCTCGCCTTCCCTTCCAACCAGTTTGGAAACCAGGTACGAAACACATCAGAGTTTTATTAACGTGCAAAGCTAGAAAAGGCATTATTACACAAGCTGGAGATCTGAAAATGTTACATAACTGGGAACAGTAAACAGAAAGGTCACATTGCAAAACATGGAATCCAGCCCTAATATTTGCAAAAGGCCTTTTCAACAGAAGGGGACATCACGTTGTAGTACACTAAACCAACATTTGCTTTTTCTTCATTGGTTTAGCAGGGCACTTTAACCTGCGTGGCTTTTGACTCTTGCTGACACGTCTATTTCTCTCATCTTGTTTTACTTTGAAGGAGCCTGGAAATGAAACTCAGATTAAGCAGTTCGCCAGTTCCTACAACGCTCAGTTTGACATGTTCAGCAAGATCGATGTGAACGGGGACACTGCTCATCCTCTGTGGAAGTGGCTGAAAAGTCAGCCCAATGGGAAAGGGTTCCTGGGAAAGTAAGTAGTGATTTTATAACATGTATACAGTATTGATGATGACATGATACACTTATCTACAAACTGATTGAATTAAAACCAGATCATATTAATCAACTATTGATCATCATAGTCTATTTTTTTGACATGTGATTTGTTTTCATTCTTGCAGCAGTATCAAGTGGAATTTCACCAAGGTAAATATCAGTCATTTTATATAGACGATACAATGGTTGTTATAGCTAACATTTAATCCTATATTCCTGTAATGTACATCAACGTTAAACAGGTGCCCTAACTATATAGGGTAGATAATACGTAACAGAAGAACTCTGTGAACTTCACAGAGTTCTTCTGTTACGTATTATCTACCCTATATAGTTAGGGCACCTGTTTAACGTTGATGTACATTACAGGAATATAGGATTAAATGTTAGCTNGCAGCGCTGAACAGTCTCTGCTGTCAGTGCTTGTGATTTGATCTTACTCCGCATATTTGTCCGGGTGTTTTGATTTCAAGTGGTGGAGTATTCCCGAAGTGGTGAAAGTCTTTGCAGTTACACCCCCTCGAGAAATGTCAGCTGAACACGTTTTACAAATCGCAATCCGCGCCTCTTTCTCTGATATTTTTAAATATCTCCAAGCGCCAGACATGTTGAAAAGCCGAAAGGGCCTTTTTAATCATTT
>NW_011333040.1:19530897-19537697 GCF_000735185.1 Notothenia coriiceps
AATAATATAGTGTAGGACCATACCTATATAAGGCATATTTATACTTTTTATTTTTCAAAATACCAAACAGATCATGCATTTTAGCCATTCCTCATTTCGCTCAATTTAACACTGTCTTTGCATGGGCTGATTCTGTGAGAACAGCACCATCTACAGGCCTGGCATATGTACTACAGCGTCTCCAGCGCTTTCAAACGGCAATGTCCGTGGCTGTCTCCTCCTGATTGGTGGAGCTGGCCCAATAGCCGTAGCGTCACTTCTGTGACGTCATAGAAGTGTTCAAATCTGGATCAGTCTGTATCAGATCCGTTGCAGCCCCTTTTTAAGAGATTTGGGTTTGGAGGAAAAGAGAGAGGGTTGTGTTTTCTGACACTTGGTGAGTTCCCTGGAACACCGGGGACACATATTCATGTATAAAAGACGTACAAAAGTGCATTTTGCATGATAGGTCACCTTTAAATAGTATATACAATGTGTGCTTCTTCTCTTCTTCTTCTTTCATTAGGACTGTAGATTTTAACTTCTTCTCTTCTTCTTTTTTCCAGGTGGTGGAGAAGGATCTTCCTCGATACTTGTAAATGGATGATTGATGCCTCACTTACTGAAACTCTATCATATATGCTCCTTTCTCTGGCTCTCTCTGGCACCAGTGGATAAAGTTTAGGTTTCCCCCCAGACCAGTGACGGCCTGTTCATAAACCCGCACGGCGGACAGAGCAGACCTGATGAAAATGGCGTGCAAACCTGCTTGGAAGAAAACCAGACTTGCTTTCATTTGGTTCTAGAGAGAGAAGGGGAAAGGACCCTCTGTTAACAGTTTCATGTGTGGCATTGTTTTCATAATAAATTGCACTAAATGTTGCCCTAATGACATCTTTGTCTATCATTTTGGCTGTCAGGAAAACATTGGCATTTGTCAAGTTATGTTATATCATATGAGATGTGCTTGCTTGTAGAATAGATGTTTTTTTTTATCCTGAGAAATCGTTTTTTATTCTGTGTAATGGAAATGGTGAAAAAAGGAAAGAAAAATCATTTATTGCCATACTGAAAAAGGTTGAGCACTGGAGCATAAAATTAATATGAGATTTCTTTTTTCTGGATTGAAAAATGAATAATGTCATAGTTTTGTTCACTGACAAATCATTACCTTAGATTACAGGCACAGTAATGATTACACATTACAGTTTGTGCATTTACAATAGTGGTTGAAGAAGACTTAAGAAATCTGCCTGTTCGTATTATAAAAAGATTACACCAAGGATGAGGTATAACGTAATTCTAAAGGAATATGTGTTATAGCTCAAATTTGACAGGGCTTTAATGTGTACAGCTGTGATGGAGATGTCCTTTATTGTCTTTGTTGGCAGCCTACTATCTTTCCTGTTGTGTTAACAATATTGGCTTAGTTTAGTTAACCAAAGTAAGATTTTGTTTCACCCCAAACCCCTTGAGTCTCTAATTAAAAACATTCTGTGACTAGCTCTTTACATATAAAGTCAATTGTATCTCCAAAACTATGATAGTCAATCATCCAGGTATTTCCCCATGCAACCACCCTGTCAGTTAAACGTCACCTATTATGCAAAATCCACTTTGTCATGTCTTTTCTACATCAACATGTGTCCCTTCTGCATTAAGAGATTCTGAAAGTGTCAGGAAAAAAGATTCACTCTCTTTTTGTCCTGATCCATTTATATAAAAACCTGTCTGAAAATTAGCAGATCAGATTTTGGCCACTTTATGATGTCATAACGTCTTTTTGGCTTGTGTAACCATTAGCCAACAACCAACCAAGGTAACCCCCGACCTTATCACCTGAATCTCCTCCTAGAGCACCATTGTGTTTTTTTNGTAGTTCAGTAAATAATATCTTTAAAAACTACAAAAAAATCCCTTTCTATCAGCTGTGCACCGTTATGGTGTAAATATAACCTATCTACTAGGGATGCACCGAATATTCGGCCGCCGAAAATTATCGGCCGAAAATGATTAAAAAGGCCCTTTCGGCTTTTCAACATGTCTGGCGCTTGGAGATATTTAAAAATATCAGAGAAAGAGGCGCGGATTGCGATTTGTNTTTTTTTAACCAAATATCTCGCAGAGGGGCGTGGGGAGGGGCTCCTTATTTTCATCTAAAGTAAAAGACAGAGAATCAGAACTTTTGAAAAAGGGCTGAAACAGAGGGGTTTATGACATGCTACAAGCCATGATCTGTTTGGTATTTGGAGCCAAACACTTCAGAGACATGTTTTGTATATATCTGAGACCTGCAATATATTGATGAAACATAGTATAATAGGTGGCCCTGAAATGCAAGTCAAAACAACATTTCACAAAACACTACAGCATTTCACAAAACACAGCTTTTCAGAAAACGCCACAGCATTTCAGAAAACGCTACAATGAAACGCGTCCAGAAGAGCACCCTAAAGCTTATGTTTATGTTTATTAAGGATCCCCATTAGCTTTTGCTCTCGACAAAAGCTACTCTTCCTGGGGTCCGACACTTAAAACAATACAACAATAATACAACAATACAGCAACATTTAGGACATAAGTCCTGACATCATTAACAACATTAAAAACATCACCAATATCATCAACAACATGCGCTCAAATTAAATTAAAAACTGACCTCTGCATGCAGACAAACTGAAAAATACTATGAAGCTCCTGGCTGCAGTTCTCCATAACTTTCTGCAGAGGGAGCCACAGTGTCCGGCATCACGGAGCCAGGAAGCAGTACCATCACAGTCACAGCACCATCAGCAGCAAGTGCGGTGAGCGGAGAGGAGCGGACGCTGTTCGTGAGGAAAACACCGCACACATGAAGGGACCGTCGCGGATTACTATCACATATTCCTAAGGTTGATTATAGCTACTTATCCAATAACACATCCCCTCCTTGCTCTCGCACCGTCGCTGTGGGTCTTTCAATCGGAGGGCTTGCCTGTTTTTCCTCCGGGAGGCTGAATGGAAGCAGAGGGAGCGGTCGGGCTGTCGGAGGCCGGGGACGGGAGCCCGCTGTCCGGGGACGCAGCATCCGATGATGGGGACACGGTCGTCGGAGTTAGCTACGGCATGGACGCCGGAGACATGGGTACTTTCAAATGTAACCGTATCTGTCTGTCTTTAGTAATTATTTCATAAACCTGACATCCATTTTCCTCTACTGTAAGCAGAAAGTCCCGACTCATCTTTGCTAGCAGGGAATCGGTAAGCTAACGTTAAGCTAGTAGCTAACTTACCGTTAGCTTAATGTATGTGGGAAGCAGGTAAAGTTGGATAGTAACGTTTGTATTGCCTATAGGCTATGCGTGGCTGTATACTTTGTCTAGTAAATACACGCATGTATAAATGTGTGTGGTCAGCAGGACAACAAACCTTGAATCGATATATGAACGGGCAATATGATATGTACAGTAGTATGACTGTAAATATCTTTAATTACCTGGGTTGACATATAGAAAGAGCCAGGGCTGCAGGATGCATGACCACCTTCTCCCTAGGAAACGCCTCCAGGCACCTACAATAATCACTACCTGTGACAAATACAAGCTGTAGGAAAACAGTATAAAAGTATTAGCATCAAAATGTACTTAAAGTACCAAAAGTAAAAGTACTCACTATGTAAGAGTGTTATAACATCTGATAAAGGTGCAGCTAATTTTAATTACTTTTATCTTACTCCAGGTGTAACTAAAGTCTTCATTTATCTGTTCAATGTTATTCAAATCGTTACTCAAAATCTGCAAGTAACTAAAGGTTCTAAATAAATGTAGTAGAGTAAAACTACACAATGTACCTGTGAATTGTTGTGGGGTAGAAGTACAACGTAGCAAAACATGTAAATACTCAAGTAAAATACAATTCCCTCAAAATACTTAAGTACAGTACTTCAGTAAATCTACTTAGTTACTATACAACACAATAATCACCACCTGTCAGAAATACAAGCTGTAGGAAAACATTCATTAGGTTTCTGAAGAAATCATTAAACCCTCAATTTGGATTTACTATTTGCCACCATCTTTGCATATTACTGATGCCAGAAAATCCACATTTCTGCATGGAGGAGGCTGAGGAACAGACCGCAGCCCCCACAGCAAGCTGTGACAGGCTGAGGCATTTAGCAATTGGACTAGAGATTGTAAAATGTAGCCATATTCTATCAGTGTTTCATTTTTTCATACATACAGTACATATTACCTCTTTTTTATATTTCATATTAGGAAAAACGACAGATAATACAGAGAGGTCCACATGCTTTTTAAACAGATGCATTATTGAGTAACCCTCTAACCTGCCAAGTTCAGGTTGATGGACAGTTGGCATCCCCAATCTGTACTGTCTTTTGAGTGACTTGATGATGACAGAGAACAGCAAAATATATGTTGAATAAAATCCCAGACGACAAGTATGGTGCAATTTGCAGTGTAATGTGGACTCCACAACACTGCTGACTGTTAAAGCTTCTTGTTTTAACACACCAACAACACTAACATCGATACCATGTTATCCCATTTAACTGGAGCTGAAATGACAAATGCTGTGGGTTGGGTCGATTTTCTTCTTTGTATTACTAATATACCTCTAATG
This sequence comes from Notothenia coriiceps, assembly GCF_000735185.1. Classification (NCBI taxonomy): domain Eukaryota; kingdom Metazoa; phylum Chordata; class Actinopteri; order Perciformes; family Nototheniidae; genus Notothenia; species Notothenia coriiceps. The sequence continues at coordinate 19,535,500 of NW_011333040.1, forward strand.
CAAAGCTTTTGTTGGTTAAGCTAGTTTGTCTGATAAGCCCTGCAGTAGGTGTGCATCACACTGTGACTCCCATGCAACATCTGTTTTAGTGAATGATCTTAAAGGCCATTAAAGGCTTTTCAGCTAATATATGTTAAACCCAGGGACTGTGCTCATTTCTACGACAGTGAACAATAACAACATGGCACTGGTCACCAGAAATTAATGGAAATGTCCCCTGAAGAGGTTTTGCTTGATTCTCATTGGGCCCCAGAGATGGTAGATGTCCAAGTGATGAAACATGTCAACCTGAGAGCTCGGTTTGTGTCCGGTGTAAGTGCAGGCTTCACTGTTTGCTTGTCTGCTCTGAATGTGTGAAAACTATGCTTTGTGTGGGTGTCACTGCTTGCTGTTAAATATCTGTCTGAGCATTCGTTCCTATTCAAAGCTTCTCATCCTTAAGCTGCATAATTTGTCCCTATCGTCTCCTGTCCAGCATGGCATCATTAATGTCACTTATCTTTTCCCCACACTCGCACTTCTTTTACCTTGAACCTTTCCTCTCCTTTTTTTCCTCTCCTCTCCTCCCATCTCATCTCCTCTCCTCGTTCTCCCTGAGTGATTCCCTTGGCTCAGCCACTCATTTGTCACCATCCATCAGTCCTCCCCCCTGTATGTTTTTTTCTATACTCTGCTTAAGGCAAGGCCTATCAGATTTGCTGACGGAGGCACGAAGGGTGGTTGCCTTCGGTGTAACTTACCATCTATGTGCTTGCTCCTTATTCAATCTGCAAGGTCTCTCTCTATTTCTCTTTCTGTGGCTATGTCTGCCAGTAACAGATTGTATGCAGGTGGCCAATGCTCAAGGCTTATATAGGGTGTTCATCCTTCTCCGGGTCATTAATGTCATATTTCTTTACGTAGATGATGACGCATTTCGGTCGCTTCTTCCGTGCAGCTGGGTTTTTTTTATCTGGAAGTGGGGTTTGTGTGCTAATGTAGCTTTTCTAAACAGACACCACAGCGTTTGTCCTTGTGCTTGTCCAGGGTTTTTCATTTTCTAATCGATAGCTGCTGGGAGGATGAGTGAGGGGGATGAGGGTAAATACAGATATGGAGACACATGTAGAGAGGAGAGACATGTAAAACATTCTAGGCTGTATTTTTCTTTTGTTGTGGTGACTTTGCAGCTTTATAAGGTTACATGTGCCACAGGAGGCCCTGGTTCAGTTTTGCACTTACATGACTGCAGTGTCATAATGCTCTGGCTTCCCTCAAAGGGGAAATAAAGCCTGCTGTTGTCAATTAAGAGAGTTACTGTGCGGGCTATTATTATTTCATAATCAGGGGCAGGAGCATGAAGCTGTCAAACTCATCTTAAACATACCACATGGAGCTAGAATTGGAGTGGGGCCTGCTACAGTAATTGGACCAATATTGGTATAGTGCAATTGAGGATAAATGTTCACTGCAGTAAGAGCAGCCAGCATTCGAAAGTTAATCTAGCATCCTGGAGCCTTTCTCTGTTTGCATGTTTACCTTGTGTCTTTGTTAATTTTCTCCACGCCTCCCTCCACAATCCAAAAACAAGCAAGTTAGGTAGAGTGGAAACTCTAAATTGCCTGTAGTTAATGGGTTTGAGTGTCAGGTGACCTGCACAGTGTGTACCCTGCTCTTTGCTAGTGCTGTAGCGATGCGTCGACGCGTCGACTTCAAAATATCGTCGACGACATATTTCCTCGTCGACGCATCGCCAAACACGTGGGTCACCCAAAACAACAACAAGCAGTTCGCAATCGCACTTTAAACATGGATATGTTGACTGAAACGGCTACCACCTCCTCCTCACAGGATTGCACACGAAGCCCTGCAAAAAGCCCCCAAACAAAAACATCTCGCCCTAGGTCTTTAAAATTGAATTTATTGAAATCTCCAATATCAACNCCTAAATATGTTTACACAGTCACGTGTGGGGACTCGCCTCCCTTATGGGGACAAATTGGAGGTCCCCATGAGGGGAATCATTAATTTTAGGGTGAAGACTTGGTTAGGTTTAGGTTTAGGGTTAGGGTAAGGGTAAGGTTGAGGGTAACGGTCATTAGGGTTAGGGTTAGGGTTAGGGTTAGGCATGTGTTGGTTATGATTAAGGTTAGGATAAGTCTCCAGGAAATGCATGTAAGTGAATGTAATTTCCCCTGAAGTGATGAATACATGGTATG
>NW_011333040.1:19537988-19541193 GCF_000735185.1 Notothenia coriiceps
TGGGTAGAGAGAGAGAGAGAGAGAGAGAGAGAGAGAGAGAGAGAGAGAGATCTCCTCCTGTTTTGAACTAAACTACCCCTAAAACAACAGACTGACGTTATATGCTGTCTGTTTAGCTTTTTAAAAAAAAACTTTAGATATTTCCTACAGTAGCATGCGTAGCAAAGGCAGTGAGTTTACTTAAAAGTAATAATTCACAGCTTTTAACTGCAATGTGTTGAGTTGTAATCAATCAATCAAATTATTCAAGGGGCAGGCTTTAATACTTAACCAATTCCATCCTGTTTTAATACCTGTAACATGACCGTTTTTCCAAATCCTGTTTAAAGACATTAAAAAGTCTTTAATCCTAGATATATTCTTAAGGTGATAGTAGGGTGAATTTGTAATTTCCCATGAATACACCTAGATTTCTAGCTTTTCCCAATGTTTTTAACCGATTTAAGCACAGCGCTGACTTTATTCGTTCCTTCTTGGCTCCAAAAACAATTACCTAAATGGTATCTTTGTCTAATTGAAGAAAGTTCTGGCACATCCAGTCATTGCTTGGTTTAATGCACTTACTCAGTGCTTGTTATGTAAATGATGTTTTCCATGATCTGAATCAGTTGTAGCAAGTAGATGTTAAAGAGAAGAGGCCCAAGGATAGAGCCTTGAGGACCCCCATATATCATTATCATCAACTCAGATGTGTAGATACCTATAGGAACAACGTTTTTCCTTTCCTTTAAGTAGGATTCAAAGAGTCCCACACAGTTTTCCAGTAGATATAGTAATATGTTGTGGTCAATATGCACTGGTGTACTTTAGTGTAATTAATTCTAACATTATCAGTCCAATCTATGTTTTTTTTCAAACAGAAAGACCTCAACATCTCCTGAAATCCATTTTTGTTACCCCTTCCTTTATTTACATAACAAACATACTTATGTTAAGCCAAACCAAGACATTTCTCTAATCTAACCAAGCACTTTTGTTTTTGTTTTGGTCCACTTTACCTCACAATAAACACCTTAAATCAGAAGAAAATACGTAATTGAGGATGCAGTTATTACAGCCTTGTTTCCTAAGTAATTACATGTCCATAGAACAAAATTGCATTGTCAATAATGCATTAAAGCCACAATTATTTTGTCCTGCCACATTTGATTGCCCCGTTTATATGTTTTGTGCATGGAGCAACGCGTCTAAGTGTAATTATCCCTGTACACTGGATGCGTAAAAGCCCATTATTGAGTTTAGTTTACCTTTAATATAATAATAATAATTGGGAGGGATGGGCACCACGGCAGGGCAGGAGGTGAACTGGGACCTCTCCAAGTAGCAGTCCACACTCGATATTTAGGTCTTATCGGGGGACTTGAACCGGCGACCCTGCAGCTCACAGTCCAAGCCCCTACTGGCTGAGGCACTCAGTCATTAGTCACTGAGCCACCTGCGTTTTTGCAGAATCACTGTAGTTCGGTCTATCACTCTCAAACAGACTTGACATTTCTAGCTTTAAATATCATACCATCATATCATTATTTCCTGTTCTCTTTCTCTTTCTCCTTCTCCTTCTACAATACAATATAATACAAAGGGGCTTTATTGGCATGACCACATTTTAAACATATTGCCAAAGCATTCAGCCAGGGCGTTATAACAGAACAAAAATAAAATCAACACTAAACGTAAATGCCAACAATACATTTGGCACAACAGCATAGCACAATGCAACATACTGTGTATGCCAACAACTCGTACTGAATGTCTTTTAACACTTTGTGAAAAGGTCATTATTTCCCCTTTGAAGGATGTGCTGCAGTATTTCCTTCACCCTTTCCATGCAGTAAATGAATACTGTTTGTTATTCCTGTGCTGTCCTCAGGTCCGGCTGCAGGGATTAACAGGTAATGTCCAGTTTGACCACTATGGCCGCAGGGTCAACTACACAATGGACGTGTTTGAGCTGAAGAATAATGGACCGCGACGGGTAAAGCACCAAAACACACTTCCTACATTTCTGATATGGATTTATATGTGTCTAGTCTGTATATTTTAGCATATGCAATATATTCCTTTTGCTGTCATGTGAAACGTCTGAAGGCTGGGGCGACAACTGAATATATATTGTGACATTTTCTATTATCATAAGTAGGATGTAAAAAAAAAAGAAGCTCTGGGTGTGACAGGATGGATGTCTGCCGGCGGAATTCAGCAGAAAATGGGAAAAAGAGAGAGAGAGAGAGAGAGAGAAAGAGAGAGAGAGAAAGGTTGTGAGAGCGATGGCGAGAGGATGAAATGAAATAGAGAGCAATCAGGTAGAGGGGGGAGGAAGGGAGGAAGCAGACAGGAAAGAACCATCAATCAGACGCTGCTTTGGCCTGTCTTTGCACAGCGAGGGTCCTGTCAGGACACAGTGTGTGCGTGTGCGTGTGTGCGTGTGCGTGTGTGTGCGTTCCCGTATTTTCCATGTTCCTCAATCATCCCAATGCCCCTACACACAGGAGGCCTCGGCCAATCACAGTTCTCCATTCCCGCCGGCTGCCCACCTTGTCAGTTGACTTATAGCGGCTTGTAGTTGTCAAAGCTCTTTGTCTATTCAAATATCCATCACTTTGACACTGGATTGGTTTATAGAGTGGTGCAGAAATGAGTCCTACAGTGTCAAAGTGATGGATATTTGAATAGACAAAGAGCTTTGACAACTACAAGCCGCTATAAGTCNAAAGACATTAAACTCCATTTGGCCGAGTTCAAAGTGAATACAAAAATATATCCTCTACATCGGTGACGATTTATTCATATGCTATGTACCCATCTATGTTTGTTTACCTTTAGCTAGCGGCTAAGCTAGTGGGATGCTACGGAGCCCAGCTATCCGCCCTCTGAAGCTTTTAGGGCCGACAGGGGGAGGAGAATACAACGCTGTGTGTATTTATCGCTAAGCTAGCGGTTAAGCTAGCTGGACGCTGCAGTTTAGGTATCCATCCTCTGAAGCTTTTAGGGCCGACATGGGGAGGAGTAGTGCTGGGGGGAAACGATTATTTTGAAAACGATTAATCGGGCGATTATTTAATCGATTAGTCGACTAATCTAACGATTATTTTTCTGTTGTTCGATTTATAAAAAACATAATGTATCTCAAATAAATACCAAAAAACATTACTTCATTCATGACAACTGCGCACCAGCTTACGTGCAGCCCTGACCTGGACATTGC
>NW_011333040.1:19541238-19551809 GCF_000735185.1 Notothenia coriiceps
AATAATCACAACAAATTAGTTAGTTAGTAAATGACCAGAATCTTAAAGGAGTGACTAATGTTTTACTGGTATCTTTACAATTTGTGTCCTCTGTTAATTACTTGTCTAAATTTAGTGTGACTTCTACTTTTATACAATTGCTATACATGGTAATATATTCCCTTTATCTGTACAATCACTCATATTTACTTGGTTCTTTTCCGAGTAGTCGACATTCGATTTCGCACGATTATCTTTTGAGTTCACGAGGTATTATACATACATAAAAATGAAAATATAATTCTTATACTTGTTGTTGTGTGTATTGTCTTAGGGTCAATCTGATTTTAGGCGATTGTGGCACTGTTCTCGCAACACTAACAATTGTTGGTAATGTAGTTAAATACCTGAGCTCCGGTACAATGTCTCGTTGTTAAGGTTAAAATCCTATTTCGATGTAATATTGTAAAATAAGGTAGAGTAGTAGTGTGTCTTTTCCCTAAAGTCTTTGTTCGAGAGTGTTCAAACCCGAGCTTCATTATTGTTCTGTTGACAATACTAATCTTGTAGGGTTTGTGTTTTGTTGTGTTATTGTTGTGTAAAAACCCTTACGGAGTGCACACTCACACACACACAGCACTACGTAACACTACACAGCTCACATCACGACACACGACAGCCACACTACGACACACACACACACGAACACACACACAACACACACTACCACACCACACACATCACCTCACTACACACGACGACACACACTACACACACAGCACACATCACACACACACACACACTACAGCACTACTACACACACACACAATTCACACACATTTTCACGACACACTACGACAACACTGTGTGTGTCGCATGTTCTATAATCCTTTTGTTTTCGTCGACGACGATTATTGTAGGTAGTAATACCAAATGAGTTATCAATAGTGAAGTGTAGGAGGAGCTTTTTCTTCAAACTCAGACTCTGGATTGACGGCTGTACCTCTAAGACAAAAAATTGTCTGATGATCTTTGTTGAACAAGGTCTTGATTGTCCTGTACAATGTGGGTATTTGAAATAATTTACTAAACCACATTCAATATTATGTTAGACACAAGTTAGTTATTACTCACATATCAAAGTCTTTCCATCTGCAAGGTGGAAGAATAGCTGGGTGCTGCCTGGAGAGACTGATGAGGGACACAGGCTGGCTTCAGCAACTTTCCACACAAAGCCATCACATCTTCTCTTCCATAGTCCTCACTGTCCACTGGTCAAAAGAGTGAACATCACAGCTGTCATGTTAACCCTTTGTTACACAACATACAACCAATATGTGTCAAAAGTGACCCGAATTAGATTTAATTGTAAATATCTTTGCAATAAATTACTTTAACCATTCAGGATTCCAGGTAAGTCACAAGTTGAGAAGACAAGGGCTTTGATCGTTAACCCTAGGTACAAATAATTCTTCAATGCCGGCGAGAGGGGAACACAGGGCAGCAATGCAGTGATGCGCCTCCAGTTGCACGGCTCCGAAGAAAAATACGCCTTGCACTTGTAGAAGAATGTTTTTGTTTTGCTGCGGTCTACAGTGACATCACATATAAAGACATATAAAAAAAACTTTTCTGGATCACATAAGTAGTAAAAGTATGTGTAAATAAGTGGTCCGACAGAAAATTGGACTTTCAACGAGAAATTCATCGGACTCTACGACAAAGACACGCTCTCTCGACCAGGGGCGGCCGTCTGGATCGAATTGTCCACGACGATTGCTAATTCGTATGTAGGTTCAAATTACATTTTCAAAGTGTCAATTTACAAGTCATTAGGTGTCGATCTATCGTATTTCGATTGGCGATTGCAAGGCCTTGATTGCAACGATCAATCGGAGACGAGATATATAATGTTCGATTGGTACTGATCGATTACGTGTGACTACCACTTGATGTATCTAAAAAACATAATGATGTAAGTATGTACGAACCAGTTTTAAGTGACGATTTTAAATAATAAAAACTCTTACATATACATTTCCTCTATGAGTCCGGTAACGTACTTTATTGTTATCGTTTTTTATTATGACATTACAAACTGTACAAAACGGAATCTCACATACTATTTTTGTCTAAAGAAATAAGTTGTTCTTCTTCTTCCCTTTTTAATCTTAGACTACAACTAGGTTTTTGTCCAAATTTANATGGTAGCTAGTTTACGTCTGCAGAACACCGCTATCTAGCCGCTACTAACCCGGAACGAACAAACTGCACAGAGAGCAAACTCATGTTGTGGTCGTTTGCGAGTCAAACATAACATTAGACTAACGTTAGTCAGCTTATAGTATCAATGTATGTCAACTAACGGAGCCAAGCAATGTCCAGGCCAGGGCTGCACGTAAGCTGGTGCGCAGTTGTCATGAATGAAGTACTGTTTTTTGGTATTTATTTGAGATACATTATGTTTTTTATAAATCGAACAACAGAAAAATAATCGTTAGATTAGTCGACTAATCGATTAAATAATCGCCCGATTAATCGTTTTCAAAATAATCGTTTCCCCCCAGCACTTGCTCAGTGTATTCTGCTGAGATAAGCCCCAGATAAGCTTTTTAGAAAATTTATTAAAATGATTAACCAATAAATCATTTTCAATTTTAAACATTGTGTGATTAGATTAAATAATGATAATGAATTGTTACATGTTGTTGTGCAAAATCCTATCAGTGTGTGATTATTGCTTTCCTTACACTGTTGGGAAATAAAACCTTCCTCACTTCTCTCCAGGTTCTCTGCACAGACAGACATATGTTTGTTTTCTTCCATCTTCTGAAGTTCTGAGGGCAGAAAATAAGCTTTATTTTCTATGCAGTTTGAGCTGATCCAGCTCTGTTATTTGCTGCATTGTATGTTTCAAAAAGCCAAGGCTGCCATCAGTTTTTCTGTGGGTATTTATCTGGGCCCATTAGGGGCCGTGGAAAGGATTTTCTCCTTGAAACCACAGGCAGTGCAGCCTCACACTGTTCATAAGAGATAGAGGTGGCTTTCTGAAGGTAGGATGGTAAATGATGGAGTACACCTTGCTGAGTAACCAACTGTATTTTACCTGAGGGTGCTACACACCAACAGTGAGACATCATCCTCGGTTTAGTTTGTGTTCATTCAGATGTCAGCATGCAGAGGAGGCCTGTGTGGTATAGCTTGTCTATGTTTAGCATGTCTGAGGGGCATCATGCTGGGAAAAATGCAACGACTCGCAGCATTCGGGTGATGACATACTGTTATCCCCCTTAAGACTGAGGTGCAAGGTCAACTTGAAGACATTTAAGTCAACATTTATGCAGTGTTTGGTGAATTGAAATGCCATTAGGGAACTGAAAACCAGTCAGTTATTAGTTCCACATCTTCATGATAGCATAAAACATGACATAGACATACAGGAGAGACAACTTGATGTGTGTCGGACTAAATCGGCAAGTGTTTTTATATATTGTACTGCAGCATCCAATCACACTGTTGTGCAACTCTGCTTCTTCTGTAGTTTGGAGCAGATTACCCTCCAACTGAGTCACCACTCACCAGTGGCAGAAGATGCTGTCCTCAGCAATAACTGCAGCAAACAGAAGCCAGGCTGATCACCAGCATGTTTATTTACTCGATCCACTTCCATGACTCCCTACGCAGTTCCTCTCCTCTCCGTAAAAGGACCTTTTTTCTCTGCCTTGACTGCATTTTTCAGGATCAGTGAGGATAAGCTCAGTTCAGATCTAGGAGCCCAGTAATGAAAAACATACTGAAATTGCACAAGAAGTTTGAGCCCTTGTGTGTGACTTTGCTGGGAGGATTGAGCTGTTTTTAGCTTTGCCCAGAGATCAGGGAACTGCTACCCTGCGAGTCTTTTTAGGAGCAGCAAAACCTCCGAGCCTCCCGGACACTTTTGACAACTATAATCTTCTAGATAGATACATTAATACTACATCCCAACTAGACGGGTATCCAGCAGGAAATGTAAACTGACTAATTAACTGTAAATATTGCCTCAAGTCTTCTCCTGATGTGTGTTTGTGATAACTCAGACTTCATATTGACACTGTGGGCAGGCATCACATGGCCACCAACACTGACTATGTATTGACCTACGGAGGTCTATGCGCATGTAAGAGTCTCTGCAGTGTGCATCAAAAACAGCTACTCTTACTATAATGCACATTAATATTCTGTCAGGACTTGTCCCAGCAGCTAGACTCCTCTTTATTAGAGCACCCATCTTGGCTTCTCCTCGCTTTGAATTTCAATTTCATATTCCACTGAGCTTTCAGGCCTCTCCAAGGAAAAATTACACTTTCATACCCTCCTGTTCCATTAGTGCGATCCACAGTGTGAAATGGAGATGTTACTGTCGCAGCCTCTCCCGAACGGCAGTAAGATTTAGGCTGGAGTTTATTAGCTGCTTTCAGTAGCTGCGAAGCCAGTCATTTTATCCTCTGCACATTGTCAGTTTAATTTGTAAATAGATGGATTTAGGATGGCTAAGGTGTTAGAGTGCTTGCAGGTGTGACATTTGAATGAAGTTAGAATTTTTATTTGAGGATTTTTGACAACCAACAGAGAAATATGGTAAATCTGCCTGTTTATATTAGGGGTCGACCGATTATCGGCCTTGCCGATTATCGGGGCCGATATTCCGCATTTGACCGATTATCGGTATCGGCCTTTTTGTTTATCAAATTGCCGATAAAACTTTGGCTCTGATGCGGCCGTTTCTCTGGCTGCAGTCACCACTCTCTGTACACGAGCAATGTCCCGCCCACAGCGCTATCTGATAGGCTATTACTGAAGTGTCAATCAACACTGAATATTTTCCGGGCGGGAGCCAGCCAGAGAGGCGGGACCTTCTCAGATTACAGGCAGGTGCGAAGAACGCAGACAGACAGAGCCAAGCAGCAGCGCGGAGCCGCAGAGCCATACATGTTTCGAAGGTAAATCAGTTGAAAGCCGAAGTTCAATAAACATCCCTATCCCCTATGCTGAAGTTGCAAAAACACGAAGATCTTATGATCCAATTCTATCAGTTTCCCAGTTAAACTGTTAAACGGGAAGTCAGTCAGAGTTGGGGGTGCGTGCAGCGTCTCGCAGCGGAGTAACTGTGGTGCGGAGTGGGGGGGCTGCGAGTGTTTTGCAGTTGCTAGCAGTTTATTGGGATTTGATGCTAGATAGACAGGCAGGCATTGTTTTGATATAATAAATTAAGCATTATTGTTAGTTAAGCATGTCAGCCTGCAGCCCCACTTCTTATCTCTCTCTAACTCATTGCAGATGGCTGCACTAAAGAAAAGGGCACAGAGAGGAAACCAGTTGTAAGATGTTTAAAAGTTCATTAAACATAATATATGCTTAAATGCATTTCAAAGAAGTTGTGTTGGAGTGTGTTATTCTACATTTTGACACCAAGATTTTCTGATTTTACTGCAAATGTATATCGGTTCCAAATATCGGTTATCGGTCTGCTTGATTACTAATAATAGGTATCGTATCGGCCTTGAAAAAGCCATATCGGTCGATCCCTAGTGGAAACGTCCTCCACTCTCTTCTGGCTCTGACACAGTGAGCCATTCAGAAAAGCTGCAGCTCTGCATGTGTAGAAGATATTCAGAGCTGTTATCCTACCTGCTCAGTTACTCACACTGCATGAGCAGGTGTTGGGTTACTGTAGTCTGTGTGTAGGCTAATCCTACCGCCCTGATCCTGCCTTGCTCCACTGACCGACACAAAGACAAGAGAGAGATCTGAAGAAGGACTGCGTGACGTGTTAGAAAGTGAGAATCCTGCCCTGTTGACCCGAGTCCAGAAAGACCTTCTTTAGTCACTCAGACATCGAGTCTGGACTGAAGCACGAACATCGTAATTCATTCATTCAATCAGTGAGTCGTGGCTGGGGGTTTACAGGTCAGAGAAAATGGACTTCTCCGACAATCATTCTCCATTTATCTGCTGAGCATCTTCTCAATTAATCCATTATTGCTAAGTTTAAGAAATGCCGTCATGATTCTTGTTAACAAGTGCATGTCTTTTCTGGCCAAAACATTACACAGCATTTAGCTGAAGCTTTTATCCAAAGCGACTGACAATAAGTGTAATAAACCAGAGAGATTCAGATTCAAACTCAAAACAAGGGCCATGAGATTCACTTTAAACAAGCAAGACCATTTTAAGTGCTAAGTTAAACTCTTAACAAAAGCATAATGAATAAAAGGGAGCAAACAATGTGCTCACAATGTCACTAAAACAATGAAAGGGATGATTTCAATGCACTTCAATGGCTTCTTAAAGCTCTTTGTAGCATGTCAGATGAACCACATGCAACGTGGGAACTCATAATATTGCAGAGATCAGAACTGGCTCAGTAGAAACAGCTGGAAATGACTTTAAAAAAGCAGATGTCAAACAAATACTTGAAATATCCAGTTGAGAAAAATAATATAACAATGCTGAATTTTTTTATTACCAAGAGAAGTGTTTGTTTGTTGCCGACGGTGATTAACTGAGAGTAAGATGACCCCTGGATACACACTTAGAAACACTACCCACACACACAGGTGTCTCTTACATCATTTTCTGATATCGCTGCAGCTTTCTGTGAGTACTTTTTATGCAAATGGCTGAAAGTGCCCTTCGAAGGCTCTCAAATATGGAGATCTCCTGCTTTTCTCTGTTTAATATCCTGTTAAAGTGATTATCATTGGGTATTTGACGACAAAACAAGACTTTTAAAGACCTCACCTTGGATTTTAAGAACATAAATAATAGTTAGATACAGCCCTACTAGGCATGTGCATGGTTTTTAGTTTCCAAAACCAACTGTGTTCATGGTTTTCAGAGTGTGAATGTTGTCCTACCATGCATGCATGCGCCTGCCAAGTTTCTGCTCTGTGTGAGTGTTTGTGTGTTGTGGAATCCACATCATCTGATAAGAGTTTGGAGAAATGTGGGTTTTAATGAGGAAGAGAAGAGATAAAAATGTGTGAAGAGGAAACAGGTTCAAAACATAGATTCCAGCTGGTTTCAGTGTTTTCACATCAGGAAACATTCAGAGTACTATAGTTTAAAGAGGGTTTTCTGTTGGTGCGTAAGTAATTGTGCTCAAATATTGTTAATTACTTTAGTTAATATAGGATTTGAGTTTAAAACCCTCCTTTCAGCTCAAGTGTATCATTTCGAACGACCTCCCATTAAGGAAGAACAGATACTTCAGTACCAAGTGGATGCAAAGTATTCTGGTTTGTCTGAAGTATGGTACATGGGGGCGCATCTATGGGACGCACCCTATATTTCCCTGGTATTGGGAAATTGTAAACTAGAAACCTGTGTCGAAATCAAGAGGAGCGCTAGTTAACGTTAGCCAGTTAGCAGCACAGTTGAATTGAAATCAAACAGAATTAATTGAAGCTCTAATTTGCTAAAATGTGTATTTCGTCAACATAATTTCTGACGTCTTCATGATGCGTTGAAATGAAGTCTGGTCAAATGTATTTTGGCGGGATACTTGAATAAACACAGCTGATTGGATTAAAAGCACTATACATTAGTGCTGGGGGGAAACGATTATTTTGAAAACGATTAATCGGGCGATTATTTCATCGATTAGTCGACTAATCTAACGATTATTTTTCTGTTGTTCGATTTATAAAAAACACAATGTATCTCAAATAAATACCAAAAAACATTACTTCATTCATGACAACTGCGCACCAGCTTACGTGCAGCCTGGGCCTGGACATTGCTTGGCTCCGTTAGTTGACATACATTGATACTATAAGCTGACTAACGTTAGTCTAATGTTATGTTTGACTCGTAAACGACCACAACATGAGTTAGCTCTCTGTGCAGTTTGTTCGTTCCGGGTTAGTAGCGGCTAGATAGCGGTGTTCTGCAGACGTAAACTAGCTACCATTCCATCCAACATTAAATGCTGACAAACGTTAACTAACACACAGCTGGCGCCGCTAGCTAGGTAGCTAACATTAACTACTAACTAACCAAGCACGAACAAACCGCACGGAGAGCTATAAGATAGTTAGCACTACCGAAGTGCACAGAACTCAAGCTGCACAACACACTAGGGCTGTTCCTATTTATGAATATGCTTTTATTTTGAAGGAGAGGTAGCGCTGTTGACAGGAAGTTGTTGTTGCTATGGAAACAACGTGACGGAGATTAACGGAGAAAAGTCATATCTACATATAAAGACGGAGAAAGTAAACGATAAAGTTTACTGTTAAGTGTTAGCACCCCTCGAATAAGCTCTTACGTTGATATTGGAGATTTCAATAAATTAAAGTGCGATTGCGAACTGCTTGTTGTTGTTTGGGGTGACCCACGTGTGTGTGGCGATGCGTCGACGAGGAAATATGTCGTCGACGATATTTTGAAGTCGACGCGTCGACGCATCGCTACAGCACTACTATACATAGATAAAGATCAGAGAGGGAATACTTACCTGTTCAACTGCTTAGCAAAAAACAGTCGCAGGTTGAAGTAGATTGTATTTATTGTTGGGAATCGAATAGAGTATAAGAAAACCGTTGCATCTCACTGGTATTAGTAAGCATCTCGGGTGCTGTGACTTCCCTACATACAAGACATTTAGATCAACCAATCAGCTCCTTCAACCTCCAGTAACCAAAGACACCCTTCTCCAAATAAATCTGCAGAAACCTTGAATTCCCCCCAAAACTTGCTTTAACCTCTTAAGCCCTGAGCCTGTTTCTCAGGTTTCAGGCTCGAAAATGCTATGCCCAAAACAAATGACTATAACTTAACTTCTAAAAGGGTTATATGAATAATGTATTTTATCAAAGCAAGGTTACATCTGTGAGTTGGATGTAGAAGTGTCAGAATCAATATAGATGTTTCTGTGTCAGAGTAAATTCAGATGGAACATCGGTTCATAAATTCTTACCTCCGCCTAAAAAAATACCATTACTTATAGTGAAAACCATGTTGAATGATGGGATGGTAGACTAAAAGCTTTAGGAATCCATTCTGAGCCTGTTTTGCTTCCAAGAGCTCTTTAGAAATGGAAACAGACTGTGAGTCCAGACAACTTTAACCATATAGAAGTTTAGCTCAATCTTCTGACTCGTTGCAGGAAGAGATTTATGATGTTTTATGATGGATATTATTGACTTGTCATAAATCATTAAGTGTCACACAGCGGAGAAGGCATTTGTCCAAAGTAGGTGACGGTGCAAATTCCTCAGAACCAGTTTGAGAGTGAAACCTGTTCATTACACGCTACAGAAGATTGTTATTACTGTGACTTCTGGTTTAGCTTCCTTTCAATGAAGAGGACAGTTCGGATGTTTTAAAGTAGGGTGGAATTAGTGACTTATCCACAATAACATCAGCTCAGGACTCTTTAAAGTAGAGACACTACATACTGATATGAACCTGAACATCAGCAGGAGAGGACTCTTTAAAGTAGGGACACTTCATACTGATATGAACCTGAACATCAGCAGGAGAGGACTCTTTAAAGTAGAGACACTACATACTGATATACACCTGAACATCAGCAGGAGAGGACTCTTTAAAGTAGAGACACTACATACTGATATACACCTGAACATCAGCAGGAGAGGACTCTTTAAAGTAGACACTTCATACTGATGTGAACCTGAACATCAGCAGGAGAGGACTCTTTAAAGTAGAGATACTACATTATAATATGTGAAGTGCATTGCTTAGTTTCCATGCTGTAAGTTTCGCATAAGTACCTTAAACAACGTCAAATCAAACTATCCCTTTAAGATAAACTCAAGGCTTTGTGTTCATGTTGTTCCCTACATATGTATCATACTGGCATTTGTCTTTATTGTTTTTATTGTCAGTAAATCCCATGACTGCCTCTCAGTACTTTATGACTTCTCTACTCTCAAAGCCCATTGGTTGCTACTGAAAACTGAAAACAGGCCTCCAACATATGGTTTAATTCCTGCACTACGTAGCCCAAAAACACACCAAACGTTTTGACCGCTGCCCTGGCAATTATGTTTCAGACAAAGTGTCGCCACATTAAAGCAACAGAGACTCAGGGACACTGTTCAAACAGCAGGTTGATGGTTTGTTTAATGCTGTGTTTGAGTAACACTGGTTGACTTAAAGAGACAGGAAGGCGTGTCAACATCAGGTTAATGGTTTGTTCAGTAGAGAGTTCTTTATCTGTGAAGGTTTTTATGAAGTGAAACAAACAGAGGAGGACTTTATATTCCTCTTATCGCTGTTATGCAACTGACAAGCTTGAGTCTCTTTAATAGTGAAAGTAGGATCACTGCCATTTGCTGTAAACTGATGGTGTAATAGTTGATATGGACTGCATTCCTCTCCTTGAGATCACAGAGATATTTCAGAGGCAGAAAGACGTCTCTTAGCTCCTGATTTCCAGACTAAATTCCTGCTGTTAGATAAGATGGACCTTTATTAGAGTAAAGGAAGGATTCAACCTGTTTAGCCCTGAGCCTGTTTTTCAGGTCTCAGGCTCGAAAATGACATTCCCAGATCAAATGACCATATCTTCTCTTCTAAAAGGGATA
>NW_011333040.1:19551816-19562389 GCF_000735185.1 Notothenia coriiceps
CTGTTTTGCTTTTACACATAAGCGCCGACGTCGACCTGTCAAACTTTGGTTACGGTTACATAAATTAACTGACAAAATTGTTTGTATTAATTACTTTCTTTGTCTCTTGAGTTACCATGTCCATTGGGGGAGCAAAGGGCGTGGCCGAGCGCTGAGGACTCATAAATACGTCAAGGAGCCAATTGGGACAGATTGGGTAAAAGAAAAAGTGTTTGAATGCGTACATTAACAGGTTTATGATATCACTGCCCCGTCTAAGACACGAGTGGATCTGACTTTAATTACATTTGACTCGAGTGTTTCGTCAACTTAATGTGTTGCTTAAAATAATACTTCTGCATACAGTATGTGACACTGTGAGTGTTGCACGGCCAGATACGGCTCAAAAAGCTGAGTCAGATAAGGAAATGATACATTATGATGTGATAGGAATAATAATGGGACACATCAACGTCTGCACTCACAGTGCTGCAGACTGTACGTAATGTTACTATGATCCGGTTACTTATGTTGTGGCAGATATTTAAGTAAGCTTTCTTAACGCTAATGTTATAATAGTCAGATTGCTCTGAAGATGGGAGGTGATATTCTATTAATGTTCACGTTCACACAGTCGGTGATTTTTGCCGGCCGTCTTTCCTGCAACGGCAGCTTTTCTGTATTTCCTTTCTCCTGTAATATTACTTGATCGCTTTAAACTCCGCACACGGAGCTCTGATTGGTCAGCAGCCGGTGCTTTCACTGAGTTGAGCTCTTAGCCTGGAACCTAACCTGCTCCGGAGCAGACTAGCCGTTCAGCACAAGTTACCATGGAGATCTACCCCGGTAAGAAGAGAACCAGCGTCGTAGGACCGGAAACCCAGAGTTTTCCCTGAAGCTAGCTCTCTAAGCAAATATCCGGCTTCGTAGTACAGGCCTCTGGTCTTTCAGAGTATCCTGTGCAAATAGAATGTCCTAGTTACAGAAACACGGAGAAGCTCGGTGTTATGCTGGAAATCTTACTCTGACAGAAACTAGGATACTGTGGCTTGTAAACACCATATCCATGTTTTATTATCACTGACTGCCATCTGCACAGGTGTGCCTTTGACTGGAATAACATTAGAGGTAGAAAAAGTAAACAAGATGTGAATTCGGAAGACTAGTTTGACAACACGCTCATTGTTTTCCTTGTTGAGTGTTATATGAAAGGTGAACACAGTATCACATTTTAAGTTAGTTTGTTTTGTTATAGACAAGTTTGGGTATCATGTGAGCGTTTGGTTCAGTAACACCTTTTTAGTTTCTGAATCAAGTCTTTTGGTTGCAGGGTGACATCATGTTGATATTGTCCCAAGCCTACTATGGATGGGGGAGGATGAGGAACACACTGGCTGACTGGTGTTCTCACACAGTGTGCTGAGATCAAGGGCTCAGGGTGGAAGGACCTGATGACACTGACTAAGGATCAGTTTTCTTTCCCTCTGTCTAAACACTCGCCATCAGTGTTGCATAAATCTCCAGTGTCAAAGTGAACTAGGCTGAGGTTAACCATAAATTAATATTTTGAAAAAGCCAAATGGAAAGGAGGTCCTCCAGGCGGTTCTTTCTATCTGAACTTCCAGCAGAGAAGAGAAAAAAGGACCCTCCTCTAACACTCAACTTATACTCTCATTAATGTTAGAAATAAAATTGCAATCACAAGGTAATACACTGACTGTATTTTACCCCACTTTGTATTAAGGAGGCTGCTAATCTTCCTGCTCTTTTTGACAATTTATGGATTTCTGCTTTCTGTAGGTCAGGGCTGACGCTCTTTGACACGATAAGCAAGCGCTGCTTTGTTGTGGTATTCAAAATGAACACCCAATCGATAGAGGGAACCTCACTTAGCCTCAACCCAGATAACAAACAATCATTTTAAAGACTGCCTCTTACTTAGCTCATCCTCAGGGATTCCCAGTATTGATCAGAGTCACATCAATGCTGCCTGCACTGTGAGGTTAACAATTCATTGACACACCCAAGTCATTATGTGTTTTGCATCCATTGTGTTGCTGAGATGCACCAAGACATCGTAGAGATCTGTTGTTTGTGTGTTCTTTAGAATAAGTAGTTGATAGCAATGAGTGGGTCAATCGTTTTAGACTGTTTCAAAGTGTGTATGTTGTATACTCTATGTGCATGCAGCTGTGCTAAAGCCTCCTTTAACTGCAGCAGGTAAGGACATGTTTAGGGCAGCATCTGTCTGTTATTTGACTGTGACTATAATTGGGGCATGATAGAAACAAGTACAGGAAAAGTGCAAGAGTTTGGGAATTATAAACATAAGGCCAGACAACGTTTTATATACAGTATATATATATTGTAATGCCAGCACACAGAATGTAAAGCAGGTTATTAGAATAGATCAGTGGCACACTAAAGGGACTTTAGATTATTATAATTATAATGAAAATGAGCCATGAATACTGAAAAGTCCACTCTATATCGTTCAAAGCGCCGACATCAAGAAAGGAAAGCAGAACCCTGAGTTAGATTGATATCTCTCTATTTTTTCTTCCATACCATCTTTACATTGTAAAGCAAGTTGGGACAAGAATGGGTTCTTAGTGCTTCTATATTCAGTGATCTGATCAGCTGTGTGCTTTGAGTGACCATGGGATGCACTGATTTTAAACAGTAGTTTGTTTGTTTCTTTGTGTTTTTGTGTGATTTTAGTGTTTTTAAGAGTTAGTTGGCATTCACTAAGTCACACACACAGACGAAACAATCACGGCACAATAGACCAGCATCCTCTGATTTATGTGAATTAAAATAGCAGTTTTTCTCAAAGGAATCTGGTGGATTTAGAAATTGAATCTAATTTGATATAACGGTTTTGGTTCCCTGGTTGGAAGTCGTATCTCCAAACTGGAGACATGGTGACGGCCATAATCTACAGGGGGGTCAAAGAGGGTGTGAAAATCATAGAAATGCTGTATTTTGCTTCACCTTCCATGGCTGCCACCAGCTGGTAATGGACCGCTCTCTTAAGGGTGTAAGAGTGGGCCCTTAAACCTGCACATAGCGGTCCAACTAGGCAACAGTCCCAGCCAGAAGCTATTTATTTGTATGGGTCTATTTGTTGTTCCATCCCGTGAAGAACTGTGCAGACTGCTGCTGCAGCGTGACGGTGGAGGAGGACCTATTTTTCCTCATGCTCTCATTCTGAAGCCTCTTTACAGTGTCAAGGATGACATCATCTGGGTTCTTGTTGAAGCCTAATGGAGGAAAGGTAGCACTTATAACCTGTCATCACATCAGAGTCCTGTGTTGCTGGGTAGAGGCATTTCTCAAGACGATTTTCACACCTTTTGCAGGAAAGCAATCATGAAATATGATTGGAAAGACACGTATGAAGACCCCCATTGTTGTATCCAATCATAACTTCCTCCTCTGCTTTTCCACTGTACGCTGTAATAGACTATAAATAATCATCACCTTTATGTTTCAGCAGGGCTTTGTCACTTGTAGTCACATTTGCTTGCCTGTTATCATAATATAATTACATTTTAGGCTGTCCTCCCAAAACCAAATTTATAGTAATGGTGTTTGTGTTTTACTTCATGCTGCTGAGGACAAAATGAAATGAGTACGGTATTTGAATATATTATGTGAAACCACAAAGTAAATCAATATAAAGAATCATTTCTATACACAGATATCAAATTTAATATGAATCTGTTGGCAAAGATTCGAAAGCTCGCTTTAGTCTGAGTAGAGTGTTTGAGCAAGCTTTGGTTGAATTCATTAAGACTGTAAGAAGAGGCAGGACACATTGGCTGAAATGCACACTGAGAACCCATCGGCTATTTTTGTTTTGAGCATGTTTGTATCTTTTGGGAAAAAATGCATCTACACCTATGATCTAAACACAATTATCTGTGTTTCCAGTGACATTGTCTTTAAACACCAACTCCATTCTTGCATCTGAAGGTGCCAATGACCGGAGGATGAAGTCTTAGCACATATATATATTTTTCTGTTATGCTGGAGTCAGTTTGCCAGACCAATAGTATATGGGTTTCGCATGAAAAACAAGTACTGCTATCTGCTCTTTAATTCAAAGACAGCTAAATGTTTTGGAAATGTTAGGAGAAATTATAACTACAGCATTATCATGATGTTTAAGGCTAGTATATAGGAAGAAAGTGGCTTTGTAGCTTGAGATAAGAGATTCAGATTAACTGAGCAGAGAGTCAGCCATCTAACTGTGTCGAGCAGGGAGAGATGGAGCACATGCTTGAACATGCATAGCCTGTCTCATTCCCTGAACGCACGCACACACACACACACACACACACACACACACACACACACACACACACACACACACACACACACACACACACTCACACACAAACTATGCCTTTGAACCTGTAGTCTCAGCTAGCAACGACACTCGCACACATAGGGAACAGATATTTGAAAATGATTTTTTTTTTTAAAACACATAACCAGTCACCAAGCAAATGACATGCATCCACACACACTTGGACCGGCAGACACGAATACTGTAAATAGGATGGGATGGTAAAAGCAGAGGAGGCTCCTCTTTAATTATCTGCATTGCAAACATTCCTTCACCAGCCGTGTTTTTTTCCCCTCAATTTGTATCCCCTGGTTGTTCGAGCTTGGGAACGTTGCCTGGTTCGTATTGGCTTGCTGTGGCTTGCTCATCTTGGTGCAAATGTGAGCATGTGTGACAAAGGGAGAGAGATAGAGACATAGAGCAGGAGGAGGGGTGACAAACAGGCTATTCTGTGCTCAGTCACATGGACGTCCACGAGAGGCAGGCAGGCAGAACAGCCGCCGCTACAGAGACCTGACATCGATTCAGATATCGTTTGCAGCTCGCCAGGATCACACTGGATGCAAAAGCACGGAAATCTGTCAGTTGTGGAGCGTGATGTAACCTGGCTGTTCAAAACAGAAGTGCATCCCTCCCTCCCAATTAAACCATGGGATGCTCTTTCTATACATGTATATATAAACATGTGACATATTAAAGTGAATCCTTTAATCCAAAATACTACAATGTCATAAACAATATATCTGTTAATAATACGTGAAAGAAAAACTGAAATAAAAGGCTTATTTAATCTCACTCATTCATGTATATGCTAAATTGAGACTGTTGTAAACATATCTGTATCTTTTTATGAATTTGCCCATTTAGTGGTTTCTCTTTCCTGAGCCATGCCTCAATTATTATGCTGAGTGTTACATGTCTATAATTATGCATCTATTTCAGGCCTTCCTGGGGAAAACAGTCCTTTTATTGCCTCTGTCTTTTGCCTATATCCTGTTATTAGACTGAAAATGATCAAAACACATCAGATGTGATACTGCCTATTACTGAAATGATTACCATTTAATATGTGTGATGTTTGCATTTATTATTCTCTCTGTGAAACATATTTCAGCGCTTTTTACAGAGCTATTTATTCGATGTTCAAATGTAAAACCAACAGTCTTGGGACAAACTTAAGTAAAAGCGTATCTGAGCATTTTTCAAACAAAATATTTGCATGATTATGTAAATTAGGCCCTATTCGAACAGCACTGGTTTTATCTGAGTAATTTGTAATTATCTGCCATGTTTTATCAAGCGATAATATTAGTCCTGTGCGATTCGCAAAAGCATAGGGGTGTTTTGATTTTTAAGGTTTTCACTTTTGTGAACATTATACAAACATAAAAAAACAAAAACGCTTATAATATTGAACATTAAAAGTAATTTAGTATAATATTTACGATATAAGCAGATGTTATGCAGACTTCTCCCCTTGTTACATTAGTCCTGTTCCAGTAGGGCAGGGATCACCAACTACATTTGTCCAAGGGCCAACATTTATCCAATAGACACTTTCGCGGGCCAGCGATTTTTATATATAGCCCAGAATTTAGTGGAGCACTAAATTCAGGTACTGCGGAGCACATAAAGCTTAGCAGACTCTTCACGCTAACGAAGGATCACTTCGAGGCTACCGTCCCGCAGCTCTTGCCTCTCTGTTGGACTCTGTCGCAGCGGGGCTACTGCTGTGCTGCGGAGCGCATAAAGCAGACTCTTCACAACGAAGGATCACTTCTTCTTCAAGGCGGGGAAGGCTACGCAGTCTACTGTCCCGCAGCTGCTGCCTCTCTGTTGGACTCTGGTACTGCACATTACTCACGAGACGTTGTAAAAAAAAAAATGAGTGGGGGGCGAACGCACTAACCACTCCGCTAACGCCACAGTCACCCCCGTCGTGCGGACCGGATGAGAATGTCTGGCGGGCCGGATGTGGCCCGCGGGCCGCCAGTTGATGGTCACTGCATGGGGCATTTTATTTGTACCCCTTTACATGTAATTCCAAGTTGTAGACGAAATGACCCGCACACACACATTGCAATCTCTACAGCCGTGCAGCTAGCTTGGCCCTGAAGTATATTTTCTCACTAACAGGGTACAGAGGGCTTCCTAAGGACTTGCCCTTGTAGCTGGCGTTACTGTGTGCTGTGCTTCCTCTCGCTGACAGGCCCCTACTTGTGTTTGACTGTTATTACATAATGTTGCTCCGCTGCGTCCACCCTGTGGTATATAGAGCACTAATGATGTTGAGTAATGGAGCCTTTCTGTCTCCAAGCGACTAACACAATCATCCCTGTCTCTCTCCTTCTTCCTGTCTCTCTCTCAGATGCTGCTGCTAGAAAAGCCTTCATCACTGAGGTGAGCGACCATCTGTCCCTGTGATCATAACGCTTCTCTTTTTAGTTCCTTTTTAATCTCCACATCAATAACAAGTAGTGCTTTGGTTTTACCCAGACACTTATGAAACCACTCGCCCTCGAAGGTTTGATCTGAGGATCTGATGCAAGTTATATTTGGGTCAATAAATATTAACTGTAAATAATTACCCTCGATTAGTGCTCAAAGGCTGACACAACATTTATAACAGCCTACAAGAATTGCAAGAGACTATTTAAATATTGCTTTAGTTTTTTCGGTCTTTGCTAGACAATGTAGCTTATTTTATATTAATCCTGCTAATTTAATAAATCCCATCCATCAAGCGCTTCAGCTACGGCACTGTACTTTAAAGCATCCTTTTGATGTATGGCACAGTTTGTTTCAAACCAAAAAGCTCAATGAACAGCTTCTACCATTACAACTTCTTTCTTAATTTAGATAAGCTTACAAACGGTGCTATCAGACCTTCATACTTTACACATGTTATCGCATCTCATTTGAGTTAGAATGATGAAATAGGCAAGGTTACACACTAAGTAAAGATCCTTAGAACAGAGAAACCAAGTTAGCATGTTGCTTCAAAGTGAGCACGTGGTCTACTCTGAAAATCAGTTAATAAGATCATTTGGAGATTTTCTTTTTAATGAGCTCTTCTGTGTCACTCTGCAGAAATATAAATGTTAATAACCAGATGCAGATCAACCTGTGTAACACAAGTCTCTCTGTCTTTGTCCCCCCAGATGCCCTCGTCCTCAGGCCAGCCTGGTCAGGGGAAGAAGATTGGCCACAGAGGAGTCGATGCATCAGGGGAAACCACTTACAAGAAGGTAAAGCAGAGAGTTCATTTTGCTCTCTAAAAACTATCTACTTCAAATGGAGCTATCGACCGAAATAACCAATTACCAAGTGGGATTTTCCACTCATCTGATCCTTTATGTACCAGATCTAGAAATAAATTACTACAATCACCTTGGGAGTTACTTAATTAAAGCTTCAACCCATACAGTCTGTGCTTTGGTGAAATCAATGTCTGTGTATTTCATGTTTCAAGTATGAAACAAGTCCTGTTTCTCATTTGAAGCCAGCAAAAGGCTAGTCACTGTGACCTTTTTACCTGTGCTGGACTATGGTGATTTGATCTATATGAATGCACCTGCCCATTGCCTGGAAAAGTTAGATGCCGCCTATCACAGTGCCCTGAGATTTGTTACTAACTGTAAAGCACTTACTCATCACTGTACCCTGTATGCCAGGGCAGGTCTGCCTTCACTAACTGTACGGAGGCTCAGTCATTGGTACATGTTCATTTACAAAGCNCGGGTTACAATTAGTTACAATGAGAACTGTAACGGGTAGTATATTACCCAAATGTCATTAGTAATGCGTTACATTACTTTGTTACAGCAAAAAGTAATACATTACTGTAACTCCTTTTGTAACGCGTTACACCCAACACTGTTCAGTAGTGATGTCACAGTGCTCAGTAGTGATGTCACAGTGTTCCGTAGAGATGTCACAATGTTGGGTAGTGATGTCACAGGGTTCCGTAGTGATGTCACAGTGTTCCGTAGTGATGTCACAGAGTTCAGTAGTGATGTCACAGTGTTCCGTAGAGATGTCACAGTGTTGGGTAGTGATGTCACAGTGTTCCGTAGTGATGTCACAGTGTTCCCTAGTGATGTCAGTGATGTTCCGGAATGGAAGAATTCCTTTATATATTTTTTTCCAGTTTTTCTGTCCCTGGATTTAGTTTTTCTGTGTTTTCTCTCTCGTTTCCTCCTCAGGGTTTTAAGGACATTCATCTGGATCGCTTAATGCATGGCTTGAATCATTAACAAATTCTAAAATAAAAAAACGTATATTGAAAGTAATACAATTCTAAATAAACAAAAAAAACAAAGTACCCTGTAAAAAAAACATAAAATGACCTTGTTTTAGTTTAAAATGTTGCATAAACACAGGAATTAGGTCTAGGTTGATATAAAAGAAAGGATAAAAGCGTGCTGGGGGCTTTTTAAACATAATGTTCTGGAATTTAAGAAGTAATTTGATTTGTTTCCAGTTTTTCTGTCCCTGGATTCAGTTTCTCTCTCTTTTCTCTCCTCAGGGTTTTAAGGACATTAATCTGGAGCGCATTTTTTCCAGTTTTTCTGTCCCTGGATTCAGCGTTTTCTCTGGTTTCTCTCTGGTTTCTCTCCTCAGGGTTTTAAGGACATTAATCTGGAGCGTTTTATGCACGGAGGAGCGAACGTGACGGGCTTCCAGCTGGTGGACTTCAGTAACCCCATGGTCATAAAGCTGATGCAGCGCTGGAACAAACTGGACCAGAGGGAGTACCCCGGCTCCGACGCCCCCCCCAAGGTATGTCTAACGGTAATGCACTTTGTCTGTTTTTTGGGAGGGGATTTTGGGGTATTTTAGGGATTAGAATTAGTGCCGATTCAATTATTGTTTTTGGTGTATAATGGTGCATAAACACAGGAATTAATTTGATATAAAGGAGCAACTATCAAACTTTTTGTGAAACCATTATCCAGTTCTTAAAGCAAAAATAATATATGGAAAATAATACAATTCTGAAGAAAATGACAAATAAAAAAAATAACCATACAATGATCTTGTGTTAGTGCTTAATGGTACATAAACACAGGAATTAGGTCTAGGTTGATACAAAGGAATAAAGCATAATAGGACCTTTTTAAACAAGCAGCTCTTGCATGGTACATTATTTCCAAACCGAGTTCAGTTTGGCTTGATATAAGATGATAAGTCTTAGCAAGATCAGCGGACTTCACAGTGCAAAAACGTACAGTATGCATTAAAAGGAAGGTGCATAGTCGTGGGAATTACTGCACATGCTTTCTGTGCGTTAATAATTCCTCTGAGGTGACTGGAGTTGTTGCAACAGCGAGAAAACAACGGATGCAGTAAATAAAAGATAACAGCAGGAACAGAACAGTGTCAGATAAGATGAATATAATAATGTGCAAGGTGAGCACACAACACGCTGACACAGAACTGCATTAAAAACTGACTTAATGCACAAAATAATAAATAGCAAACTGTGATAAAACGTGTGCACACAGCAGCAATCTGCTCCACCTCGTCCAACGCTTTCTTCCAGCACAGATGAGACGGATTGACCCACATTGTTCTCCTGCACACGGATTTAAAATGGCACTGGGGCAAGAAGGCATCACGCGACGGTGGTCAGAAAAACCTCCGAGCAGATCTGTGTCCAACTAAGATTTCTATTTTAAAATCCAGAAGCAGTGGAGTGGAAACGCTGTGAGTCAGGCAGTGTGTAGTGTGCCGTGTGTGTGATGGATTCAGGGGGTTCAAATTAAAAGTTTACACCACAGGGCGATATCACATGACGGTGTTACGGTGTGTGTGTGTGTGTGTGTGTGTGTGTGTGTGTGTGTGTGTGTGTGTGTGTGTGTGTGTGTGTGTGTGTGTGTGTGTGTGTGTGTGTGTGTGTAGTGTGTGTGTGTGTGTGTGTGTGTGTGTGTGTGTAGTGTGTGTGTAGTGTAGTGTAGTAGTAGTAGTAGTAGTAGTAGTAGTTTGTGTGTGTTTGTGTGTGTGTGTGTGTGTGTGTGTGTGTGTGTGTGTGTGTGTGTGTGTGTGTGTGTGTGTGTGTGTGTGTGTGTGTGTGTGTGTGTGTGTGTGTGTGTGTGTGGCCCAGCATTACTATACTTGTGGGGACCTAAATATGTTTACATAGTCACGTGTGGGGACTCGCCTCCCTTATGGGGACAAATTGGAGGTCCCCATGAGGGGAATCATTAATTTTAGGGTGAAGACTTGGTTAGGTTTAGG
>NW_011333040.1:19562404-19575244 GCF_000735185.1 Notothenia coriiceps
AAAAATTCACAAACCGACGAAATCTTTGGACCCCTTTTCACGAGAGGGGTGCATCTTCAGGACGTAGTGTGTAGGGAGAAGTCCGAACCTTGAGTCACAACGGCTGTGACACAGGCTACGGTCGACCTACCGATGAAAGTTCACTCCTACCCATGACACCTCGCTCCCTCCGTCTCCTCACTTTATGAATGGGGGAAGTAAATTTCGACCAAGCAATTTTTTGTACTACGGCCGGTCATAGT
The DNA here is from genome assembly GCF_000735185.1 of Notothenia coriiceps. Lineage (NCBI taxonomy): Eukaryota > Metazoa > Chordata > Actinopteri > Perciformes > Nototheniidae > Notothenia > Notothenia coriiceps. Next base: position 19,562,647 of record NW_011333040.1, read on the forward strand.
TGTGGTCATTCGGGATTTCACTATTGTCTATGCTATTTCATTAATTCATCAGTAAGTTATGACAAAAAGTCGTGAAGTACACCATTGTAGTAAACTTCCCTTCGTAAGCCATGAGGGGTAGGTTTTATAAATTCTGCCAATATTCTTTAATTTTATACACGGACCCGTAGGAGTTCAGTCTGACTAACTCGGTTGTAACAAACAGTCGGAAATAAATTGGTCACTTTCGGGGAACTCTAGTTTTCTAGCATAAAAGTTCCCACTGGACGTCCTAATCAATTGTCGTACATTGTATTTTTGTTGTCTTTCGTTGTTATCACTGTATGTTGTATTACATGTCCCATGTCAAGTTTGAGATAAATGTCACTGCCTATGTGTACCCATACTTGTGTCGTACAGGGGGTCGGCTCAAAAGTTCCTACGTCCCCTTGGTTATTCACGAGTCTAAAATTTGACAAACCCGCTGCAAGGTTAAATCCCTCGACTGTTGATTTTCGAAAGAAGGGATTCGTGTCAGGTATCGAGAACTGTGTAAATATTTTTTTGTAGTACTCTAGGAGTCCGTTATTCATGAAAGTAAGCATCTCTCTTAGCTCTCGTCTATATTGTTTCATCAAATGGACTTGGGTTGTGCCCGAAACATTTCTTCGTACATGGCTACGAGCTCGGAGGCATGTCAATCCACTTGCCGTCTGGAAGGAACCGTATGTCCCATGTCACTACTCTTCCAGAAATGTCAATCATTGTTTCAGAGTCACCGTGACACTATCCGCCGTAGGATTGAAAAGGTCCGTTTTCCCCGACCGTCCCACGTAAGTATATCTAAGTTAGTGGTATGCAGGTCGTGTACCCATTTTTCCTAGTGTCACTGATCGGAAAACGACCGAAGTTTACTCTTGGTGCCTGATACAAAGTAGTGAACTTGTACTTTATGTGTCTGTAAACTTAAAGTGGTTTCGTGTCTTACATACGGCCAACTGTGAATTGAATTTCAGTTGGGGTTCTCACTAACATGTCAGTTCAAATTACACAGGATCTAGAGCCTGCCTATTTGCCTAGTCTGACTCGACCTTTTAGTGTGACCGTATTTCGTACCGTAATAAAGGCGTTGTTTTTTTTTTTTCTTTTTGTTCTGGTAGTGTCTTTCTTAATTTTCTGTTTCTTAGTAGTGCGTATATTTATGTTGTTAATATGAACTTATTTCTTTTTATCCATTGTTTGTGTTTGACTACGTAGCGATGGTATGTTATCTTCCTGGTTATGGTATTAGTATATATTTGGGTGATTCTCTCTTGTCTTTCTTTTTTGTATCTTCTGTTGACTTCCTGCTCCTTTTCGTATTTTGTCTTCTCTCCCTCTGTTTTTTTTGTTTCTTTGTTATCATCTATATTTGTTGCCTATTTATTTTATAGACTGAGTTATATTTATTGTAATATATAAAGACGCTTCTACTGTCGTTCTTCTGTAGTAATTTTTCTTTTTTATGTTGGTTTATTAGTAAATATTTGTTTTTTTTTTTTTTTTTGTTTTATACTATATATACCTTTATCTGTTTTGTTTTTTTTTCACGAGTCAAACTTCCCGTTTGTACGATTGAACCAAGAGAAAAGATTCCAGAAAATCGAATTCACACATTGGAACCGGATAAAGTAGTAAGATTGAGTTTACTCTGACGCTATTGTACACATTTCATACCTACTTCCAGATTAGTCGTGCGCAACATTCGAAAGATTCAATTCTTTTTTTAACATTACCATCCGAAAAGAACTCGCAAACAAACTTTGTTTGACACGGTATGTAAGTTTTTCCTACGAAATTTCATGTCACGTCATCGACTTCGCAACTCCTAACCCTAAATAATTATAATCTGCCTATTATATTTTATTCGATGGTAACAGATTCGTTCTGGCTTTTTCTGGATTTTCGTTAATTTACAGTATTGGAGTTTAACGTTTAAGTTAACTATCCTTTGACAATTTTTTTTTTTTATATGCTACAGTCTGGAACTCTTGTATTAGCTCCCCTTAATAAATGTCAATTCATAAATAACTGGGTTATATTTAACGTTTAGTCTAGGAGGTCTAGTTTGGAAGCTCCCGCTCCCAAAGTTATTCACAGACCCATTTTGGTTTCTTGTATGAACAATAAGTCTACACCATCTCAATATGGTTTGCCTTGATTTTTCTACTTTCACCGCAAATACTAGTGCCCTGTCTACCACGCGAGTGCCGGGTCACTCCTTCCGAACATGCAGCATGTTTCCAATGCACATATGTATTATACAATATTAAAGGGGACCTATCATGCAAAATGCACTTTTGTACGTCTTTTATACGTGAACATGTGTCTCCGGTGTGTCAGGGAACTCACCAAGTGTCATAAAACACAACCCTCTCTCTTTTCCTCCATACCCAAATCTCTAAAAACGCGGCTTTAACGTCAGTGACGAGGAGCTCCGCCTATATGGCCAACTCGCCACCTATCAGGGGAATGAGAGGTTGCCGTGGCATGGTGCATGGTGCCGTGGCATGGTAACAGCATGGTAACATGACGCTCGTAACTCGGCCCCCTCCTTTGCAGGGGGGCGTGGTCAGCTGTAGCACATGCAAAGACAGGATGGAGGAGAGCAAAATAGAGCGAAATGAGGCATGGCTAAAATGCATAATCTGTTTGGTATTTTGAAAAAAAACGTATAAATTATATAGGTATGGCCCTACAATATATTATTCAAATATAGCATGATAGGTCTCCTTTAAGTATGCTGCTGATATGTTCTTAACCTTCCTTGATGTTCACTTAAAACATGAATGTAATGTATGTCTTCTTGTCTTATTTTGTACTTCAGTGAAGGCAGCAACCTCACTCCAGCTCACCACTTCCCAGACTTCCGCTTTAAAACCTACGCTCCTGTGGCCTTTCGCTACTTCAGAGAATTGTTCGGCATCAGGCCGGATGACTACCTGGTGAGATTTTACTTTTCCTGTGTTGCTGAATGAATTAAAGAGGATTCTTACCACTTGGATGCTAGACATTCTTTAAAATATATGGTACAAGATGAAAAACAAATGCACAATGAAGGTTGTTATGTTGTTAATTGAACTGCTAACATCAGTAGGAGCTTTGTATCAGCTCCAATCAGAGGATTATAATTGAACAGGGAGAAAGAGAGCGCAATAAAGAGGAATGTAGGGGGAAAGGAAAGGCAGCCAAGCCAAGGAAAAGACAATGAAATACAAATTAATAAGGACGGTATTCATAAAGATGAGAACTGCAGATAAGGCTTAGAGAGCTAAAAGGGGAACAATGAGAGCAAGATGCCTTGAAGCAGCTTAAAGAGAGCAGAGGGGAGGAGGGAGAGAGGAGGCCTGCAGCTTGTCTCCCCTCATCGGTTTGCAGGACCTGGAGGCTGCATGATTCACTGCTGGGCCTTCAGCAGTCTACCACAATATACATACATTGCTCAGTCAGTGTTTCTGGGTCTCTCATGTGCACATATCTTTAATGCATCGGTTGGTCAGCCACGTTGAAACACCACATCCTGCCTGACATCCCTCTTGGTCAGTCTGTGGTCACTCATCAACATATGTCAGCTCGAGCCATCTGGGGATTTGCATGTTATTTCCATCTTGCTACCAGACTAATTTGTTAAGAGTTTAAGTCTAGTTACACTGACGTTTGGCTGTACGTATGACAAAACAGAATCTCTTTGTTTATCCTTGTTAGTCCATGTTGACGTACTTGCTTATTAAGTGTTTATCCGCCCGTCCTAACATTACTAATGCCTTACCTTAGGGGGAGAGGGGGTTCTAATTGGCTTAAATGATGGAGAGAATGCTTAGACCCCATTTACACGGGAGCGCAAACGGACCGAATTTGTTATCAAAAAGGTCTTCCGTTCACACGCATTCGGCTCATTTAACGTGTCCGTTCACACGAGACCACTGGAAACGCTGTAGTACATATGCCGGGCCTGTAAGTGGCGCTGTACTTCTGCCACAAAATACACCAAAAGCAGCAAAGAAGACCCCCGAGCATGGTTTCCATGGTTGCCCTTCTGTTTATGCCCCGCGCCGCGGTAGATATAGCAACATGTAGTTCATGTTATTCTCCATGTCCACTTGTTGCTGATGGTTGTGGTAGAGGAGCTGTAGATTTTGCACTAACATCTGTGGCATGGTCAGTAGCTACTGCTACTGTATAGCTACTGACCATGCTACAGCAGTGAGCAGCAGAGGTGGGGCTATGGCTTCATCGTTATCAGGAAATGATCGTAGGCAATAGGGCGTACACACTGAGCCGTTTTGGCCCCCCAGAGCGTTCCGTTTGCAGATCTATCCACCTTGGGACCTGTTATCGTTTGCGGGGTCCGTTTCCGCGGTTCCGTTACGGCCTTGTGTGAACGAACGGCCTATACGCGAGAGAAAAGTAGCAGATACAGCCATTTCGTTCTCGTGTAAACACCGCCTTAATTAGAGGTTCGCTGCCGTGTTAACTCAGGTAAAAACTAAGATCCACGGTTTTACCTCGCTACCTGATTTAGAGACCCCTTGTTGTGGCACATAATTTAAGAATTTCATCCCAATCTCACTTTACACGCGTAGTGTAGCTAACTTTAAGGTATTATTTACACACCTCTAACCAACACATTAGCGTACCTTTTAAAGGGGTTTCCCATGGAAGTCCTCAGGAGGTGTTTGGGTGGAGCATTCGGGGACTATGTTCTCATTTATACACTTGTGTGGAATATGTTTGGCATAGACACTGCTTTGGGTGTAACCAGGGTGTGTGTAGGAAATGACTGCTAAACATGCAGAATAACGAGACTGAATTATTGCCCTGTAAGAGCTCTCACATAAACGGCACCAAAGCAATACACATAGAGACATACTGGAACTATGTATGCATTTACCTAATGTATAAAACATCTTTAGAATCAGCCTCATCTCAAGGTCTTTTTTTAATGTTTTTTGTAAATTATCGATGAATCTGCAAATCTGTCTTTATCATGACAAATGTGCATTTTAATATCCCACAGCCCAAGCTGATGTAACACTGTGAATTGTTGTATTGAACCAACAGTTTTAAACCCAAAGATATTTAGTTAAGCATCATATAAACCAAATAAATCATTAAATCACATTGGGGAGGCTGGAACCAGTGATCATTTTGCATTGTGGCTAAAAATGACAAATATGATTAGATCGTTTCCAAATGCCAATGGACCAATCAATTATTTGACTGACCGCCACTCTTGGGATTTAGTGATTTACATCATATTTGCACAAGTAGTCATGATTTAGTGTTTAGGGAGCAAACAGTTGTTTAACAATGCAGTATTTATATCATCTATTTCTCCTTCACAAGATACCACAAGATAACATTGTGAATATGTTTTTCCCTTACATTTTGCAACCTTACGTTATCATTCTGTTTAATGACATACAATGTTAAATTATCCATCCTAATTAAAAAGAAATAATGGTTACATCCGTTTACCTGCCTCTGTGAGTGCATTTTCCCATTTCCATTCAGCCATCTCGTTTCCACACCTTTTCTCTATCCCTGTTCAGCTGTGTTTGATGTTAAAAATTCAAACACAGCATTGAAAAAACATTGAAATTAAATGTGAGGCGACACAGAGAGGTTTTTTTCCCTGAAAGTCTGCCATTAGCAAAACAGAGGCAGAGGCGGCTTCGCTTTTTTGAAAACTGATGTCTGTCATTACTTGCTTTTAAGCAGCCGAGGGAAGAGAACAAGATAATTAGCCGATCTATCCGTCATTTAAGCGAGAGTTTGATGTGTGTATTAAAAGAGCGATAACTAAAAAGCAGTCATTACTTGACATCTTAATGTGTCTAATATATATTAGCTAAGTCTTTTCTACTTCAGCATGCACTATGAATCCACATTCCACCATCAGTTATTTTCATAATTCTGCCATAATGTTTAACTGTAAGTGCTTCTGCACATCTCCACATGATAAGTGTGCTAGTGTGTGACACATTATAATTTGTTTGATCTTGGGCTTTAATTTATTAGTGCATATTTGTTTCAACTTGCAGTTTATGTTTGATCCATAAATCCCACAAATATCTGCGAAACGCTGAGGAAAGCTTGGGGCTGTAACACGTCACGTTCCTTCTGCTGCTGTGCACCATTAAAAGTGTTATGCAAGTGCTGAAAGCTTCATTTGCTATTTTGTGTTTGATCACAGGTGTTTTTAAAAGGAGCTCATTGTCAGCGCTGAAAGCAACATTTGTATTACTGCATGTGTGAAGGAAAAGGTTGAGAAACAGGCATATTGTCCTACATGTTATGAGTGTCTGCAAAAAGAAAGCCCTTCTTTTCACTGCTGTTCCCTACCTTGTGTTGTCCATTGAAAACTGCTAGTGCTGCAGCACGTGTCGACACACTGGGAGCATTTGGCTTCATCTGTGAGGGGAAAATAAGAGTGAGGGAAAATATTTGTCAGACTGTTCATTACCTCTGTTCTGACCCTGATGTATAAAGAGAACTGGATACAGCATTACATTACAACTTTTAGACCCTAGATATTCAAATAAGGGCTATAAAAGTGTTCGTACTGGGGAGTTGATTTAGCTAAAAAAGAGAAAAACGTCCTCTGGTTAACAGATGTCTCTCCCAGTGTAAGACAAAGGGGAAATAGTTCCTTTGGGCCCAATGACGTCACGGACTAAAACAAAAGTGTAGTATCACCTTCTCTCTTCCTCATAAGCCAAAAAGCAGAGCAAAAATCATCAAGCCATTGATCAATTTGTGTTAGGCGATTCAAAAGTCTTGTCCACGAAGAAAAGTAATTTTAAAATGATTTGGTTAAAACTGTCTTTCGTATAAGTGCTGTCATTTTATAAAATGTTCAAAGATTGAACCAGCATTTACCTCCTCTTGTGTGTGTGTGTGTGTCTGCAGTACTCCCTGTGTAATGAGCCTCTGATCGAGTTGTCCAATCCCGGGGCGAGTGGCTCGGTCTTCTATCTCACGAGGGACGACGAGTTCATCATCAAGACTGTGATGCACAAGGAGGCCGAATTCTTACAGAAACTGTTGCCTGGATACTACATGGTAAGCAAAGTGTGTGTATGTGGAGAAAAGCACATGTCAATGTCATGTTATGTAAAAGGTAGGTGAAATCAATTAAACTGTATCGCAGCGAGTTATCTAGGTACATGCACATGAAGTGAACACACAGATCATACACACTGCACCAAAGGTGGAGAAGCCGGGCAGCGTTGGTGTATTTCGGGCCAAAGAGGCCGCTGCACACACGAACCCTTTACTTTCTCATTAAATTGCTGACCTCCAGCTCTGATATTCTCATTTTGACTTTTATTTTTAGAGGTTTATGTAAGACCCTGGAAATCTCTCCTCTGAGCATGACATCCTTTTCAAATACAGCAGACATAACAACTCTATCATATCCGACTGAAACCTGGGGCCATGCGGTTTCATAAGAGACTGGCCGGTGTGTTTCACATAAGATTACCCACCCCCACCCACACCCACAACATAGTCCGCTGGCTCATTCTGAATGAACTCAACCAACAACAGCTCCATGTATGTCCATGCTACTATCCCAGGCTTTTGAGGTTCACAGCCATCAGCCTTGTGTTTATTCCCGTGCCAACAGCCGTGGCCAAAGACCAGTGCAGGAATTTGTCTCATCATTTAGGGCAATAAAGGCTCAGCGCTTTCACTGTGACCTTTTCCGGTGGCCTGAAATGCTCTGAAGAACATTTGCACGAATGATTGGTCTGAGAAAGAGGTTTAATGAAAGCAGTGATATTCAGGCTCACGCAAGATGGCTGCAGCCCGAGGCCAGAGCAGGTGGATTATGGGAAAAGAGGCAGATAACACAGATGGACAAATCAAACCCACGCCAAGATAAACACGGTAGAAAGCCATTAAAACATTGTGTCCATGGATACAATTCTTACATGTCACAGCAAAACGTTTAATTGGAACTGGCTCATCTGTATTCGTAGCAAACACAACGCGCAGCAGCCATTGGTGGAGCGGCTCATGTCTTCCCCCAGCTCAGGAGTGTAGCTCTGGGCAGCATACAGATCGCAGTGATGTAACAGACTCCACCGCTGACACTTCTCTCCCGTCGGTGTATTAGCCCTTCTATTATGTGCCAAGGCTTTCCATCTCCTCTCACGTTTGAATTTATTTCTCTTAATGTCTCTGCGTTGTGTTTTAATCCACTCCTTCTCCAGCCTTTCATGCTCATAGTTGCTCATCTCCCTCACGTGTCTTTGTTGTTGGTTCGTCACTGCTCTGCCCTCTTAACATTGACAGAAGGGTCATGTGTGGCTGAGGGCAGAGGATGCTCTTTCTTTCTCTCTCTCTCTCTCTCTGTCTTTCTGCAACCTCTCTTTTTCTTTTTTGTTCCTCTAATCTGAAGGTCACAAGTGCTGAGCCTTTTAGCCATACGTCCACATTCATCCTTCATCTCTCCTCTGCCGTTTCCTCTTTTTTTCTCCTCATATCTGCTCCTGAATGCTTTCTGTTATGGCTTTTTGGACCACTCTCTCTTCATCTCCCCCCTCATTTCTCTAATGGGAACGAGCTGGCCCAGTTCCCAAGGTCAAAGCAGGTTTTCAACTGAGCCCCCAGACCCTCTTAGTTGAGATTGGTTTATTCAGCACGGATTGGTGATTGATGGGGGGTTCTTTTTGTGTAGAAATGCAGAATCATGCAAAATAGGAGAGATTTGTTTTTACAAATATAGGATAATTGTGTTACTTGATTTTTGTAAGCTTAATGCCTTCCTAAATCCCAAACAGTTGATAACAGTGAAAATGAAATGACAGTTTAGGCATCACCACTTCTTTATTTGAAACTGAGATCTTGACTCATGTTTGTTTCTGTTTTGTAAACTTCCTGGGGCAATCATATGAATAACTGGGTAGACAGTTTGTGTACACTGAGCATTAAGTAGTGTTTATAAATAAACTATTTGCAGAACATGTATCACCTTTCCTTTCGCTCATGTATTTTTTAACATTACATGTAGCTTGTTAGACGCTTCTATCCAAAGCGACTCACATTCTCAATACTGTGGGAAATCCCCACAGGAGCAATTTGGGGTGAAGTGTCTCAGGGACACAACGACATGCTGACTGCAGTGGGGTTTGAACCTGCTCAATTAATCGTATTTTAATCGCGATTACGATTATGGCTTGCAACGATTACGAAAACAATGTAATCTAAATAAAACGATAATTTTTTCAGTTGAATTATACTTAAAGTTCAGGGTAATCAACTGTTAAAAACATACTGTTCAAATGTTTTTTCTCCAATAAATTGATGTTTTCAAAGTAAATGGATAATCGTTTTTTAATAATCGTGATATCAATTATTGACCCAGTGGAGTGAGTGGAATATGTTGAATATGTTTTACCAAAATGTTGTTGGCTATATGTTAAGGAGTTTTCAGGTTGTGACAGTGCACTGCTACATGTTTGTTGATCTTGTTTATTGGTATTTATTATTTTGATATTATTTATTTAAATGTAGACATGAATGTATAATCTATTTTATTTTATTTTGTATTGGTTTTTCAGTTGATTACCCTGAATGTATAATTCAACAGTTAAAAAGTTCAAATTATTATTTGTATTTGTTTTAAAGTACAATAAATGGATGTTTTCAAAGTCAATGAATAATCGCATTTAATAATCGCAATTACAATTATTGACCCAAATAATCGAGATTATGATTTTTGCCATAATCGAGCATCCCTAACGTACACACAACCCACTGCGCCACACGCCTCCCCTTAAAGGTCCCATGAAAAAATGATGTGTCGGGATCCTGGTTCTGTTATATTTTCCTTTCTGTCTTTGTTCGCCAAAAAATAGCATCTTTCAGATATTTTACGTTACAGTGCCAACATTCTCTACTTATGCAAAGTCTAAAAAAATGCACATCTTGGCCTTGGGTGTTTGTAAAAAGGTAATTCTGTAAAACGTAATACAATTTGTGGTGACCCTGACAGCTTCTTCGCACAATTGAATTCCTTTAAACAATTCCCTCAAATGTCCTGCTTCTAAATCCTGTCAGCAGCAAAAAAAACATTTATGAACCTTTAAAAACCTTGTGATTTCTCTTCTTCTCCTTCACTCTTCTCCAGAACTTGAATCAGAACCCTCGCACTTTGCTGCCCAAGTTCTTCGGCCTCTACTGTGTCCAGTCGGGCGGGAAGAACATCCGCTTGGTGGTGATGAACAACGTCCTTCCCCGCGTAGTTCGCATGCACCTCAAATACGACCTGAAGGGCTCCACCTACAAGAGGCGAGCATCCAAGAAAGAGAGAGAGAAGGCCAGGCCCACTTTCAAAGACCTGGACTTCATGCAAAACCTGCTGGAGGGTCTGATGCTGGACCAGGACACTTACAACGCGCTGGTGAAGACCTTACAGAGAGACTGCCTGGTGAGTTAGAGGGGGGGACGGAGACACAAACAGCTGCTGTGTTAAAGCTCTTCACTGGAACCACTTCTATTTTGTCTAAGCTCAGATAGACAGGCAAGAGACATGGACGAAGGAGGGAGAAGGAGCCTAGGAGAGAGAGATCCTTCAGTGAGGGGGAGGGAGATCCTAGGCAGTTAGGTTTAGCGGAAAATTATAAGCATGTTTGAAGGAAGGATAAAGTTATACCCTAAGGCTGAGTCTCAAAGGGAAAGAAACAAACATAGGGTAGAAATGCAACAAAAAAGAAATGGAAACGTGCTGGAATAACCAGGATATTATGGGGCCTTGTTCAAAGATACTATTTAGAAGTTTTAGGAAATCTTTGGTACTAGTGCCTTTAAGGGAACCTCAGTCACTACACATTTAATCGAAATTGGTATGAAATCCACAATATTGGCTAGTGCAGTATTCACAGTTAACCCAATTTTTGGTAAAGGCAAAATAAGTGAGTATAAAGTGAGTAATGTTTTACCGACTTAATACAAAATCTTTGTTTGGTACAGATTATCATTTTTAGTAATAACGTGAAGAGTATTCATATATCGCAATAACTCTGAATGATCATCCTCTATTAAAGTCTTTAATATCACAAATCATACTGCAATTAGAAATATGAGTCAAACTAATAGCAGTTATTTGTGATGAAAGCTTCCCAAGGCCTTTACATAGAAGTCAGTCCACAGGCTGTTCTAGGCAACCAAGAAAGTCGAAGGAAGTTAACAAGTTTTGAGTTACGTTATAATCCTTTCACTCCTTGGCAATACAAAGCGATAATTATAAATGTAAAGTGTTACCTTTATTAACTTTTAATAAAAGAGGAGGAGGGAGGGAGATTGGATTGAAGAAGGCAGTGAAAGAAACAAAAGCTATTTACGAGAGTGTTTGGCATTCCCAGGATCCCTCGCTGTAAATTAGAGCTTTGTTACAGCACTGTGTTTAATAAGGGTTCTGCAGTGGTGGCCGGCCTGCCCTTGTCTCTTAAATCACCACCTCGTAATAACCTTCTCAGTGCACGTTCTTGTTAGCCAGTGTGATATACTCCCTATCTTATGCATAGTTAATTAGTGTGTGCATCACTCTGTATCGCTTCATGACTCCTGTCCTCATTCCCCCTGGTGCTGACACTGTTATGCACTCTGGATAAAAGCTTTGAGACAGATTTATACGTCACGTTTCCGTCAGTCACCGCTCACTTCCTGTCCCCTGCTCAGGTGCTGGAGAGCTTTAAGATCATGGACTACAGTCTGCTGCTCGGGGTTCACAACATGGACCAGGCGGAGAGGGAGAGGCAGATGGAGGGCTCCCAGGGCGAGAGCGATGAGAAGAGGCCCGTGGCCCAGCAGAAGGCCCTATACTCCACCGCCATGGAGTCCATCCAGGGGGGGGCGGCCTGCGGGGGGAACATCGACACCGACGACACGTGAGTCAAAGAGGCTGTGGCAAGAGAGCCGAGTGATAAATGTGACACTGAATAAAAGGGGGGAGTGCATCTACTAGACTTTAGGGCTTTGCATCTTCACTGGTCTCACGATTCGATTACGATTATCCTGTCCCCGATTCGATTTCCCGATGCATCACGATTCTATATTACTGCACATTGCTTCTTTTTCCTCAATGAATACATGCAGTAAATGCATTATTATGTACATTATTTAGAAAGTGCTTCAGAAATCAATAACATAAATGTCTTGACATTAATTTATAAACCAAAATAAATCAATTGTATAGTTCTAGGATTCCTATATCTCTGTGTGAAATTGTTCCATCCTCAAAAACTAATGCTTCTGCAGTCTAGCTGCAGCTTCTAGCGACGGTCTTCTGCTCAAAAAAGGACACTGAATGTCCTGAATGTGGCATCACAAACAAGACTTGAGTCTGAACACAGCAGACAACTGGAGTATTTACAACGGTATAAAAACAACAATACTGCATGTGGGTGCACATTTACATTCTCTGTCGTACAGTTACATAAATCCATGATTGTAGGAGATTAAGTTGGCTTCATCATATTTCAATAATTAAGTGAATAATAAAGTTTCTATCAGGTCACTCTCAGCCTGTCACTCATTATTTTCAGGGGGGGGCGGGGTTTGGAGCAGCAGA
>NW_011333040.1:19575289-19579633 GCF_000735185.1 Notothenia coriiceps
GAAGGACAACTCATTATATATCCTGCGGGCCAGTAGTAGGTGATTACATGTTATTAGACGTCCGCTCTAACGCAGAGCTATAGGTTTTATCTTAAATGTGGATATGATCATATGTCCTATCAAAACACAGTTGCCTGTTTATGTAGATAAATATTTAACTAACCATAATTTTGCACTCATTATATCTTGTCATCTCATTATTTTTCTTATTTATTTTGTTCATATAAGATAATATGTACTTGGTTGTTTCTTGTTTAAATTAAATTCCTTTATTATTTGAAATGATTTTATGTGCAGTCAATCCTTTATTAAGAAACGTAGCGATGGACACACACAGAAAAATGTAGCACACCCTTCTGTATGACATGCATACATTTGAACAATTTAAAGTGGACCTATCCGATGCGTTTGTTACTTTTTTATTTTATTTGTAGGGCCATTTATTCTTATAAAACATGTCTGTGAAGTTTTTTTTTATATTATATAACAGATCATGCATTGTGTTCATTTGTTTGCTCTTGTCTGTTTTTGCTGTTGTGTCTGTGTGACGTGCTTTTATGTTTGTGTTGTGCTGTGTCGTCTTCCTCCTCGCCCACTGCAGGAGAGGGGAGGTGCTCTGATCAGCTCTGGGCTCTCAGGAAGAGGGGGAGCAGATAAGAAGAGATCTCTGTCCTCGTGTTTTTATCTTATATGTTATATAGAGGTCATTATCATTGTTTTAAAGCTCTCAGATAAATAACAAAGAAGACCTTGTCCGGAAGATTTAAACTTTAACGGACATGTTGACCAGACTGAACTGAAACTCTGCCGCACAGTCCCCTCGTTCCTTGGAAGAGGCGGAGAGGTGGGTGTTTGTCATCTGCTGGTGGACTAGAGAATTATAGTGCTTGCCTCGACGGGGAGAGATTGCATTGAATTACAGCAGCAGGAGGCGCAAACGCTTGCCTCGGGGAGGGAGAAAAAGAGCCACAGCGGAGAATAAACAGAAGGGCAACCATGGCAACCATGCGCGGAAAGTCTTCTGCGCTGCTTTTGTGGCAGACTACAGCGCCACTTACAGGCCTGGCATATGTACTACAGCGTTTCGAGCGGCAATGGCCGGCCGTGCCCCAACCCCCCATTCCCCTGATAGGTGGAGAGTCGCCCATATAGGCGGAGCATCCGTTTTCTGACGTCAGAAAAATTAACGTCTGTATCAGCTCCGTTGCAGCCCCGTTTTTAGAGATTTAGGTACGGAGGAAAAGAGAGAGGGTTGTGAGTTCCCTGACACACCGGGGACACATATTCATGTATAAAAGACGTACAAAAGTGCATTTTGCATGATAGGTCCCCTTTAATTAAAAGTGTGCATGCATATTTATATGAATGAATGTATGTGGTTGTTTTTTTTAAATCCATCTTTCCATTTTGAATTGTATGTGCAACACATTTAACATCACACAAATAGTTTATTATCAACAAATCAGAAACAATTCACAAACAAAAAATACGTCATCCAGAAGGATTGGCCGCTCATATCAGAACATTTTATAAAATGTGTCATAGTCTTGTTTGCATAAATGTAACTGAAGCTTGCAAAGCATTTCAGAAAACCCCTTGGTATTTATAAGAGGTGATGGAAAAGCACCTCACATCTCTTTATATAGTGTGGGTTTACACTGTACATCATCACCAGATTGTTTTCTCTAATAGAGGCAGTCATCAATCTCTCCGCGCTCTCTCCTTACTCACTCCTGTCTCCCACTCTGAAACACAATGATACGCTAAAACAAGATATATGTGGAGCGAGCAGAAGCCCTGCTCAGCCTCCTGTGCGTCACTGCTGAGGTTCGCTGCTCTCTGTGGTTGCCTCCGTGAGGTGAATGCGTTCAGATGTTACTCATGGTGGAGTCTGGTAATGCAAATAAAAAAATGCTAATAACGACCAAGCCTTCACTTTCTCACTCTCCTCCATCCGTCCTTCCTTCTGTCTGTCTGTCTAAACCAAACACCAAGTGTCATCTGTCAGTCTGCAGTGTGATCTCACTCCGCTGCAACATGAATAATGAAGAGACGTGTCTGTACTCTGATCTGACTGCAACCTGTCACAAAAACGACTTTTGTTGGACTATATATTGTCTTTCAATACCATTCTATACCACTGATATCATGACAATATAAAAGCATTAAAAAGCAAAGATCAATTACGTTTTATTTCCTAAGAATGTAAAATATCCTAAATTCGATTCTAAATAAAATACAAATTATTAAGAAAGATAATAAAAAAAACAATAAATAAAATGGACTCACAGCTTTTAAGAATGAGCAAGTCTTATTCTGGTAGGGTACATGTTGGTGACATTCTTTTGTTAAAATGAATGTATGTAAACAAAAGGTCGGATTAAATCATCAAAATCATGTTCGGACTGTATACCATAAGGCCATAGTTATCTTGACAGAACTAGTCTTAATATTTTCTGACTTTTTCGACGGCTTGCTCTGCCTGGTCGTTTTAACTGATAAAAAAGAATTCCTGACAGTTTAATCTCCAATTAGCAATGGTTGGCTCATTTTATCTGTGCTCTAATGTCTCATTAATGTCTCTGTCTCTCCCTCAGGACACCGTGTCTGTCCACCGGCCAGGCTTCTACGCCGACAGGTTCTTCAAGTTCATGAGCAGCAACGTTTTCAAGAAGAGCTCCTGTGAGTTCAATTTACATCCACTCACTGCCTTACATAGTCAGACGAGGGCTGGGGGGAGAAGAGCTCAGACGCAAATGTCAGATGCCAGGCTTTTGTCTCTTTTACAGCCGAGCCTTGACAGGAAATCAGATACAGTTGCTACCCACCTGCCTTATTAGGTGCTGCCTCGTGTCATGTGAGAGTCTAACGTCCATTTGATCCTTGTGCAGTTCCTTTTCGTCTCCTTCCAAAGATTAACGAACACACAAATAATGATTTGTTGTGTAGGCCGAGGGCAGATCTGATATTTTCATTTTTAATTATTTGCGTTTTTACCTCAACTGACAATTTAAAGTTTTGTATTGTACTGCAGCCTCAACACATTGCTATTGATTAACAGGTCAAATACATCTGCTGAAACAGTACATTGATATATGTAAAGAGTCCGGTGCTATGATTTGTTTTAATCTGTGTAGAATTTCCCATTTGTACCCAGCCCAGGAATAACAAAGTGAAATGTGCTTTCCCATGTTTACAAAGTTATTGAAGGTGTCATTGTGCATTGCCCCTCAGCTCTGAAGTCCTCTCCATCTAAGAAAGGTCGCGTGTCGTTGTCGGTGCCCAAGTGTATCGGCCCCGGTGCCGCCTGGTCAGCCAGCCAGCTGCCGTCTGAGAGAGACGAGAACATCTACGACCTGAGGGGAGCTCGCAGCTTCCCCACGCTGGAGGATGAAGGTAAATCCCATCTGCATACAGAGTTGTAGTGCAGGGAGGATAACCAAATAAAGAAAATAGGAAACATCAGTTGTTTGAGTTTGGATGAGTAAAATGTTGTTCTGGAAGGTATATTCTGTCCCTTTTTAAACAAAACAACTTCTGATCGTTTGAACCTTTGGAAAACAACTGGCCTGTTAGCTGGTGTCATTGGAATCATAGGGCAGCACAGGCAGTACAGCACTTCATGCCTCCTTTTACACAATAAATGCAGCATGAGGTGCTTTTCAGTTTGAAAAATAGACAACAAATGTCACGGTTAATCATAAATATAACACTAGATAAAAAAAAAAAAGGTAAAGAAGAAATATGATACACAACATAATACCTGTAATAAAAAGGTGAAATAAATAATCTCAAAGTCATATACACTCATATCTATATGTGTGTGTCTCTTTCTCTTCTCCTCCAGGCCGAGCAGACCATCTTCCATGCACTCCTCCCTCGTTTGAAGAGGCCACCACAGCGTCTATTGCCACCACTCTCTCTTCCACCACCTCTCTGTCCATCCCCGAGAGATCCCCCTGTGACACCGTCGAGCACCCCCGATACAGGTGCTCACACACACCACACACACACACACACACACACACACACACACACACACACACACTGAGCAAACCGTACAATAAGATAAATGCTTTTTCTGACACGTTATCTACGCAAGTACAGTTGACATTGCCTTTGATATTACTTTATTGTTGAAGCAACATATTGACAAAGTCTTCGATAGCTGAACTGAAATTTATGATTATCTTTCCTTATTCTGTGTACCGTAATTTTCGGACTATAAGCCGCGCCTTTTTTCCCATTTTTCGACCCTGCGGCTTATATAACGGTGCGGCTAATCTATGGATTTTTTACAGCCTTAACGCTCGCACAGGGACCTCCTAAATCTACTGGATTTAC
>NW_011333040.1:19579678-19582126 GCF_000735185.1 Notothenia coriiceps
ATCAAGGTTACTATCAGCCTGTCACTCATTTATTTTCAGGGAGGGGGCGGGTTTGGAGGAACAGAAAGGAGACCGGGTGATCGTGGAAGGCTTTTTTCCTCCCGCCTTCACCAAACTTTAAACCTATGCTTTACACACGGTATATATCAATCTGAGATAGCAAGTAGGACATTAATACTCCTGCAATCCAGAAATTATCTAAATCTCACCAAAAACCTGACATGTAACGCAAGTATAAAAAAATCATAAACCACCCTGTGTGTCTGAGCCGCAGCATTACGGAGTGATTCAGAGCGGGTCCTTCTGCTGTTGGTTCTGGACTAGTGATTGTGTTGGCGGATGAAGCAGACTGCTCCGTGTCTGGTGTCGCTGTCCCGTCTGTTCCCTGATCTCTCCGTCAGAGACCGATTTGATATTCAAGTGACAGAAAAAAAAAAACGTTATTGAAAAGCCGCGGCCGGAAAATCAGGAAGCAACGTTACTACGCTATAATCGATTTATGTTCTGTCACTGCATCGATTCAGAAACACCCACGTCCGCATCGCGATGCATCGTAGAAACGATTCATTTCAACACACCTACTAGAATTGCACTTTCATGCCATAGCACTAAGAATAAATAACGTTGAATACATACAGTAAGATAACAAACTTTATCCGTTGCTCTTTTTCATCAAACTCAGTGCTTACACTCTCATTCCTCACCACTTTAACTTTTCTAGAAAAGCTTTTTCAAACTCTTCTCGTGAAACTGTTTGATTTACTTTCATTGTTTACACTTCCCCACACACTTTCATTGCTGTATATGACTATTAAGTTGCTTAAAGTTAACATACTTTTTATTGAAGCTTTATTTATTCATCCTCATTGCAGGATGGGCGGTATCCCAGCTTGGAATGGGAAAGGAGAGAGACTTCTTCTCTACGTTGGAATCATCGACATCCTGCAGTCCTACAGGTGAGCATCACAGTAGTCATGAGATTAAACGTCATCACCAGCTTCACATCTTCCAGTGCGACAGGCTGGAGATTTTCATCAGAGAACTTTATGTACACACTGTGTCTTCTGTAGCAGCCATGCTCCAAATAAACTCCATCACTTCAGACAACACATTTAATGTTATTGGCCTACACTATAATATGACATTTGTAACATTACTGCGTTAAACTTTGTTTCCCTCCTCTCTCTTTCTGCAGGCTAATCAAGAAACTGGAGCACACGTGGAAGGCTTTGGTTCATGACGGGGTACGTTTCGTAAACACACATAAACACACTAATACATTAAATCATACTCATCCATATCTCAGTGAAAGACACTGACTCTTCCATTTACAAAATGGTTATTATTTTGATCTTGACTCTTTTCATCCTACCGCATACTGTGTGGATCGTTTTGTTTACACGCATTCGGGCCCTCCTTTAGGAGATTACACAACAATATCAACAAGTTACATTTAGCGAGGCATCACACAACGGCATTTCTGTTTTTGGATCTTCCTTTTTTTAAATCTTTTTCTGTGTGTCTCTGGCAGCTTGTCTCCTCCCCTATGTGTGAACTTTCTTTTAACTTGGAAGACTAAACTCATTAATATCCTGCGGGCCCAGTAGTAGGTGTATTACATCTTATTAGACGTCAGCTCTAATCAGAGCTATAGGTTACTTAAATGGGAATGAAATGCCTATCAAAAGACACAGTTGCCTTTTATTGAGTTAATATTTAACTATAATTTTGCACTCAATATACGCTCATTCTCATTATCTTTCTATTATTGTCATAAAGATAATATGACTTGAGTTTTTCCTTGTTTTAAATTAAATTTCCTTTATTTAATTTGAATGATTTATGAGCAGTCAGCCTTTATTTAAGAAACGTAGAGAGACACACACAGAAAATGTAGCACACTTTCTTGATGACATGCATACATTTGAACAATTTAAAGTGGACCTATCATGCTATATTTGACAAATATATTGTAGGGCCATACCTATATAAAACATGTCTGTGAAGTTTCTTTTTCAAAATACCAAACAGATCATGCATTTTAGCCATGCCTCATTTCGCTCTATTTGCTCTATTCCAGGCCTGTTTTTGCAGGGGCTGATTCTGTGACGTAGCTTTAATGCAAATGAGCTGCAGCTGACCACGCCCCCCTGCAGGAGAGGGGAGCGTGCTCTGATCAACTGCTGGGCTCTCAGAAGAGGGGGAGAAAAAGAGATCTCTGTCCTCCGTGTTTTATTCTTATATGATTATATAGAGTCATTATTCATTTGTTTTAAAGCTCAATAAATAACAAAGAAGGCCTTTGTCCGGAGATTTAAACTTTAACGGACCATGTGACCGGCGAAAAAACTGAACTCTGCCGCAGCGGTCCCCTCGTTCCTTGGAAGTAGGCGGACAGAGTGGGTGTTTGTCATCTGCCAGTTGGACTACCGGGAGAGAATTACAGCG
>NW_011333040.1:19582298-19593260 GCF_000735185.1 Notothenia coriiceps
CGACCACGTGCGGGCTCGGCCTGTGGACCGACCGGGACAGGACGTAGGTGGTGGTGGTGGCAACCCCTGAACCCTCCACGAAGGTGGCCGACGGGGCCCTTCTTGCCCTAGTCGCCCCGTCAGTTCCTCCTCCTCCTCGACCGTCGACCGAAGCCCACGACTACTTCTCGACCTCCCTCGACGACGTCGCCGACGGGACGAGGGTCCGTGGAAGGGTCTTTGGAGCGACACACTCCCCCGACCTACCCTACACACTTCTCAATCACGACTAGGGTTCCGAAGTTTCAGCGATTGGGGGGGAGCCTGTTTTAATTCTGGGGGATGGCCAGACAACACAAATTGTGTGTAAGGTGGAAAGTTAATTTGAAGTGTGTCATGAAAACTGCAATACAGGATCACACTGCTTTATGTCTAAATTTGTGTTATTACTCATCACGACATTTAATAGTTTGTCTCCGGACACACCAAAATCCTTGTTTTCTTTGTTGGTGAGCATCTGTGTGTGTTGGTGTGTGTCTTGTGTGTGTGTTGTGTGGTGTGTGTGTGGCTGCGTTGTGTGTGTGTGTCGTGTGTGTGTGTGTGGTGTGTGGTGTGTGTGTGTTGTGTGTGTGTGTGTGTGTGTGTGTTGTGTGTCGTGTGTTTGTGTGTGGTGTGTGTGTGTGTGTGTGTGTGTGTGTTGTGTGTGTGTGTGTGTGTGTGTGTGTTGTGTGTGTGTGTGTGTCTTCAACGGTTGGTAACCTCGGTAAATAACCCAGTCAATGTAGTTGGTGAAGGACCCCCGTCGTCCCCGTCTTCCTTCCGTCCTGTTTCGATAATCTCGTTTGTTCGACCGACTTTTGGGGTGTCTACTCATTCACCACACACACACACACCACACACACACACACACACACACACACACACACACGACCACACCACACACACACACACACACACACACACTCACACACAACACACAAGAACACAAATCGACGAATTCTGTTTCTAAACGGTCGACCGACACGTGACCCGTTATTAGTCATCACAAGAACCGGTCCTAGTAAGTGATAAATCTTTCCTAAAATTCTTTGTAGGTGTAACGAAAGAGTCGAAGGACAGACACTCGATTTTCGGGAGTCTGACTCCTTTTCGGGCCGGCAGACCGGGACTCCCCCCTTTACGTTTCGACTTCAAACGTAGATCTCTAACCGATCTGTTTAATCCCCCCCCCCCTACAGACTGGGAAGTTGTGCGTAGGAGAGGTAAAGTAAACTATACAGAAAATATTTTCATATATATAGATGAGAAACACGCGAGGACGTATTAGTTTTTGACTATTTTAGAAGATATAAATATTACACATATAGTCTGAGAAATTCACGAAATTATAGGTAAAACGAGGGGAAAAAAGATGTAAGACCGAAAATGATTAAATCTTCTACTTCGATAAAACAGAAAGGAGTGGCGGAGGTCGTGAGAAGTGTACTTTGTAAGACAGAGTAAAAGAGAAAGTTTAGTTCATTCAACAGACGTTCGACGATGAAGACGACGTGCCAATCACAGATATCTACTTTGTAAGCAAAACCACTCCACACACACACACACACACACACACACACACACACACACACACACACACACACACACACACACACACACACACACACACACACACACACACACACACTTTTAGATTACTTCAAATCCATGTTAAGCTTAAATGAACACATCTCCCATCACTTCTCATCTTTTTAAGTTTGACCTCTTATTTTAGCCATCATCTCATCTTTGATATTTAATCAGGGCCATTGTGTGTCGTCACTGATATGAGCTATATTTGTAATTAACAATGTACTTATGATCATAAAGTCAGTATAAAGCTACATGATATCCCACAGAGGCGTTGACCGAAGGACCAAAGAAAGGAAGTAGCGACTCAGGCTGGTATGGGAATAAGAGTGTGTGCAGTTATTGCTTGCAGTGTGTGAAACATGTCGACATTTGGGAAATAGACTTTTGAGTTTTCTTCAGAGAGTTATATGAGAAGATAAGCACAAAACCAAGTTCAACCAACATATCAAACATTTTAATCAGTAGGCTTCTGAGGTGCTAGAAGATAGATTCTCTTTGTTTTGGACAGACACAAAGTACCCGTTTCCCCTGTGTCCAGTCTTTATGCTAAGCTAAAAGCCTGCTGGCTGTTGCTTCATATAAGTGTGCAGACATGAGTGTTATCCATCTTCTCATCCAACTTACAACAAGAAAGCCAATAAGCATGATTCCCAAACTGTAGAACTATTTAACACTATGTTGTGAACACAGTGTATTGCAGTGTGCACTCTGGTGCTGAGTGTTTGCAGATTGATATTGCATGTCAACACCATTTTGGAGTTCCTGTTTAATATGATAAACTGACACACTCAGCAGCTCATTCTGAGTGAATAACAACCAAGCGTTTGCAGTCAGCTCGTGTGTGTGTCAGTCTAGCAGATGATCTAGTTATCAGATAGTGTCGTGTTGGTCTAAATGTTCCCAAAAGCACAGCTATGAATCAATGTACGAGTGTCAGGTGGAGGATGGAAAGTGGAGCCAGTGATCAAAGTGTCAGATAGAAACTTTCCCACCCGGCTGCAGGCCTGCTGAGTGTCCCCTATCAGGAATCAAACACCCTCTAATGTGGCAGGAGGAATACTAATGGCCGACAGGTTAGTCAAAGAGCTCCCTGAGTTATTTAACAGGCCTCTCATCTGACCGGCTCCGTCTGATGCTCAGTTCAAAGGCCGGACACTCAGCAGCAGGGGGTCTGTGGCGCTGCTCGAGGTGAAGTGAAGTGACACTGTGGCACCCTGAAGTGTAACTACACAGAAACATGCTGCAGGGGGGGGGGTGGGACTGAGGGAAAGTCATCTGTTTCAGAAGCTGATTACATGCTGCGGGGATCCAAACTTCACACAGATTATGTTCCGGTAAATTATAGGGCAGTAACAATTTGTTTAAGCTTTATTCATAATGCTTATAAATCAACATTTTTGCATTTCTTATTTAATTTGAACCCAGTATTTGTGCACAGTTGCAGATTACAATTAGGCTAGACTAATATTATAAGTAGTATATTATTTGTAAAATTATTCCAGCTGTGGATATTTCTAATAAATCCAGAGTGTTGCACTCCAAAAGACCATCATTCAAAATAAGTCTAAATATATTTGTATAATAAGGTATATGTTATTTTTTTAATTCCCAACATGATTTAATCTGATGACACTTTCTGCTTCAATATATAATTGTTGCTCTTTTCCACTGAAGTAATAACTTTAAATAAAGGTTACTTGAGTTTTGTTTCTTTTGGGACAATGACATCAGACAATAAA
The DNA here is from genome assembly GCF_000735185.1 of Notothenia coriiceps. Lineage (NCBI taxonomy): Eukaryota > Metazoa > Chordata > Actinopteri > Perciformes > Nototheniidae > Notothenia > Notothenia coriiceps. The sequence goes on from NW_011333040.1 coordinate 19,585,649, forward strand.
AACATATTTTTAAAAAAACGAAAAAACAGAACTACTTTGGAAAAAAACTAATTTCAGTCAGTTCTGCTGTTGAGGTGCTCAATCCACCATCTGATCATCCTTTGTGTTCCCTCTCTGTTGATGCTTTCTCCATCCTCATCATCATCATCACTTCTGACATCCCACACAAATCACGTTTCTCCATGGCTGCTCAACCTCACATGGTGATGCTCAACATTCACACTGAAAAATCAAGAACCTCGAAACAATGTCACTTTTATCGCCCCTGTATCCATACTTTATAATTGCTTCTCATATCCTTCAGGTTTTGGAGTAGTTTCAAGGGAAGCAAATGAATTGATTTTATCAGTGGGTTTGGTTGACTAGGTTGATGTTTCATAAAATAAAATCAAAATAACTCAGTGGTCAGTCCTTCTTCGCCCCCAGCAACTTGCATTTCTTTTCACAAGTAAAATAATTAGACCCTGATGCTGGCATTTGTTTAGTGCACATGTAAACTGCAGATTTACACACTAAGACTTAGAGGACAGTGTTTTTCAAAGCATTGAGTCATACAGTAAGGAAGGGTTAGGGAATATGTCAGAATTTTTAAACAAGAGCTGGCACCATTTGTGGTCATGTTGCACCTCGGGGGAAACACAGCGCATCTTTCAGCTGTGAGATTGAAGGGACTCAGGTGTGTGTGTTGTTGTTGTGTGTGTGTGTGTGTCTGTCTGTCTGTCTGTCTGTCTGTCTGTCTGTCTGTCTGTCTGTCTGTCTGTCTGTCTGTCATCAGTTCACTGGTTCCTCAGGGTGGCTCGTGACTAAATTATTCAGCATCGGCACTCTCCACATTCACTTTTTCATGATTCACGCTCTGCTCCCCTTCACCTCTGTCATCCACATCTGATTGTTATTCGTATTGTCTGCTAGCCCTCTTCTTCAATTCTTCACCTCCATCCTCCTCTGCGCTGTTGTCACATTTTACCCCTACCCCTAAAAAAAGGTTCACCTTACCCTGTTTCCATCTTATCCTGAAATCAGTCTCCTCCGGTTCTCTTCATTCCCTCAGCTTTGTCTCTCTCCTGTGACGGCCTCATGAGTCACGATGAAAGTGCTGATATACTTTTGTGTCGTGTGGAAAACAGAGTTGCTGCCAGACTTGTTAATCTAACTGTCACCGCTGATTTACCCACAGTATCTCACACGCATTCAGAACAGTGTTTTCCATTTTCACCTCATCATGTTATTGCACTTTTCCTCCCCTGTCACCCTCTGTCTTGCATTTCATCTCTTTTTTGTTTGTCTCTGTGCCATACACACATATTGTTGTCAGTTTCCCGATGGGAGGACCTGGGTGGTCTCTCCTTTCCGACTGAGGAAGAAATGCCAGTCCAGTTGGCCCGTAAGTGAGATGGTGTTAGTATTATAGCCGGTTGCTGTCCTGGCATTAGAATAGATTAGTCCGAGTACATCGCCGTGGTTTTGTGACACAATATGGTTTTAACTGCAGCTTGTGTGATGTGTTAAAGGGGCCCTATTCTGCTCATTCTCAGGTTCATATTTGTGTGCCTCTACTGTGACATGTCTCCATGCTTTGATGTTCAAAAAGCTCTTTATTTTTCTCATACTGCCTGTGCTGCAGCACCTCTTTTCACCCTCTGTCTGAAACCAGAGCCCACTCTGCTCTGATTGGTTAGTTGGCGGGATCTGTTATGATTGGTCATCCGCTTAGAGATGTCCCACCTCTTAGCCTATGAAGTACAATGTTTTGGAGCGCTAGCCAAAAGAAGAACGAGTGTTTCATAGTGATGTCACTGTGTTACAGAGGTAAACAACGGAGTACAATAGAGGCGTTTCAAGCTGGGGGGCAGGGGGGGGGTTGGAACTTTGGAATTTTAGCCTTTGCAGACCATTTACATGCACCCTAACCCTAGATAACCATTACAGGTGAGGGAAAACCCCAACAAGCATAATAGGGCCCTTTAACCTCATGTGTTTGTGTGATTGTGTTAAAAACTAAAAAAAAACACTACCTATTCTTCAAATAAAATGTGCGATGCAGATAAAAAATATTTACTTGGCAGTCTTTTTTCTTTTTTTTTTTAATCTTTTATCATCTTTTTTGAATCCCCATTTGCTTCCTCACTCACTCACAGCCTCCCTCCTCCTCTATTACACCTGTGTGAATGTGTTAGGTTCATCGTGCTGAGTTTTGCGTGAGTGTGTGTAAACATGTGAAATCAACCTACACCAACAAACCTAAAGGGCCGGTACCTTAAGTAACCTACAGAAGCTTTTATTGACATTATGCAAAGTGCTCGTTTGCTTGTTGAAAAGGAGACAAACAGCTGTTGTCGCGTTTTGCTTTGACTGAGGATGCTCTGTATGAATTTCCTGGCATCCTGGCTTTCTCCCCATTCTTCCATCCCGGTCCTCATCCCCCCCCCCCGAGGCTGATGCCGCGACCCATTCCCTTGCTCTGCACACTTCATTTTCATTAAGAAATATGATTTAAACACGTCAGTCAGACCCATCGTAATATTGCAATTCCTAAAATCACTCTTTGTTCCGAAACAACCTGTTATCTGCCAAATTTTCATCTCTGTGTTCAAGTGTGCTAACCGCCAAAAGGATTACAACATCCTTTTACAATCTTTAACAGTTTTACACCTACTTGATATGTCAAATTCACACTTTCCGATGTCTCTCAGCAACATTTCCTCCTATTTGCATCCCTAATTTTCATTTCCTGTCTTGTCTTTTCTTCTCCTGTGATCTCCCATGTCTTTCTCCTGCCTGCCCCTGCTGCTTGTCTCTGTGCCTCTGGCCTGTCCTCTGTCCCTCTGGCCCCCTCTGCTGTGGTGGGTGTGTAAAAACAGCCTCAAGACGACAGGACCTGGGTGTACTCTCCGCTACACTATGGCTCAGAGTCTAAGGCCATGCCAGATGGGGATTGGGAAGGAGAGACAGTAAGTGAGAAGCATCGGACTAAAATAATGAAGTACAGGAAAGTCCCAGGTATAAAATCAGTTGTGTTTCATTTGGGGTAACAAAGATGGAAAGGATCAGGTGTAACGTCAGGTTAGAGCTGCGTGAGAAGCTTCTACAGTAAATGTAGAAAAAAAAAGCTCAGGTTCGAAAGGCTGGCCAGAAAACCACCCCTACATTACAGCATTCATTTCTCATTGACACGTTGGTGGAAATGGTCACTTGCAGCTTGCATGACCATTCAGTCCACGAGCAGCCATCCTGTGTCCCTCCCACAGCAAACCACATCGCTCTGCAGGAAGCCATCACACTCATGCATCACCACACTCCCACACCCATGCTGCTAGACATTCACACTAAAAATATGAACATTAAACTCACCTCATTTAATCAACCTGAGGTAATGTGGTGGATTTATTTTTATCCTAATATATATTAACTCTAGACCTTTTTTGGTCATTTGAGTCCATTGAGTTTATTTAAAGAGTTTTTCTCTTATTTTCAGTGTGAGGGTTTATATTTGAAACGTTCCTACCCCCGATAGAGCCATCTGCCTCTCAGTAAAACTTTATTTATATAAAGTCATAAAAACGTGCGGTTAAATAAAAAAAGTGGTCACTGTTTTATGAGGTTGTGTTACGCAGGCTGCCCCTCTACTTTGTTTTGTGTTGCAGAATTATGCTCCAATAAAGTGTCATCAGCCATTGAAATTTTTTGACCTGCTTATTTTATTTTTCATCTGCTCCGACACATCTTTACACCAGGGATCTCTGAATTTAACTTCCGTGGAGAGATTTCTGATGAATCCAGTTAATTCAAAAGACATCCAAAAAATGTGTTTGGAACATAAGATCATATTTAACTTGATCCCTGTTTCACATAAGCATGATGATCAGCAATTCTGAAATGAACTGGCTATATGGCTATCTTTTAAAAAACGACTTCTATACTGCAGAAACAGGAGGCCATTATTTTAATTTTAATTATGCAGCTAATGTGATTTCATATAGTCTCAGGAAACTCCTACTTTGCAGCATTACTTGATGATAGCTGTTCCTCTTAATCCACAGCAGATATTTGTTAGAGGTTGAATTAATGCTCGCTCAGATTGAATGGCACGAATCCCTTCACTTCTGGTTTTCAGTTACTCTGTGTGCTGTTTTTTCAGATTTCCGCTTGCCTTACCTATCCTAGTTCCCTATTTCCTCCTGACTCACTGTTTCACTATCATGTCCAACTGATGCATGAGAGGATACACAATTGTATTTCCCCAGGGTGTAACAATCTTCTCATGCATTGTTGTGTGCACTCTGCCTAATGCATTGACTCTGTGTGTCTCCAACAGTAAACCCTGTTCTCTGGCAGAGAGGAGCGAACGTCTCAGTGGAGAGGAATCGTCGGTCTGAAGTCCGGACCTCAGCGGTAGCAGCAGGATCTCTGTCTGAACCAGGACTTAAAACATACAGAAACTGAACACACTGAGGGAAAAGTGACTTGCGTACCAGAGGGGAAAAAGTGGGGAACGTCACTGATTTCCAACCATCCCTGCCTTTCACCCTTGACAAAAAAGAAAATTATACCGATTTAATAATAATGTGTATGTGTGACTTACAGTAGTGTGTGTACGGCTGTAGTCTTAAGTGTTTGAAATACATGACAGATCATAGTAACTTACTGTGCCTATGAGAAGTATTCACTCCACTTGGAAGGTCTCATGGCCACATTAAAACTTCAATGTTATAAGAACAATAACACATGATTACTTCAAAGTGATGTGAATACTTTTTAAATGCATAGTACAGTATGTTCTAGTTCCCACAAGCACAGCTCTCTTAACAGGCTTTACAGGCGTGACCCCTCACTCTGCAGGGCAGCACACTGAACTGTGCATGTTGTGGATTTATCAGGATAAGCCCATCAACCCTCCTTGGTACTGACTTTACTCTTACCTAGCATCAAAGTTTCTTTCAGCAACTAAACGAAAGAAACACAGAAGGTTAGACGTCATGACATGATTTTGGGTTAAGATTGGCCTTTAAACTCACAATGTTGCTCCTGCACGTGGTCACATGGAGATGTCATTTTGCTGATGAGGAGTGAGTGTTCAGGCCTGTGCTGTTGGAGGGTTGTGCTTGTGCGCATAGAACTGGAGTGTCAATAATAACCATTGTTCGGCCAATCACGTAACATCTAGACCTGTCCTCACATTTCCAGTAGGGATTTCATGCAGCTTATTTTACAGAGGGAAGAATTTAAACACATCATTTCATTAGTCAATATACACAGTGATGACGACGTGTTTCATTCATAGCATAATAATGTATTTATATCTAATGTTTTTTGTAACTTTTCTTCTTTTACTTCTGTGAGCCTTCATTTATTTTTTCTGTTTGTATTTTTAGCTTTTACTGTTTGCTGGTGTTTTAAACTTTTAATTGCTTTAAATGTTTTTGTTTTACTTTGCATCCAAAGACTTTTTCATTTTTGCTTTGATAATTTCAATCCTGCAGCTTTCTTTGCTTTTGCTTTTACATCACGTTTGTCGATTTCAGTCAGTGTTACGACTTTTTCCACTACAGCTCTTGTTTAGAAACAAAACAGGGCTTATGACGTTAGCCTTCGAAATAGAAAGGCATTAATTGCAACACTAAGGCAGCAGACATTGTCAGTCATTATGGTCACATTCATATCATTGCAATGTCTTCCAGTGTTGCCCTATTGTTGGACAGATGCACACAAATCATATATAACAATAACACATGTATTTTATTTTAGGTTGGGGGGGAAAGCATATCAGTGACAGATGCTATATCTGGTCGACATCCTCAGAATAAGAAAAATCTATTGACAGGATATTTCCAATGTTTGTAGATGTAGAGCATCAGTTGTAAGTATTTGCAGTTGATATTGTACCTGTTATCTGTATATTTGAATGAACACAGTATGCTGCAGTGTGGGGAGACACAGTAGTTTGTAAATGGGTTGAATGTTGTTTGCACTTATCAAGAGGACCTGAAGATAAAATAGTGAAAGAGGCCAAATAAAACATACATCACATTATCTTCATTTCTGCTCACACAGGCTGATATGTGGCAGCATTTCTTTAAGGATTATCAAGTGTGTGTGTGTGTGTGTGTGTGTGTGTGTGTGTGTGTGTGTGTGTGTGTGTGTGTGTGTGTGTGTGTGTGTGTGTGTGTGTGTGTGTGTGTGTGTGTGTGTGGTCAATCACAGTCATTGTAGCGTTAGTGTTTACTGTCGTCTCTGTGGCTGACATCGTAGGACTCTCAAGTTCGACAAACTGATTTTTTTATCTAACTTCAGAAACTGTATCTTCAGTGGGTCGGTGCGTTTCTGTGTGTGTTAGTGAGGGAGGACACATTAATGTCGGACATTGTGAAGTAGAAATCAGTTTGTTCCCATGACGTGCAGTGGCCATTTGTAATCAGTTTGCTGTTGTTTATCAGATGGAAACCATAGCAGCAATATTTTGTAAAAAAAGAAAGTCTAGCTTTTACGTTTTTATTGCCTTATTGAGAAAATCAACATGTAGGCCTTTCGTTTATATTTTTTTCACTTGTGCTGTTGTATTTATTTTTATTTCTCATAGTTGTGCTCCTGCGAATGTGTACATAAAATTATAAATACATATATAAAGATATACAAATATATTTTCCATTTGAATCGGAGAATATTATTTTTATTTGGTTTTATTTTTGCTGCTGGGCAAGAAATGATTGCAATCTACATAATTTACTGTACCATATTCTTCAGTGTGTTTATGGAGATTCAGCTGATGTATATTTATGGTCTATAAACCACAGCTGTTTCTTTGTAAGATATCCAACATTGAGAGATTTGTGGGTTTTACTGTACATGCAAATCAATAGGGATTCTTCCAACTGTTCAGCTGTGTTGTGTACGTGTTTTAAAATCGCTGTGTGCCCTCATCTAATAGGGAGAGTCCTTTACAGAGACATAGCATGATTTCAAAATGAATATGCATATCAGAAATGTGTATTTATGTATATCTGTGTATATTCATCTATTTATACGTGAGGATAAATAGATGGCTGTATGTGTGTGTGTTTTGAATCAATCAGAATGAATACAAAATAAAGCAGTTCTATGAATTGTTGTTCATGGAGATAATGTCATATGATATTATTATTGATTCTTGGTTGAGAAATATTCTAAGCAGAAATTGAAATTAGATATGACCAAGTTATAATGGTCATATAAGTAAATGGTACTTTCAATTGTACGGGTAAGTATGACAAAATGTGCAAGGAAAGTTTGTTTATACAGTATAGTACATTTCAACTCAAGGCTTTCAAAGTGCTTTACATAAAACTCAAATCAATAAGATATAGTGCAACAGAAACAAATTATAAAATGACATTCAAATACATTTAAATAAGACATTAAAGGTCACCTATTATGCAAAATCCACTTTTTCCTGTCTTGTATACATTATGTTACATGTGTCCCCTCTGTGTAAAGAGATTCGGAAAGTTTCAGGAAAAAAGATTCGCTCAGTTTTTGTCCTGATCCACTTAAATAAAAACCTGTCTGAAAATGAGCTGATCAGATTTTGGCCACTTTATGATGTCATAACGATTTTTGGCTTGTGTAACCATTAGCC
>NW_011333040.1:19593272-19599818 GCF_000735185.1 Notothenia coriiceps
CCCCCCCTTATCACCTGAATCTCCTCCTAGAGCACCATTGCGTTCTTTTTAACCAAATATCTCTCAGAGGGGAGTGGATCCTTATTTTCATCTGAAGTAACAGACAGAGAATCAGTGCTTTTGAAACAGGGCTGAAACAGAGGGGATTATGGGATGCTACAATGCATGATCTGTTTGGTATTTGGAGCCAAGCACTTCAGATAAATGTGTTGTATATATCTGAGACCTATGATAAAGTAATGAAAAACAGTATAATAGGGGACCTTTAAAAAGCCAATGAATAACGTTAAAATAAAACAAGATAAAATAGAATAAGACAGATATAAAATACAAGAATAAAAGTAACAGGGCAGTGTAATATATGAATAGTTATTTGATCTATTCAAAAATAGCAGCAGAAAGTACAGTTAAATAAAACTGAAAATGAAAATATTGGCTACATCAAAGGTCACAAAGAGTTAGTTTGATGGGAGTCTGACCATTGGCTCGCCCCCAAAGTGTTAGACAGTGTACATCAATATCCAGGTCTGTTATTGGGACCCATATCTGCACAATGTGGCTGTCAGAGCTGGTTATGTCTGTTCAATTGTGGTCACTGAAACATTCACATTACTTTTCTCTAGAGTCTAGCACAACCAGAGACCAACTGTTCATTCCTTCCAGTAGAGGCTCTGCTTTTCCACTGGCAACCAGCATACCATTGGAGTAATATCAAATCTAGTTTTCCCTGTCATTTCAAGAATACTGAAAAAGAATTGCCTCATAAACAGTCTAAGTCGGAGCCCTATAACCCTCAAGTGAGCAGACCTGACAATCTACTGTGTCCACTGAGGAAGAATTAGGTGATAGTGGTATGCAAATGGACATTAATGCATTGCTTCATTAATAACCTGTCTTTGTATATGATATCCTATGGATGTATAGTGTATTGTCTATCGTGTAATTCGGGCCTTATAAGTTGTCGTACCAGAACTTTTTTCTTGAAATTGGGTAATATGTTTTTACGGTTTATACCCCTCAATCCTATAAAAAGAAGATGTTGCTCAATCTATTATACAGGAAAGCGCAGGGCGTAGTCGTTTCGAGACAGGCCTTGCTCACAGCTCTCCGTGATGATTGGTTGATGTGTGTGTCAGTGAATGTGACAACAGTTTTCATTGGTCAAAAAGGACGTTCCTGTCCTCACGTGCTTGGGCTCTTCCTTGAAGGTGGTGCCTACTAGCTGCCGGTTGGGAAGATTGTTGTTGTTTGTTGGGAATAAAGTACTTTAAAAGTACAAAAACTGGTCTTACAACATGGGAACCCGTGATGATGAATACGACTACTTGTTCAAAGGTAATTTCTTCTTTAATAGTGAATGAATGACAGCGTGTTACTCTTCTTTGTGAGTACGATGACAGCAGCACGAACTGAGGAAGTGATCTAAGCCAATGCTAAAGTTAGCTTCACTAGTAACCAAGAGGCAATCGATTACATTAGTAACCCATGTAATCACAATGTTAAGTTAACCTATCGATGTGTAAAGCTAAAACGTCGTCTTTAATTGATGTAGACCGTTAACTCGAAAACCAATTAGAGAATCCGGTGATGGCAGCTAACGCCAGAGACCTAGCAAGCTAACGTTTAAGCAAGTAAGCTAATGTTAGCTCGATTGCTAACATGGTAACTTAGCGACGAGGACTCAGTAAAACCATCACATGATACGAAATTCAGTTTTAAAATAAGTGCAAGCTATTTTACAGACACCATATGTTGTCCAAGAAAGTAGCTTTATTTTTATAATTTTCCCACTTTACGAGCCATCTTGTGTTAAGGCTAAGACTACTTAGCTAACTAGCTAACATAGTCCAGCAACGTTGCTTGAAATACAGAATACCTTTACTTTACCTTTATTCACCTAGAAATAATTGTAATTACAAGTTAGAAAAATACACATCCAGGTGGAAAACAAAAACTACCAGTAACAGCATTTTAAGAAATAATAATACTAGGTGTAACATTAGTAGTGTGATAGCAGTCATGTAACAGTAGTAACAGTGGAAGTATATATTGCACAGTTACTTACAGATTTATTACAGTCGTTGAATTGTATAACGAAGAGTCAGCAGTCAGCAATATAATAATGATGATGAAGAGGTGTGTATGTGTGTGTATATGTATGTATATATATTGCACACAAGTGATATTGCACAACAGAGGTGTTATAGTCGTGTTGTTGTATTTGAGGTGATCTACCAGGGGCCATGATGGTTGTAAAGTCTGAGCGCTTCCGCTTATAGGGAAATAAAGGAGGTGGATAGGAAGTGACATCCAAGGCCATTTATAATGGTCAACCATAATAATGGTCACAATAGGAAGGGAACTAAAAACTATTTTAATGTGACTTCTAAATTACTAAATATGCACTCTATGTTAGTGCAAAAAAGTATCCTAACCCCTAGCATGACCGTACCCAGGGCTGCTGTTTTAATGTTTTTGTGCATTGTGTTTCTAGTCGTTCTAATCGGAGACTCTGGAGTGGGGAAGAGTAACGCAGGTTACTCTTCCCCACTCCAGAGTCTCCGATTAGAACGACTAGAAACACAATGCACAAAAACATTAAAACAGCAGCCCTGGGTACGGTCATGCTAGGGGTTNGACGGTTAACGCCGCGAATCGTACGTTTTTGAGTCGAAACAAAGAGCGGGAGTACAAAAAACAACAACTCGGTCCTTGCGGCCCGGAAAAGAGTCGGACCTCAAAATCGAGTGTCTGTCTTCGGACTCTTTCGTTACACCTACAAAGATTTAGGAAAGATTATCACTACTAGACCCGGTCCTTGGTGTATGTACTAATACCGTCACGTGTCAGGTCGACCGTTTAGAAACTCGAATCGTCGATTTGGTCGCTTCTTGGTGTGTGTGTGTGTGTGTGTGTGTGTGTGTGTGGTGTGTGTGTGTGTGTGTGTGTGTGTGTGTGTGTGTGTGTGTGTTGTGTGTGTGTGGTGTGTTGTGTGTGTGTGTGTGTAAGTAGACAAACCAAAGTCGGTCACAAACGAAGATTATCGAAAAGGACAAGGAGACGGGACTGCGTCCTTTCACTCCGAATACCGGTTGACTGGGTTATTTACCGAGTGTTACAACCGTTGAAGACACACACACGGGGGGGGGGGGATGTCTGACTTCAACACCATCTCTCATTTCATTTAGATATGTCTTTATTAAAATGTATATATATCCTATCCTTGTCGCTCTGCATATCAAAAACTGATAAATCCTTTATTATTTTATAATGTTATATCAGACTCTTTAATGCTTTAATTCCATTTTGCTCCCTTTTCTCTACATTTCTGCTTTTACTAATTTAGAAGATGACTATTTTTGTCTTTCTCACCCCTCCAGCACTCTTCACATGAAACATTCTGTCTCATTTTCTCTTTCAAATCAGTAAGTCTGCAATGATCGTCTCACACCCACCCAGCTCTCCATCTGCAGGTGACTTAGAGCCTGGACTCAGTCAGATGGATAATTCAGTCGCCTGTCCTCGTCTCTGCTCTCACAGCCCCCTCCATCCTCCCGCCAGCTCCTTCTCCAGACCCCCGGGCCATATGTCTAGCCACTGGCTTCTCAGCATCAGACACAATTATTCACTTGGTTGGCCCTGGCAACCACACCCTGATCCTTGTTGACCCAATCCCGACTCACAGTAACTTTCAGCCCCTCTTCGACCAGCTGTGTATGAATAAGGTTTATTTTATGAGGATAAAACATTTGTACATGTGGTTTTATCTTTTAGCTCTCTAATAGCTCTCCAGTTTATTTCTATGATGCAGTTTCAGTTTAAAAAATAAAATACATTAAATATAGGTTAAAATATGCAAAGTGTCAGGTCATCCCATCTTTATGGGAACCCCCCCAGGCCTTCTGTCCCACTGCCCTACTTTCCCCCGCTGACCCCCCATGTAGGGGCTCCTTCGGCTCTGTGTCTGCCTCACAGGGTCACCCCAAAAAAAGAACACACACTTCTCACGAACACAACACAGATTTTCATGCATGTGCGCACTCTCTCATAACTTAATTACTTCAGAGTGAATGCCTGAAGCCTTTATCTGTCCATAACAGGGCACTCCAAAGACCCATAAACAAATCGGCAAAGCTGCTTCAGTGTTTAACTGTGTGTCTTGTAATATTAAGCATTACGTGAGTGTGTGTGTGTGTGTGTGTGTGTGTGTGTGTGTGTGTGTGTGTGTGTGTGTGTGTGTGTGTGTGTGTGACAGGTGAGCTGGCAGCAGGTTATATATAGTGCGGTGCCAAACGGAGTGATTTTGGTGATTACATCTTCACAGCTTTTCCATCCATTAATGGGGTCACACGAATAATAAGGGCGCATGACGGAGTCTTTATGTGTTTCTGTTTGCAGTGGAAAGGACCAAGACATGTGTGTATCATATTATATATTTGAATCAGAATATAAAAAAATGATGTGAGCTGTCATAAATTCCCAGAATGTCTTACATTAGTTAATGTCTAAAAAGCAGCTCTCGAATTCCCTTTTCAATTTGTTCAGTTAATAAAGGAAAGACTAATTCAAATGATTTGATTAAACTGAGATTTGTGCAATTATGGAAAAACATTTGTGTATTTTAATGTGTTATTTAATGTGTTATTATTTTAACTTATGAATCAGATCTACAGTAAGTGCATTTAATACTCTTGCGTCTTCTATGTTTCCTGTATAAGACTACATGACAATGACATGGAGTTGTACATTTAGAACTTGTTGCACATTAACAACCAGGTAAAACAACATTGTGTTTTACCTGGCTTCAGGTGAAGGCTGTGGAACGGAGATGGTGGGCTCACTGTCGTGTCTCTTCAGCTCCACCTCCACTGTGATGGTCTGCTGATCCTCCTCACGCACACGCAGCTCCTCCTGGGTCCTGAACACAAGCAAACACACATGAAACAACACGCACAGAGGAAATGAAACACGCGTGGAAAAACAAACACGGCCACTTCTTAGCAACAAGGAGAATGGGCCGTCACATAAACACACCAACAGGCTGACCTCACATTTTCTCCTCTACACCCACCACACCCAGACATGTCTAATGCTGGGAAAACATGAAGCTAGCAACCCACACAACTCTGTAAAAACAGCGCTGTTAATCCTGTTCAAAAAGGTTTGTGATGTGAAAGCAGCATTCAGGCTCCAGACTCACCTCCCGTCGTGGCTGAGAGACTGGGTGTGCCTCCTGCAGACAGAGGACAGTGTCAGTTACAGCTGTACATGACAACAGCAGCAGCTAGCTGACATGGAACATGCTGCTGTGACTGAGGAGATGCTCACAAGAGCAACTACTGACACAATAATGGTCTTTTATTCTCAGTTTAAATTGCATTTTAAGGGTTTTAATCAGGTCGTCGCAGCAAAATAAGGATTCACTTGTGGAAGGGAGACCTTTTAACTCAAAATACAGGTAGAACATCTCTGAAAAAAAATAATTTACCGTAATTTTCGGACTATAAGGCGCACCTGAATATAAGCCGCAGCAGCTAAATTGAATGATGTGTACATATATAAGCCGCACTGGACTACACTGTGGCCCGAGCTCGTGGGGGGCTATGTCGAGTGTGTGTGTGTGTGTGTGTGTGTGTGTGTGTGTGTGTGTGTGTGTGTGTGTGTGTGTGTGTGTGACTCGTTTTTGAGCATGTTTATTCTATTTACGAAAAAAGACTGTGCAATAGATGCTGTTCATTGTTCAACTGTAACGGAAACTATAATGAAATAACAACTTCGTTGTATAACTGTTTCAGAAGCTATCCGCTTGACTTTAAATACTAATAAGAAAGGAAAAGCGACACGATGGCATTAAATAGCCAGTGAGACTGATATTTCGCGCCGGAAAAAGGGTAAAAAGCTGGGACGCCGAATATATTGCCCACGCCGATTAGATACCGCTACAAAAATGTTCGATTTGCGGAGATCCCCTGGACGATCTTTAGATACCTAAAATGTCCAATGACAGTGGAAATTGAATGTATACCCGGAAAGATACCGGCCAGGGCGGGCGGGGGGTGAAATTCGGCCGCGCCGAGGTCGGTCCTTTTCGACCTCCGGCCTTTTCTCAACTCTGTCCATGCCGCGCGTTTTCATTTTCACCTTGGACTGCTCACCATGCGTCTCTGTCTTGCTTCGTTCTGGTCTGTCTGTATGCTCTCGCTTCTGTGAAACAGGGGCCATGGTGACCAACGTTTTGGGTCGACGACTTCTAGTGACGGCCACTGCACGCGACCCTCGCGTGGCCAAATTCAAAACTTTCCGAACTTTTCAAACGACACAGACTTTGCGCATACACTATGTCAATGTCAGCAATGTGCTACATGTACAAGACATCGATGATAACGTGATTTACGATATGTGAACTTATGCAAACTTTATACGTTGAACAAACTAACTTTACGAAATTATTTCCCTCGAGGAGTTTGTCGGTAGCAGAAAGGGCTGTTTAGGGGAGACGACGTGCGTTGGCAATGTATTACCAATTAATTTTGTAATTTTCGTGGA
>NW_011333040.1:19599863-19607825 GCF_000735185.1 Notothenia coriiceps
GTGAAGTTATTAACGCGATACATCCGAGTTTGTCACGAATAATGGTAAGTTTGACCCATCATTAACGTCAAATTTATTTCCAGTTCAATGAGTTGCGAACTCACTTATCTGAGACATCGCAAGGACAGGTCGACACAAGGGTCTAGGACTCTGGAAATAGCATGAACGCAGGTGAGACCTACGACCCGCGCCCACCCGCTTGAGGTGGGGTACCACGAGAACGAGAGGTCCAAACTTTGAGTAAAGAACTTTGCCCTGTCGTCCAAATAGAGGAAGGGTGAGGGTTCTCGAGGTAATCTTGCTGATCTTTGTGTTACGGTGTTTGTGTAATTGTCGTCGTCGGGACCACGCCGTACGATGAACGTTTACCTACAAAAAGTCTTACGGCTGTAAAGTTTGTGACGATATTATTGAACTTAACTTTCAAAGGTGATACTCAGGTCAATAATAGCCTGGTCCCGGTAAGGGATACCCTCCGTTACGTTACGGTAATTTTTCTTTTTTGATCTTTAATCCTTGTTATGTTAACTGTCGGGAAGTCCCTTCTCGTTCTCGTTCCAAAAGAAATATTATATCAAAAGTACAATTTACCGTAAGAATAGGAACGGTTCAAAAGTCCGCTTCGTTTTCACGCCTGCACATCCAAAGGAAAGTGAAGACTCTTTCGGAATAAGTCTGCAACGGGGGACGAGCTCAGTGCGTCCTTCTCGGAGTGTTTTTTGTCCGGAGAAACCCTTTAGACTGAGCTTGGTGGAAGGAAGTTCCAGAAGACAAGGGGACACATAAATACTTCTTCAGTATAGGGGGGGGTCAATTTTTAGTTAGCAAGGGGGTCGACCGGGTGACCGGGACCGAAAAACAAAGAGGACATGATTATTTATGATTTTCTTTTACAGACCAATCTGCGGATAAGGACGTGAGTTCAATCTGAAGCCACTATTGGTAACTGTCTAATCGGACGAGGTGAAAAACCAGGAAGAAACTGGGTGAGATAGTGTTAGACCATCCTGACCCCGAATGAAGAAACGTGGTCTGGTCGTCATAAAATTACATTGTCGCGGTAAGTTCTGTCGGATAATTACATATATGATGAATGAGAATTCACACAGGAGTAATATACATCCGATATCCATGAATGTTATAGTGTTATAAATTGGACTTTTTTTCCCATGTTAGACACGGTCTGACCTCTACGCCTGCATACTTTGCATTCCCAACCGCACCCTTGTATTCCATCTAAATTAATTCTCCTGACACCACGGTACGGAGATAAACACACCGGGCACAGACACAAAGGAAAGAAAAGTACAAGAAAATGTGATAACTAAAAAAAAAAAAAAAAAATAAAAAAAAAAAAAAAAAAAAAAAAACTGCACATTTCCCGTTATCAAGATTCTATATATCTGTGTGTTAATTCTTTTTTTTTTGAATCTTTAGTCTTTCATTTAATGTTCTAGATTCGGTCTCATATGATATGTAACTTTTTCAATTGTGGTCACCAGGATTTCCTTATGGATTTGACATTTTTGTAAATCATATTTTATTGTTGTTATTTTACGGTATTATAACTATTTTATCACCATTTTTATATCTTTTCATTATTACGGTATACGATGACGGGTAGGTATGAATTCGGAAGGACAGTTTCCAGGTCATTCGAAATACATACGTATTGGTGTTCGCAATGTTTGAATTAATCTTATTATGGTCGGTCCCAGGTCGTAGTACCATATAGGCGTTTTACTTAGGTCAGGTCCCACCAATTCTTTGCACACTGATGGTCTGATGTGAGTCCATTCTAGACTGACGAACCATACTCTTACTGTGGGACTACATTTCGTCCACCCAGACCCTTAATGGATGTGGTGGACTTCGTCAATTGTTTTGTTGTTTCGGGCTATTCTCAAGGAGAAGAAAACGAGAGAATCTCACTGCCAAAGGAGGGAGTCCCTTTGTCCAAAGGTGGTTTCCCTTGAGAACGCAAAGCATCCGGTAATTTGGATTCCCTAACGTTAATGTAGTTGCAGTTTATTTTTTGCGGAGATACACGCGAAATGTTCACCACCAATTATACAAACTTTCCTGGTGATATACTAGTTCATCTTAACATTTTATATCGATTCATTATTCGAGGTAGGCAGGCGAACTTCAATGACAATGAGATCGGAATGTCCCGAATTAAGGCTGGTTGCGGATAAACAGACACTTTAGTAAATCGTTTACTGTAATGACAGTCGGTTAGTAACCCGGGGTTTATTTCGGCCATTGTTTAGAAGTCAAATGTACCATTTAATAAATTTCATTCTCCAATTATTTCTGGACTTTTTTTGGGGGGCCCTTCCCCTTTTGGCCTTTTGTCAATCCGATCGAAGTCAATGCGGGTTGTAGTCGACTATAATATATGACTGGTGAGCTGCAATCGTAGTCGATCCGTGTACAGATTGGTAGTTTGACCCGAGCAAAGGGCCGGATTTATTTATAGTTTGTTCCCTTAGTTTATTCCACTTAAGTACAAGGCGGAATTTGGGAAACTTATATCTTTGTTATGGGCAGCAAGAGGACAAGGGGGTAACAAACTAACCTTGAGTGCCACCTCTGTCCTTCTTTACAACGGGACTGGTGTCTTTGAGGTCCGGAACGTCTCGGTTCTACTGTCTTTTTGACGACGCTTCCCTGGCGCAAATTGCGATGGGTGCGCAAGGCACTGTATTGTCCATAACACGAAAGTCCATGCATTTATTTCAAGTTTTCAGTGTTTTATGTCCAAATCAGAAAGGACGGAATACGTGGAACGATGGTCTAAACGTCACATATATAATTTTGTGTTCACACACTTTCTTGTCACCATCTAAAATGAGTTTTCCAATCCCTTTGTAAAAAATCCGTAGAACATGAGATGGGCTTGCCGGGTAAATAAAAATGACCAATGAGACTTCTAAAACACAATTACTACACTTTTATATTAGATGTAGTTTTCTGAAATCAGGTGTAGACCTCATTAGGTGTTGGATGGGAGACGCCGTATGTTCAGGTAATGTAATCGGACGTTGGAAAAAATGGTCGACCTATTGTGAACTTACGTTAGTTATAAATTTAGGTCGTCATTATTACTTTATATAATAAAGAACTTTACCCCGGGTAGACGTATATATCTTGGAAATGGAGTAACAGAACTACGGATATGAAAACATGCCAGATGAACTCAGTTAAAACTTACGTACCTGAAAATGACATTGGTTTCATTGATATGTCGAGACCATGAAGATGAAAAATGGTTCATGTTTTCTTAGTACTAAAAGAAGAAGGTGGAGATTCATACTACATATAATTTTTCCAACGAAAAACAGTTTTATTGCAAACATAAAGACCAGCTTTTTTCGAAATCACATTGTTGTTTCGGAGGTCTTCTTATATCTCTAGTAATCGAAGGTGTACTAAAATAGCGCAAAATTTTGATGTATTCCGTTATAATTCACAAAAGTACAATGTTGGAGTTAAACGATTAGTTAGCAGAAAGGATGTGTAAATCACGCTTTCCGAGGTATGTTTTTGTTTTTAGTTTTTATGGGGACCAAGAGAGGTAATTGTACTTCATTTAGTATACATGTAAATTGAGGTCGATTCTACATGACATGACGTCGTCGGAAAATACTCTTTTCTACTTTCACAATTTTTTCCATTCTTTCTGTACGTTTCTCTTACATTATGTAATGAAAATGTTCAACAGTCAAGAGGTAACCATTACACGGTATTTTACTTTATAAATTTATTATTTTTCGTAGTTTTATAACCACAGTTTACAACTTTTGTCCAGGTTAGTTCAGGAGGACTTTCGATAAATTGTTTATGAACTTTATTGTTCGGAGACTTTTTCTCCTCAAACTAATGTTCCGACAAACGTGTCGGTGCCTAAAATCGAAATACAGGATTTGATAATGTTTCAAATAGACTAAGACCACACACTATTTGTTGTTGCTTCGGATGGGAGGTCCGGTCATCCCTCGGGGAGGTTAGATGAGGGAACTGTCTTTTCAATATTCCAATGGTTCTCGTACAGGGACATAAAGAGTTTCAATGAATCGGATTCCATATTTATCAAATTTCTACATTAGGTATATTTTATTCATGTTTTTCTCAGTAATACGTTCCGGTGGTAAAATCTACTTTTATTATAAATCAAATTAATAATGCGTAATAATTAACTACCTCGAAGTGCAATAAAAACTTTTATACAAAACGTGTTTTAGACATTTACATTACGCGTCAAATATATCGGGGGAGTGGGAACTTTCGCTTTTTCTGGGTTGAGTATTAATAACATTCGGATTTAGTATTGAATAAACAAACTAATTATAAAAATCATCTACAAATACATTTTAAATAAATAACTTTCTATGAACCATCACATTTTGTACTGTTGATTAACAGACGATTTGTTACTCAGCTGATGTTAGGTAACATTGTGGTTATTCTTTATTCATCAATATATTTCTCTTTGTCTCTGCCGTCACCAGATACTACCGGGGTGCAGTCGGAGCTCTCCTGGTTTACGACATCGCCAAGCACCTGACGTACGAGAACATTGAGCGCTGGCTGAAGGAGCTGAGGGACCACGCTGACAACAACATCGTCATCATGCAGGTTGGAAACAAGAGCGACCTCCGCCACCTCAGGGCCGTGCCCACTGATGAAGCTCGAGCCTTTGCAGGTAAATTGACTCTCATTGATTCTCGGCTCACCGACTGCAGATTACTTTTGGTTCCGGATGAAATTGTTTGGATTAGCGGTTCTGAGAAAATTGCAAGCAGCAATGCCATAGAGCAAGCATTTGGGTTTTGCACTAGTTTAATTTAAGTAGAATTCCATGGTGTTATTTTTTAAACAAATATTCAGGTTATTTGAAATGTATGCAGGTTATTATCCAAGCTTTCTGTACATTTGAATGTCTTTCAATGTGTTAAGAATATTTTCTCTCCTTTTCTGTTCAGAAAAGAACAGCATCTCATTTATTGAAACCTCCGCCTTGGACTCCACTAATGTAGAAGAAGCCTTTAAGAACATTCTCACAGGTAGGAAAGTCATTAAGGGTATAATATTACGACCAGCTCACTGTTAATATCCTGGTAGTGTTACGCAAACTTTTACTGAATGGTCAATGTTTTTCTCTCTCAGAAATCTACCGTATTGTATCTCAGAAGCAAATATCGGACAGATCTGGAAATGACGAATCTCCAGGAAACAATGTAGTGGACATAAGTCTCCCCCCAACCTCGGACGGGCAGAAGGGCAACAAACTCGCTTGCTGCCAAAGCCTGTGACACTCCTATTTTCTTTTCTTGTTCGACTTCCTGTCGGTCTTTCCTCTCTTCACTTCTGGTTTACTTCAGTTGTCATACTGCTGTCATCATGCTCCACCTTTGGGTTCAAAAGTCTGCGACACCAAGACTCTTGTATTTGACATTCCTTTTTGCTGATTTCGTTGTTTTTTCTTTGTTTGTTTTTCTTCCTCTGATCACACACGAATCTGTCTACAATAATTCACAGCCTCATGATATGGCCTGGAGAGGAGAGAGAGAGAGAGAGTAAAGCTCTTTTGGGGGGTGATCTTAAAGCTGTAGTAAACTACAATTTCTTTTTAACTAACTAGCCTTGATGGTCCCATTGACCCGTTCTTGTTGAAGGAATAGTGAGGGATCAGTAGCCCTCAGTGCTTCAAGTGGTTTCTACCTGCCTCCTTTTCTCAGCTTGCAATGATAGATTTGCTGTCATGATCCGCTTCAGTGGAATCCCAATTTCATGTCAGGTTGACCTGATTCTGCCTATCATGCAATACGGGTGTAGAGGAAGAGCTGGGAAGAAGCTACCTCTGGGGTATTGATTTTTTTTCTGCTCTCTTTGGATTTTCTATTTGCATCTTTAATTTTAATGTTCCTCTTTCAGCACTGTGCCTACTGTGGCATGAAATTAACACGAGCCAGGGACCAGACTGGCTGTGACTGTCTGACTTAATATGGGCAAGTGTGAAACAAATGAAGGGTTTTTATTTCTGTGTGTGTGTTTCAATCTTAGTGCACAAAGATACCAAAGGAGTCTGATGCAATCGTTGTCAGTTTTGGGTTTTCTCATCTAAGCGTTTTCAAGGCTGCTGAGGTTGCATTTCATTGCTGTATTTGGCAAACCAATCCAGGCTATTTGCAAAACAATGTGTAATGCTATACAGCAAAAATAATGTTAACAATTGTGGTGTGTAATTTTATTATTTGTGTAATACTAGTATCAGCCTGGATAAACCTGTGTGTTCCTTTATTGAGTTTGTTGAGGTCGAACAATCTTCTTTTTTTTTTTTTTTTAAGGAATACTCCATCTTCAAAAGTATAATTTTGTATATCAAATACTTTCACATTTACAGTCCGACGCTTGCGCAGGTCTGCTACTAAGTGTATTAAATGATAAGGTTTGACTGAAAATGCATTTGTTGGTAAGAAGTTGGCATGCGACAGATGAGTAAAATATACAAATTGTAATTTTGGTGCTGAAAGAAAATCTCTTTTGCACTTATGTCAAATCATTTCAGTGTAACAAAGTCCCATAAATTTTAAACATACACTTAAAATCTTTGTTGAGGAACATTTCCTGTTGGCTGTAAAAGAAACAATGTTGATTTAACTGCATTTTTCTCTCATTTGTTAATCACCCTTTGCTTTCATTTGAAAGTGATACCTGTTAAAAGGAAATTGGTGAAATCTGAAAACATTTAAATGGGGAACTAACCAATTCGAAATTATATTCACGTAACACTCCAGCTCGTTGGAAAGTGAAAGTGAAAATCTGAAATGCAAATTGTTTCAAAGGTAACCTAACTACCATTTATTCCCTCAGATTGGAGAAATGCTTTTGTGTGTGATTGATTTGATTATGTCTTGCAATATTTCACAGTTCTTTCAAATATGTAAAGGGAGCAAACATTAACTTGTTATGCTACTTTTGAATAAACTGAAGTATAAATAAACCTTACCCACATGACTGTATAGGAAACAGACTTGTTTGGATACATTACTCACTCTGTGTACCCGTAACGTAATACTTTGTCCACTCCTGTTGTTGTGAAATGTAGGTGTTAACGGAAGGGTGGTTGTCCTGACGGAGGAAATGTTTGTACAATGAGGATACAGGCTCTAGCTGCATCTAGTCCATAGAACAGGCTTCCATTTTAATCCGCCCGTTCTTATACACAAGATGAAATCGTTTTCACTCAAGGTAGGCTCTCTAAAATGTTGGATAGTTGGGTTTTGAGTTATTCTTCCTCATTCAAACAAGTTGACAATTTCAATATAGTACTACTTAATATAAAATAAATTGTATTTTAGAATGCTGTAAAAACTAAATAGATACATATATTTTTGCTTGGAAAGCATTTTCTGAAAGTTATAGTAGAAAGGCTATTAAAATCTCCATTACTAAAAGTCAACACTAAGTACTTCAAAACAGAACGTGTAGGCATTACAATGTAAATAAGCATAAAATAAAAGCCATGACTCAAAAGGATCATTCATTAAACATGGTAGCAGGACATGGGCTAGTTGTTAAATTAAACAAATAGAGTAGCCTAAAATAAAATGACAAAACCTTTTCTAAAAAAAAAATAAGTAGGCCTAGGCCTATGTGGCAAAACTAATTTTATTGGATAGATACAAATTAATTTCTTAATATCCATCCATCCATCCATCTTCTCCCGCTTATCCGTGGTCGGGTCGCGGAGGTAGCAGTTCCAGCAGAGAGCCCCAAACTTTCTTTTCCCTGGCCTCATCAACCAGCTCTTACTGGGGGATCCCAAGGCGCTCCCAGGCCAGCGAAGAGATATAATCCCTCCATCTGGTTCTAGGTCTACCCGTTGGTCTCTTCCCAGCTGGACGTGCCTGGAACACCTCCCTAGGGAGGCGCCCAGGTGGCCTCCTAACTAGG
>NW_011333040.1:19607890-19621818 GCF_000735185.1 Notothenia coriiceps
ATATTGTTAAGTACAAGAATATACGACATACACTGCCCCTGATTCTACCTTTAATTCGAGTTTCGATTTTAGGCGAGTAATGTGTCGTAATAAAAAAACAAAAAATTTCCCAGTAGTCACGTGATGCTATCGGACTTCTTTAATGTAATTTACCATGCTACAGGGGTTAAGGGCAACAACCCTATTAACGCTCAAATTGATTAAAAAACCCATCGAGAATGTTTGTCTTACAACCTTTCTGCGTTGAGATTTTCCGTACACACAAATTGTTCAGACAAAGCAACTTTGTACATCAGGGAACATGACTGAACGGATTGTAAGGAAAAGTTTATACAAAAAAAAAAATCTGACGAAACAAAAAGTACAATAAAAATTGTGTGATGAAAAAGATAAAACGTTGTATGCACTATAGACAAAACAGGAAGAGAGGAAAAGGTAATATACACGATTTGATGACACAAAATCGTTTATGTTTGTACGTTGTATGTAATGTTATATGCTGAAGAACGCTTAAAGTGTGTATGAACTGAAAAAACCCAACTCCCGAAGTTCTATAAAACGTACAGGGTACGTATTGTGCCACCCCATAGAAAGACTTGACTGCACGCAGCCAAATGTTTGTTCAATAAACGACCAAGAAGTAGGAGACTTAGAAGGGGAGGGGGCAGGGGAGTAGGAAGTCGGCGGTTGTCTTAGTGTCCAACCAGACCCTTTTTTGTGGAGAAGGGTTTCGGCACTGAAGGATAACTCTCGGTACGGCGACCCGTCATCCCAATTTGGTTAAACCGTCTGATGATTTGTACGTCTCTTTGCATGCCATACAAAACTTTCTATTGGTAATGGCAAGTTCGGATCAGAAATCTACACTGTACGCCGAGGACTGCATAAGGGCATTTTCCCACTGTTTGTAAATGAATCAGAAATTTTAACTGGAGAACGGACGGAACCAAAATTTCTATCTTCTTTTTCGAAATTTTGCTGAGTTTGTCAACCCCGTACTTGCCACTTTTTTTTGGAGTTAAGTGTCTACTTGAGGAGGGGTAAGGGCGTATTCGGGGAGAAGGGAGGTGAGTCTTTCGTACAGCAAAAATAAATACATGATATGCAGAAAGAGCATGAGCAGCATACAAGCATTTACCACATGGCAGTACAATGTAGCAGCTATGATATATAAAGTGCAAGATAAGATAAAAAGCGCTACATAAAAGTGCAAGAGGTAGATACCCCTGTGTTAAAGTGCATTTATTTAGCGGTGATTACACGTCTGTTTGTTGCTCAACCATTCTTTTAGTTGACCTTTAAAACTATTGAGAGTGGGACAATCCCGTATCTCAGATGGGGGGCTATTCCAGAAAGAGCTGCCTTTAACGGAGAGGACATTTTGTCCAAAAGTGGTCCGTCTATGGTGGACTTCACAGTCTCCTCTGGTTTCTGACCTAGTGCAGCGTCCAGTGTGTTTTCTGTGGATGAATTCCCCTAAGGGAGGGGGGGCAGTCCATGTAAACATTTATAAAAAAAAAACATACTTTTAAAAGACTTTAAATTGTCAAAACTCAAGAAATTGTGTTTTTCAAGGATGGTGGTATGAATTTGGCTTTCTGTCAAACACCTTGATAGCTCTCTTGTACAGCTGTTCTATGGGTTTCAGTTTTGTGGCACAAGCAAACGACCAGTTTGTAAAACAGTATTCAATGTGGGATAGAATCATACAGTGGAGGTATGATTTTGCAGCGTTGACAGTTAAGAAAGGTCTAATTTGTTTAAAAACACATTAGATCCTTCGATTTTGACTGGTCGTTTACTGAACATCATGCATACTGGTTTTTTTTGCATTTAACTGTAAGCAAATGTTGTTCAGCCAGTGTTGAACCTTGTCCAATGCAGTTGAGAGACAATATGAGATTATTTCAGTGTTTTGCCCGTGTACAAAGATGACCGCATCATCGGCATACATTTGTACATTCAAATCAGGACATACATTAGGCAAGTCATTAATGTACAGAGAAAACAGTAATGGTCCAAGAATGGAACCTTGTGGAACCCCAACAGGGTTCACAAGGTAGGGGGATTTGGCCGTTGACCAAAACACACTGTTTTCTGTTCGATAAGTAAGACTTAAACCAATGTATTGAAACTGCCGAAAAATTGAAATAAGTCAGCTTTGTAAGGAGCACTTGGTGGTCAACAGTGTCAAAAGCCTTCCTGAGATCAAGGAAGACAGCACCTATGGGCTCGTGTCCAACATACATTTAACCTTTTCCACAAAGACACAGTTAGCTGTCTCAGTGGAGTGGTGAGCACGGAAACCAAACTGCATTGGGTGGAGTGGAGCGAAACCTTTGTTTAAATGTTTGGTGATTAGTTTTGACACCCATTTCTCAGCTATCTTAGAGGCACAGGGGAGGATGCTGATAGGTCTATAATTGGACATCATTGCCTTATCCCCATTATGTGTTTCTATAAAGTTGGTGTCCAAAAGTAACACAGAAGTAAAGTGCAGAAGCAGTATTGTGTCTTGTCAGGTTAGTGGCATTTTTGAACAAGGGGAGAAAGAATGTTTCACATTCTGGGGAAATCATGTAGAAACCCTGTGTCCATTTCGAACTTTGACTGAACAATAATAATGTTAGTCTGGCCAGGTCAAATTGCCTTGAATAACAGTGATTCATGCCAAGTGTTTATTTTTCAAACAAAGGCAGCACTGTATTGTGAGGAAAGGAGTGAAAATAAAGGATGAAAGACAGAGACACAAGAGTTATCAAGTATCTTCACCAGATATTCCTTCCTGTATAACTTAAAATACACTATCTTACTGTTACACAATCTGTTTTCACTGCAGGCATTTTCACTTGCCATAAACAAAATACAGCTAAATGAAATTCAATCCGTTCCTGCACCTGTTCCTATCCAGCTGTAGCCACGTGTTCGGTGAAAACTACACATAACCCAACCTGCAAAGCACAGTAAGCATTGTTTACTTAGCGATCAAATGTCAAGGCCACGGAAACAGGTTTGGAAACAGGTGTTTTGTAATGCCAAATAGTGCAAAAGATTAAGGATAGGCCAACTACTGGACTTTACAGTCATGTTATGCCTACACTGATAACTATGTATGGGCAAAGATTGGAGGGACTACTGGTCTACCTGCATGTGCCATCCGACCTCTGCAGCTCATCCAGAATGCAGCGGCTCGTCTGGTCTTCAACCTTCCTACATTTTCCCACACCACACCGCTCCTCCGCTCCCTTCATGCTTCCAGTAACTGCTAGAATCCACTTCAAGACAATGGTACTTGCGTACTATGCTGCGAATGGATCTGGCCCTTCCTACATCCAGGACATGGTTAAACCGTACACCCCAGCACGTGCACTCCGCTCTGCATCAGCCAAACGGCTCGCTGCACCCGCACTGCGAGGGGGACCCAAGTTCCCATCAGCAAAAACACGTGGGTTTGCTATCCTGGCTCCAAAATGGTGGAATGAGCTCCCCATTGAAATCAGGACAGCAGAAAGCTTACACATCTTCCGGCGCAGACTAAAAACTCATCTCTTTCGACTCCACTTCGAGCAATACAATTACTTACAAAGCACTTATATACTAATGAAGGACTGGCCTGTTGAGTACCTGATGTACTTATCCCTGATGTAACTCTATATAATTAATGTCTTCTTCAAGTTTGTAAATCTCTTGGTCGATGGAATTATTGTAAATCGCTTTGGAATAAAAAGTGCCAGCTAAATGCAACGTAATGTAATGAGGGAGAAATAATTAGATTAATAACTACAATATGTACTTCTGAAATAGCAATATAAAGAGATTAGAGCACCATTGACAAGGGTACTTCTGGTTGACTGTTTAAAAATGACCACTATAATGTCTAACAACATTATATCAACTCTAAATGTAACAAACTAATCTAGAGTATTAAAATAAATG
Source organism: Notothenia coriiceps (assembly GCF_000735185.1). Classification (NCBI taxonomy): domain Eukaryota; kingdom Metazoa; phylum Chordata; class Actinopteri; order Perciformes; family Nototheniidae; genus Notothenia; species Notothenia coriiceps. The sequence goes on from NW_011333040.1 coordinate 19,611,827, forward strand.
CAGAATATACTAATCTATAAAATGTTTACTACAATTGTAATATCTACTGAAACAAGCTCTCAGACGGCAGGTGACTCAATCACAAGTCTACTCATCATGGCAGAAAATGTATTTGATATTTGATAAATAACTCATGATATGAGATAATTATCTCAGCAATTTGTCTTTATTCTTGTGAATTATGCTAACCTGTTTTGGACCATAAGAAGCAATTTGGGTAAATTACTGAATTGCACTACTGATACTGGTAAAATACTTTATTCGTCATTTTCTGTTCATGTCATGTATATAAAGATATAGGAATAAGATATACAATAGTTGCCAATTGGTTATTTACGCATGGATCGGTACAATCTGCTTTCCCCTCCTTCTTCACTACAAAACCTCCCAAGCATTTATACACTTTTTCCTCTGTCAATGTGTCCTTTACTAAAATATATGTTTATTTGTAAATAAATAAATAATTAAAACAAAATAGATCAATCAAATAGTCACAAAAAGACAGCCTCACCTGTCAAATGAGTTGGTAGGAAAGAATATTCCATTGTGACATAAGGAGGCCGCCTTTGGCTGTGGCTCGGTCCACAGAGAATAAATAGAGTTGTTTTTCTCATTTCTTCTCTTGTATATCTGTGATCCCATGTGAATGTATTAATGTCAACAAGCAGCGTTCGTTTGTGTGTATGTGCCCACAATTTTGCAAATGCCTGTCTGCCTGCAGCATTAAACCAAACAACTGGCAGTAGTCCCGTTGCTCTCTGCTTGGCTCAGATCAATCTTGTAAAGATGAGTTTCGAAGTATAGCGAGAAAAGGCCATGAGAGACGGATAAGATATTGAAGGGAGGCCAGGAATCAGAAGGAAAAGCTGATGATGAGGTCTGAACACAAGGCAGGGGGAAGATTGTGAATAATTCACAACAAAACCGCCTATAAAATGTGTCCGAAATCCAACATTTACATTTCTGACCGTTGTTTTAAGTTGCTCCTGGGCACTTTGCCATGCAGACAGGATTCAATTACACATCTTTATACAGTTCAACACTCATTATGAGTCGAAGATGGAGTCATTATACTGCAGTTACATCATTTTTGATGCTATTCTGAGGAGAGGGGAAATTAAGAGGTGTGTAATAGCAGCTGGGAGGCCAGTGTGTCTTCCAGATGTTGTCTGGGAAATGTTAATCGACCTGCTAATGAAGTCTGGGATCCACCTGTCAGTCCTGAGCCTCAGAGAGTCTGTGGCATTGGAAGGGAAACCTGGATATGTGACCAGATGACAGCTGAGTTGCAGTGAGACACAAACCAAACTGACATCTCTCATTCTCTGTATCTCTTTATCACACAGGTATACATGAATGTGCCTGAATATATATAAATAACACAAAAATCCATGAAACCCATCTAACAAAAAGTAGTAGGCAGTTTTTATTTGTACTACATGGAGAGTTATTGACACGGAAAGTGTGATCAGATAGTGGTTTATACCGTTCCATGCATGCTCACACAAATGAACATACAGCAGTAGAGCTGTTATGGGGCTCCAAAAGTTAAATCTACCCTTGTTCTACTCTGGTTTGGCGGACGTCCTGGTGAATGTCACCTTCTTCCATCAGTGGGTGTGTACATGTGGGCTGGTGTTTGTTTTTGCCCTTCTCTCTCTTACTGCCAAGCATGTGTTCGCAGTACATGCTGAGTCATGCTGGGGTGAGTCAGGAATGTCTAGCTGCCACTGCTGAACCAGAGGAAGAAATGTTCAAAATGCTGCAGAGGAGGAGAATACGATTAAGATTAGTGCATAGCAGTTTTAAAGGTGAAAGCAAAGTCACTTAACAGAACAATCACTAACTAAGAGGCATGGAAAGAAGCCATCAGCTCTGTATTTGAACAAGAAAATGTGTGTCTATAATTGCTTTTAAGTGACATAACTCTCTCCACGTAAGACTATGGTTTCAGTGTTTGTACCAGCAGAGGGCAGCAGTGTAACATTAGTGATGGTCACACCAGGCAGTCGGTATGGAGTTGTTGGAAGTTAAGATCTAATCGACCACTTGTCTTTCATGGCTGACCTTTTCCGTTTTTTTAAAAGGTCATATCATTTAGTGCCTTATTAATTTTTGCAATAAACCGACCAGTTCTCGGCATAGCATATAGCATAACAATGTGCTCTAATGAAATTAAATGATATGATACACACTTTCTAATCAGCGGTTTTAGCTTTTAGCTGCTCATCGCTCTGTACCTTTGTAGCTATTCTCTGCTGCTGCACATTTGCCAATAATTGTTAGTCCTCTGAGCATCAGACCTGGCCAACAACCTCTACAGTGTACTGTCTCAGAGGAGGGGTATACAGGAACAGTTAATGACAGTCAGGCTAGTACAATATGTCTTTGTACAGCAGCAGGAACAGGGACCCCCCACCCCAAGGGAACAAAATAACATTGTGATAGTGTCCCAAATCAAGCTACTGCAAAGTCACACACCTGCATCAATGTGACGGCACAGACCGCAGTTTGAACTTCTAATATCTTTATATATTTCACATAGAAAATGCAGTTTCTTTGCTCTTTTAAAAAGAGAGGGAGAACAACAGGAAGACATAGACATAATCTGTATGCAAGAATGATAGAGACACTGATGCAAGCTTCTTGGTGTGTGTGTAATGTTTACTTGTTCAATGCCAACTCGGGTGTCCAATTTATCCCATTAATTTAGACAGGAAATAATGTCCACCGTCAGACGGCCACTTTCGATGAGTTATGTCTGCTCGTCCCAGCGAGCTGCTGTGATGAAAGGAAACTATGCTGGAAAAAAAGCACACAACAACAGATCAGAGATTTACAGCATACTGGAAGACACACACACACACACACACACACACACACACACACACACACACACACACACACACACACACACATTTGTGTGTGTGTGTGTGTGTGTGTGTGTGTGTGTGTGTGTGTGTGTGTGTGTGTGTGTGTGTGTGTGTCTTCCAGTATGCTGTAAATCTCTGATCTGTTGTTGNTGTGGCAGCACTGTTCAATGTTTCTTGAAAACATTACACACTGTAGTTTGTGACGTGTGAATAAACTCCAACACTGTATCAATAACACTGTTGTGTAACTTCAGTTAAATACTTGTGTGTGTGTAGATTAGAAAGAGGTAATATAAAGGATCTGCAGTATTTTATGAAGTATTAATCGTACAGAGGTCAGTGTTATACAAGTAGAAGTGTGTATTTACCTAAATGTTAGCATTTAAAATACCTAGCCATTATTTTGCGGTTATTTTGTTGAATGTAACTCAAAAGTAATGTTAAAGTAGTGTAACTCATTACATTTCAGAGACAGTAATATTGTAATGTAACTTATTACTTAAAAAAGACAGTAATAAGTCATATGTAATGTATTACATTTTGGAAGTGACTTGCCCAACACTGCTACTGAACACTGTAACGTCACTACTGAACACGGTGACATCAGTACGGAACACTGACATCACTACTGAACACGGTGACATCAGTACGGAACACGGTGACATCAGTACGGAACACTGACATCACTACTGAACACGGTGACATCAGTACGGAACACGGTGACTTCACTACGGAACACTGTGACATCACAACGGAACACTCGACACCAACACACAGAAAATTCAAAAATATATTTAAAGAGGCCCTATTATGCTTTTTGAGTTTTTTTTAAACGCCCTCCATTGAACTGTTTACTTCCGTTAAACACAGTGACATCACCATGTAATTATCGCGCTCCTATTGGCTAGCACTCCGACACATTGTACGTACGTGATAGGCTATTTTTGTATTAGTTATTCATCTGAATATGTAAAAAGCTGTCGGATAAATGTAATGGAGTTAAAAGTACAATATTGGCTTCTGAAATGCAGTGGAGGAGAAGTATAAAGTAGCATATATTGAAAAAAGTCAGATATATAAAGACACATTAATTGGACACTTTTGTTTACTTCTCTAATACAGTGACATCACTACGGAGCTCCTATTGGCTAGCGCTCCTACACATTGCACGTGATAGGCTAAAGGGGTGGGACATCTCTAAGAGGTTGATCAATCACAACAGAGCTGGCCAGCAACCAATCAGAGTAGACTGGGCTCTGGTTTCAGACGGGGGGTGAACAATTATTATTATTTGTATTATTATTATCAATTTATATATATATATTTTTTAATTTATTTTACAAATGTTACTATTAATTTTATATTATTATTATTATTATTATTATTATTAGTATTATTATTAGTATTATTATTATTGCCAAGGTATTTCTTTGTTTAATTATTATTATTTTCATTGCCAAAATATGCTGTAGCTATCTTACACATGACAATACAGCCTTTAAATCTTCACACAGTTGGACAATAAACACACAGAAAGCACAGGAACATTTGGGAGTGAACCAAATGTTGGAAATAAAGAGAGAAATACAGGAAAGAAATGAAGTTACAGACAAATGAACATATTCCTCACCAGGTTGGCCATGATGTAATGGTAGCCTTTGACATGTTTCCCCACGCTGACGATCTGCAGGAAGCGAAGCACAACTCAACGTTAATGTGATTGGATTACAGCCGAGCATACGTTAATTACAGTAAACGATGCGTGTGACAGGCGTGTGTGTGTCCGTGTGTGGGTGTGTGTGTGTTGTTTAATCCATGGAAGATCGGACGTCCAAACAAATGAACGGGCAGGCGTGTCACAGAGGAAATAAACACTTCACGCTTTCAGAGACGTGCCAATGCTTCTCGACACCCCTACGCCGCACGCACACGCACGCACACGCAGACGCGCACACGCACACGCACACGCACACACACACACACACACACACACACACACACACACACACACACACACACACACACACACACACACACACACACACACACACACACACACACAGAGCTGCATCTTGCTGATAAAAACTGATTTTGAAAGCTGACATCTGCTCGAAAATCCTACTGGACGTCCGGTTAATGCGGGCGTCAATTAAGATGAAGACACAGCTGCGATATGCAAGATTTCAAATCAAACACACTTCCTTATATCGATATGTATCACTATTAGAACACACACACACATGCACTCACAGACACACACACACACACACTGAGAAAAAGGTATGAGGCCAATTAAATGTTGATTTAGCTGGACAGGCTCTGCAATATCTGCCGGTCAGATCCCCTTAAAACAATGTGAGTTCACGCTGAGTTTCTGCAGTGCCTTGTGTTGCAGAGGACCAGCACTTTCACTCATTATTTCTGCAAAAGGAAAGGGCATACTCACTTTCAATCTCCCCTAATCTTTATTTGACCTTGATTATTTGCATCAAGACGAATCCCACTACCTGTCACGAGACATATTTCCCTAAAGCTCACCTCCAGAGAGGCAGGAAGATGGAGAGAGGTGAGTGTTTTGTACAGAACGGGAAGAAGTCTGGCATTAATTATCCCGGCTAGCAGGAGTTCATTAACTTTGCCTCCAGCTCGGGGTGGATCCTATTCATTATCCCACCGCTCACTGTGACATTATGGTGCTCTGCTGCTCTCTATTCCCATGCTACTGTTTGATAAGCACGCCTAAAGAAACACACACAAACACTGGAGGTGCAGAATAAACTCATAAAAGTCAGGACTGAATACACACTGCTAATACAGACGTGACGGATTATTAAATAATTATTGTCTCTTTGATTGATTCTTTCCGTGTTCAGTCAGATGACGAAAGCCAGACTTAAGGCCATTTATAAACTAAACAAATGTGTAAAACAACAAAAAAAAAGAGTACAAATACCAGGTAGGCTATAAATAAATGCTAAAATCTTGATTGGCTATTTAGCTAGCGAACGTTAGCTATCTAGCTAACTACAGAACGTTAGCAATGTATTTTACAAGCTAACTAGCGAATATTAGCAATGTGAAAGCTGGCCAGGTCACGTAAGCTTTCTACCTAACATGCTTGCAATCGAAAGTTAGCTATCTACTTTACAAGCTAGATTACGTTCGATTTCAATATAACTAGTTATCCATCATATAACAAGCTAGCTGGAAAATATTGGCTATCTAGCTAGTTATGGCCGAATCACTGGCTCTCGTAGTTTAAATTTGAATTATTATTTGATTACATATGATTCAATCTGCAGTGAAGACCTGTGTCTTGTTCAGGCAGTAAAACATTGTTTTTAAGACAACTGGCTTCTTTCACACAGCTTCTTAAGTCTTAAACATGGCTTTAAATTCCAAAATATGTGTCATTTGGATGAACTAATCATACATTGGTAATCTGAAATGGTAAATTTCCTGCCTATTTAAAAACTAAACAAATGTGTAAAACCACAAAGAAATGCTTAGGAATACCAGGTGTAAATGCAAAGATCTTGGTCAGACAACACTGATGCTATTTAGCTAGTGAGCGTTAGCTATCTAGCTAGCTAAAGAACGTTAGCTATGTATTTTACAAGCTAACTAGCAAACATTAGCTATCTAAGAAGCTGGCTAGCTTACATTAGCTTTCTAGCTAACATGCTTGCTAAAAGTTAGCTATCTACTTCACAAGCTAGATTACGTTCGATTTAAATCTCACTAGTTATCTATCTTGAGTTAGCTACCTATCTATCAAGCTAGCTGGAGAATTTTGACTATCTAGCTATGGCAAAACTACTGGGCTCTCTTGAATTTAAATTTGAATTACTATTTGATTTCTTGCAGTGAGGACCTGTGTCTACTGTTCTGGCAGTGAGAGCAAGTATAAAAACATTGTTGACGCAGGTTTTTTTTAAAGAAAATTGGCTTCTTTCACAGAGCCAGAAGTCTCAAACGTTGCTGTAAATTCCCAATTATGTGCTATTTGGATAAACTAATCACATATTGGTAATCTAAATGGTTAGTTTATTTCCTTTCAAAGTGTTATTATTTAATAATAGCTTATTAAAAAGCTTAAAAGCTGTTTATCTGGCAGTTAAAGGTTGATAAAGACGGTAACGCTATGTAATAGCAATTACGCTTTAACGGGAAGGATCAACACAAAATAAGGCACTATGGAAACGCCTTAGAGCAGATGAAGCATAAGGTGAATAGAAGATAATTGTTGTGAAACCACAGGTGGAAAGAGTTTATAAGCGTGTTGTGTTCATGCAGCACAGGAATCTCTCATTAGCTCACGACCTGCTGATTCCTGTTACTTCCAAACAGCAGGCATTGCATTTGTCTTCACAAAGTGAGATAAAGCTGCCGGGGGAAAGCCCAAACTCACCGCTGCTGTTAATATATCAGGAGAAAGAAACCGCGCTGTGGACAAACTTAATGGGGGAGCCGAGTAATTTAGTCTGAGTGGATTTTCCAGGAGTGAGAGAGAGAGCAATTTATCAAGAAATGGAGTGGGGATACACAAACACACACACACACACACACACACACACACACACACACACACACACACACACACACACACACACACACACACACACACACACACACAAAGAAAAAGAAAAAGGGAGAGAGGCATATTGTTACAGGGTGATACACAGACACATAAAATAGACACTTTTATGGGATCCAATGGGGCTGCAAACGGGGAGGAGGGAGATGTGGTCGGACGCTGCGGATGGCTGTCTGCAGAGAAAACCCAGCCACACCACGGACATCCTTCAAATTGTTTCTAATGGCCCTGTAAACATCACATTACACATTTGGACAAAAAGTGTCACTTTAAGTGTTTCATTTAAAGCTGGTCATCACTCAATTTGAAGATAAGGGACAACATAAGGAATGCAATTGAAACAGAGAGCCATATTGCTTCCTAATACAATAAAAAATGCTCAGCCAGTATCTCAGGATCAGCTTGAGATAAAGGCCAAACTTCCTCATATATATTTGTTCAAGTATAAAAAACATCGCCAATGATGTGTCTTTCAAAGTCAGAGTCTAAATTACTTCCAAGGTTCCTTAAATACATCCTCATTACTTGTAACGTGCTAAAGTAGAGTTAGAGTAAATACTCATTATGTTCAATGAAAATCAGCTATGTATTGTTTGCCAGCATTAACCACAATGAGTTACTTGTCTTAACAGCTTAAGGAAACGTTCAGTGACTAACTTCCATATTTAAATGACGATGGGAAGATTTTATTGGTTCCAACCTTTTTACTTGTACAAGCAAGACTGTTTTTTTCCTCTTTCCTAACTGACTATACTTTTGATTTAATGTGGGCAATGACGGTAACTGTTTATCACTTTTTTAACTTGGCTCTAATTTGGACTTGCAGGAGATATTTTGATGTTGTTTCAGCCCACTGGCATATTTTTCATGGTGAAGAAATATGTCTCCCGAATTCAACATCATGCCTCTTTATTGCGATTTTAATATGTTTGGTTGAAATTTGAGGCACAGAGAAAAAAGCAGCGTGTGGTTGTGGGTAGTAGAATAATGGGATTTATTGATAATAATAAAAAAGATAAAGCTTGCCCTATACCATAAGACTCAAAGTATCTTCCAAAATTAGAGCAACATCGTTGTATCTTTTATCTTGTCTTCACCACTGGGGCCAGTGCTACTGTTCAGCAAAAGTAACATGTGCTTGTTTTAAATATCAATAAACCTTATGTGCAAACTTTTCCCTCACATGCGGATCATCATATTAATGTATTTAAGATGTTAGAGTATGACTGTGCATGTTCACTTGTGTATTTAGGGTTTAAAGGTTTGTGGTGTATGTATGTTTGTTTGTTTGTGTGTACTAGCCTTTAACTCCCACATAGATAAAATGACTAAAAATGAATAAAATGTTGGTCAAAGATCCTGAACTGCAGGCATATGTTCGACAAACTAGCAAAACTCTAAACCCTTAAAAAGAATCCAAAGATAGATTGTGACATTATAAACCTCATCACCAAATAGCTTCCACAAATGTCAAATTGCCCTCAGTATTAAAGAGTGATCTTCAAATATAACACTTTAAGGCCCTGGGTGTATACAGCTGCAACTCCAACCAAAGCACATATGTTGTTTTTGTTAGACTGGGTCCATAACAGCTTAATTCTGACCCCGAATATACTTCAAACTAACATAGTGCTATTTTTATACTGAATTTGTAAGCGTGATTCATATGTTGTTTCACATTTACTGAATTGGGGCAATGGGTCTCTTAGGGGTCAGGAACCCTCAAGAGGTGGCAATTACTGGTTTCGACCTCTAAAAATCTTTCAAATAAAAAAGGAATGAATGACTCTGGGGTGAAACTTGTCACTGAAGGGGTCACTGTCAAATGCCACAGTTTTAAGTTATTATTGAATACATATGTACGTAGATGTTGTTGAGCAAGAAAATATATGAGTAAAGAAAGAAATATTTTGTAATTTTGCTTAATTTAATCACTACTTTACATTGATAAACTGAAAAAAACACAGGTACTAGACTGACGCATGGTAATGTCATTAAGGTGTTTACGTCAACAAATGTCCCTGGTGTGATTGTATGATATAAAGGTATCAATACTGCCAGTTTTTCCTTTTTGTAGCTAGTAAACTAAGTATTTATCTCCGGACGAAATTTACGTACTACTACACTTCAGATTCAATTTTGTATTTGATAAATTAGAGTGTTACTACTCCTTATTGTTAGACAACACCCCCATACACCCACCCGAGACATCTTAAGCGTGGGTTGTACTGATCTATTGTCAGTTCAAAAAAAAAGAATTGAGATACAAAATGTGTCAAAAATATTGCTACCTTTCTTTCATACCAACATTGAGATAACCAAAATGTGTCAAAAACTATTCGTACTTTTTTTACCCAAAATTGAGATACCAAACCATATGTCAAGAACCCATCCACTCATTGGTACTTTAAGTGTATAACATTGTTCCCAAATTTAGAAAAGTTTAATTATGTTTAACATCGCTTTATTTTCTTTTCAGTTTTACAGATTTTACATAAAAGAAAAAAAAATTTGATATTATC
>NW_011333040.1:19621877-19623973 GCF_000735185.1 Notothenia coriiceps
CTGCTAGTTATGGGTACTTTTTACTGAAGTACATTTCAAAGTCTTTACTTTGACTTGAGTAAAGAAGTTTAGTCAGTACTTCTACTTTCACCAGAGTATTTTTAAACACAAGTATCTGTACTTCTACTTGAGTAAAGGATGTGTGTACTTTTGCCCTCTCTGTCTAGTTCCATGTTGGGGCTGGGTTTGTTCAACCTGGGAACCATTTGAAGGTCACCTTTAAGCTAAATCCACTTTTTCATGTCTTTTCTACATAACCATATGTCCCCTCTCTTATTCTAAACAGCATATCCGTACATGCTTTTCGGAAATGTGTGGAACCCCCTCAACTTACCTCAGTAATATAAAAATGGAGGAACCGTGCAGAATGAAGGTTTTTCAGATGGTGGACAGACGTCTCCTTGACAGACAGTATTTATTTGTCTGCAGAGTTGTACCTAAGTGTTGTTTACCGTGAGGATAATTAAGTCTGAAATGAAACCGTAAACAGGCCGGTGTGTCTCTGGTGGTTTTAAAAGCCAGCAGGAATTAGTGGAGCATTAGAGCCGAGCTTCAGGAGGAGGAAATGGAGAGATGTGGAGGTGTGGAGCTCGTTAAAAAACAACCTCAGAGGTGACCGTTCGATATTCTAGGGGTGAGGTTTCTCTCTGACCGTGCAGTGCGGTCAAAAAGCTTATATGCTGGGATTTTATGGCCTTAAAAGACATCAAAGAAAAGAGAAGAGAAGTGTTTGTGTCCTTGAGCTACAGCAGGACTGAAACTGGATCGATATTCAACTTATTCTGTATATTTCATTTTGTATAAACCATTCTGCAGACACTTTACTGCTTTAATGTGCAATTTGGGATCAGTAGAGTACATCTATTCTTACGTCATCTAAATCTAATATAAACTGCACTATTTGTATCGTATCCTCGAGTTAAATTGACTTCCTGTTTTACGGCGTAAGGATCTTTTTTAACAATAAAGACTTTAACGATGTTTGATCCTTAAAGTCTTGAGATTTTAAGAGTTTGTTCAAATACAGCAGCATCGAATGGTCAAAAGAACTACTTCCTGTTGGTTTAATGGTCTCACTTCAATATGTTTGGGTTACATAAAGCCACCAAACTTCAGATTTGTAGGAAAATTATACAAATACTATAGGGCCTGCCTTCTAGGTGTTGTCTTTGCATATATTGCATATAACATTTTCACCATGTTTTCATGCCAAAGAAAGGGCATTTCGGACTTAAGACATTCAAAACTCTGATCCTTTAGTGTGAACAACAACCTGACCTTTTTTGCCGCTCGGACCCTAATCAAAACCATGTTCAATTAACAAAAGTCCTCTATTTCACAAGAGTTATTAACCCTTTATCCAGAGGTGGGAAGTAGTGGAGTACAAATACTTCCTTACGGTACTTAAGTACATGTTACTGAAGACTTTTTACTTTGACTTCTTATATTTTGAACACAAATACCTGTACTTTCTACTCCTTACATGTTGAACACAAATACCTTTACTTTCTACTTCTTACATGTTGAACACAAATACCTGTACTTTCTACTTCTTACATGTTGAACACAAATACCCTGTACTTTCTACTTCTTACATGTTGAACACAAATACCTGTACTTTCTACTTCTTACATGTTGAACACAAATACCTGTACTTTCTACTTCTTACATGTTGAACACAAATACCTGTACTTTCTACTTCTCACATGTTGAACCCAAATACCTGTACTTTCTACTTCTTACATGTTGAACACAAATACCTGTACTTTCTACTTCTTACATTTTGAACCCAAATACCTCTACTTTCTACTTCTTACATGTTGAACTCAAATACCTGTACTTTCTACTTCTTACATGTTGAACACAAATACCTGTACTTTCTACTTCTTACATGNTTAGGCTTACTAATAAGACAACTCAGATCTGAAGCTACACAGGAATCTGCTGCCAAAGTGCCATAAAAAAGACAAAATTAATAGAATCAAACCCTTTTTTTGTTGCATTTTAGTAGAGTATAAAAAGAAATGGGTGGCTGTGGCTCAGTGGATAGAGTGCTGGACTTCGAATCAGGGGGTACCAAGTTCGAGTCCCACTGC
>NW_011333040.1:19624004-19655585 GCF_000735185.1 Notothenia coriiceps
CAAATACCTGTACTTTCTACTTCTTACATGTGGAACACAAATACCTGTACTTTCTACTTCTTACACGTTGAACAAAAATACCTGTACTTTCTACTTCTCACATTTTTAACTCAAATACCTGTACTTTCCACTTCTCACATTTTCCAAACAGGCTGGTTTCTTTAGTTTGAATGTGTGTTTGGTGGCGTGATCATTATTATTTAGAGCCTATTTGTTAAGAACCTTGACCGAAACTTGGACTCAAACGCACGACTCAAAAGAAAGTTTGTTCAAAAAAAGTCTTTACTTTGGAAAAGTATAAAGTTCTAACAAAAATCACTCCTGAGAGGCAAAACGTAGCAAAGCAAATGACAAACTAAATAAACTTGACTACGGTCACAAAGTACAATAATCTCCTGTCGAGATAAGCTGGCTCTCTAAATGGCACAAGGCACAAGGCTAACTGGCACAGGACAAAGGGAGACAGGACTATTTATACATGAGGTAAGGGGGAACAGGTGGAAACAATCAGGGGCGGGGCTGACGATGGCGGGAAAACACACAAAGGGAGGAATTAAGGGGACCTGAAATGAGAGACAAGAGGTAAGTGCAAAAATAAAACAGGAAGTGCAATGACAGGACTAGACAGGTGAACAAAAAGACTTGACTAAACATAAATCTAACCTGGGCTATGAACTAAACGTGAAACAATAACATGAACCTGATTAACATGACATGAATAATTTAGCAGACATGACGGGATGTTACACTATTGATTTGAACACGATCCGTGTATCCANGTCCGATGATACGATAACGAAATCGATCATGGACCTTCTGCCTAGGGTGCTCTGGTACCACGTACACTTATGAGCATCCTTATGTTCGAACATGGTGTTTGTTATGGCCAATCCATGACTAGCACAGAAGTCCAGTAACAAACCACCACTCCGGTTCAGATCAGGGGGGCCGTTCCTCCCAATCACTCCCCTCCAAGTGTCTCCATCATTGCCCACATGTGCGTTGAAGTCTCCCAGCAAGATTAAAGAGTCCCCTTCAGGAGCCCCATACAGGACTCTTTCCAGGGTCTCCAAGAAGGCCGTATACTCTGAACTGCTGTTGGGTGCATAAGCACACACAACAGTCAGAGTTTTCCCCCCCATAACCCGCAGGCGTAGGGAGGCAACCCTCTCGTCCACTGGGGTAGACTCCAACAACGAAGCACCCAACCGGGGACTTGTGAGTCAATTAATTTCTTAATATAATCCTGAAAAGTTTAAACTATGGAGAATTTGGCTTTTTTTATTTGAAATGTTTCGTATGAAAATAGTATATTCTTGGCTTCCAGTTTTGTAAAAATGAATCAGTTGAGTGTCAAATAATCCCCATTCTCACCCAATTTGTTTAATGTTTCCTGCTTAGCTTAAAAAAAAGCATTTAAAAAAGTGATTGATTTGACGAATTTCTTGTTTGGCTTATTCCTTTAATACTAAATTCAATGTATTGAATATTTCATGTTCCTTTGTTCTGTCAATTCTGTTTATTTCTTCTGCACGCATGAGATGTTTTCTGTGAGCGCCCCTCCCTTTGTCAAGCTGTTGTTATTCGCACATGATCTGGTTGTGTTTTGCTCTCGTCTGGCGCATCACAGGCGGGGCCCGCTGATGATGAGGGGAATATTTAAAGCTCCGTGAAAGCGGAAGCCTGGCCTGCTGTTTGTTATCAGCTGACGACGGCTGCTAGCTAGCACAACGCTGAATATAGCATAGCATATAGCATTAGCTAGCGTTCTCATCTGTTGTTTCACACTCAAAACTAAATAATGAAACAAGAAGGAAACACGAGGATATTATGGCGGTAATACCTGCCGTAGGAAGACATTTGTAAGAAGAAGACACAGAGTGAGTAGACATGTAAAGCTTTTATTTGTATACCAGACTGACGGCTAGTAGGTAAGCTATTGACAGCTGGCAGCTAGCTAACAACACAGCTGTAACGGACACCAATGGTTAACGGTTTGCAGGGTAAATGGATATTGAAATTGTTTCAAGAACTTGGACAATTGGTGTTTATGTGTTAAATATGTCACTGCAAAATAGCTATACACAGCTAATGTATGCCGCCACGTCAATATTATTGTATTGACTTGATGTTAATGGTAATGGTTGCTTGATCTCATCACTTGATCGCTTTATATCGTTTGAACCATTGTTTTACAACTGTTTACCCCTTTTTACATACCTATAATTAGAATTATTATATTGCATTTAAGCTAACCAGGGTATACAATAAAATGTGTTTTCACAGGGTGGTTATTTTTTCTTATATTTTGAGACATTTACACAAACACAAGGCAAGGTAGGTTTATTGTCAAAGCACCACTTAACAGTAGGCATTTCAAAGTGCTTTACAAAAATGACAAATTAAAGAAACACATTATACAATTCCCTTTTTAAAAGCAGCAAAGAGAATACAATAAACAAACTAATATATAATAATACAGGTATAAAATACAAGAGCAAGTTACAGTGCAGTGTAAGATATAAATAGATTAATAAAAAGCAGTTGCAAACAGAAAAGTGTTCAGGATTTAAAAGACAAACACATTCATATAGTTATCTTTCACCCTTGGGTTTTATTTAGTTTTTTGGGGTAAACATATTTAATTTGTGTGCAAATGTTGCCCTTTTGCACCAGATTCTTTTTCTGACAACACAGGCATTCATTTACTACATTTCCATTTTATTACTTGATTTTATTTGTGTAAGGTTATCCCTTATTTTAACTTTTTTATTCTATGACTCGTTTCATTTTCATCATCTTATTTTTCATACAATTAACATTGTGTGAGGGAGCCTGGGTGGTAGCTAGTTGTGATACAGTGACAACTACTTCAATTATAATAATAGTATCATGGCAGAATATAGTTTCTGCACTACTTTATTAATGAATGGCCACGAGTAATTTAAAATGTACGTCTTGTAACAGTCAACTTCAAATGTGTGATTGAAGGGTTTGGCTTCCAATTAACATGATTGAAAATATATTGGTGTGTTTTATCCCTGTTTTTACATAAAGTACATCACTTCCAAACCTTAAAATATATGTTGTTGTTGTTGTCTTTTGGGGGCCACCTATCTGTTTTTCTGGGTCACGGATTGTTCCTTTAATCGTTCCCCCCATGCTGTATCAGTATGCATACTGACGCATAACGCAAAGCACTAATACTGAAATTGTTGCCAGTGCTTTGTAAAGAGGAGCATTGGCATTCTAGTTTCAACAAACATCTGTTTCCTGGCTGTTTAAATGTTGGAATTAACTATCCAAGTGTGAGCCAAATAATATATTTGCATACAGCAAATGCAACATATACAGTTTAAGGGGCTGAATATTTCTCTCACACACACACACACACACACACACACACACTCTAGTTGATTGTAACATTTTAAGTATTAATGATAAGGGGTTAGGCTCGATTTTTTTCCATAAACATGTATAATACTTATTGCAGGTGGTTTTTTTGTGGATTTAATTAGATCAGTGTTAAGCTTAAATGATTGTAGAGTGCAAGTTGTTGTATTTCTTATTTATAAGAAGATAGAATAAAGACAAAATCCCCAAAAATCATTTCTGCACCATCTGCTGTGTTAAACCTCTAGTTTAAGAACATCACAACACCGGTTCTGAGTACATAGGATTATATATGTATGATGTGTGTTTGGGTTTAATGCTATGGTTTAATAGAGATGTGTGTACAGCATTCGAGGAACAACAGTGACCCAGTATCACCCAAATAGTCTGATATGAAGGATCAACATGTGTCCACTTTCTTGTGTCTTATATAAGATGGGGGTGTGTGTGCTCAAGTTAAACTGTTATATGTAGTTGAGCTCAACTCATAATGAAACATCTCAAAAGTGCAAAATCAACATACGTGTCAGACATAACTTTCGGTTTGACAATTAATTTGTTTTTGCTTATTAGAATAAAATGTTTAATGTAATATCTTATAACTATATACAATTTTGCTCCAACATGAAACATTTCACACTGAAATATTCATTTATTACTGGCCTGTTACTGTACAGGATGATGATCAGCAGGACGAATGTACTGTAGGAAATGCAGCAGTCTGGCTCCTATCTTTGGTGAGGGGTTATCTGAGGGGAGGCAGCTGTTTATCAGTCTGCTGCACATCACACTCACTGTCTCTGACCAACAAACTTGCTTTATAACAGATTACCAGCTGCTTTGGACAAAGTGGTCCACCTCCAAAACTGATAGCTTTCTTGTAAAGGACACAATTTTGTCTTGGATGACCTTAGTTATCTTTACATGGCAGGAAGTTATTAAAGTACGGGGGAAAACGCCTTATTAATGGAATAGTAAATGACACAGCACAGTAGGTAATAGAAATGGCCTTATACAAACCATAATAATAATAAAGTATGTCTAATATATACAAATCATAAACAAGTACAACATATTAAACGTCTTATAACATCCTAGTGTTGTAAAAATGTCATACAAATAATTATAATAAAGTAATAGTATACTGTAGTGTGTTATAGAAAAGCGTCTTTGAAAATGGCTTAGTATAGAATATTATAAAAAGAACACAAAAGCCATAGTATACTGTGTTATGTCATATAAAATAAGACATTACAAAATTAAAAGTCATGGTTAAATATCATAGTTTGTGTAGTTTGCCATAAAAGTCAAAGTTTATCATGTCATTAAAAATTATTTATATCATAAAAAATATAGAAATGTCATTAAATACAAATGTTATCAAAAAGTCATAGTGGACTGGTTCCCCCGAGCTAAAAATACTACATAGTTATGATGTAGTAACTAAATGTATGAAATAAATGTATAAAAAGAAGTACAACATACAACTTGAAGTTTAAAATAGCATAAAAGGACATTTCCCAAGTCCATTTAAATTAAAACCTTCTTCTCAATCGGTCTCTTTTTCTCAATTTGTAGAAACGAACCCTTCCCAGCCTGTGGAGAGCAGGGTTTGTGCTTCCTGATCCCCAAACCAGCCTTCTCCTCTGATCCTCGACACCCTCACCTCAGACCCTGCGTACTGTGTCTGGCTGCTGTAACCATGACGACAGGCGGGTGTTGCCACCTGCCTGGCTCTCTGTGTGACTGTTCGAGCAGCACCGGCCTGTGTAAGAGCGTGAATGAAGGAGGGGGAGACGCGTGCCAGGCGGTCTACGTCACCCAGGTCACAGCCATGGATGGGCGGCTGCTGTCCTCTGTGCTCAAACCCATGAGCGCACAAAGGTGAGACACACACACACTCATGTTATCAGGAAATAAGTGCTGCGTCGGTGTGTTTACATGCACAGATATCTGCAGGACAAGACAAACGCATCACAGAGGTGCAACTGTCACCGTATTCATTGTACAGAGCGTTCTCCACAGCACACATCGTCATTGTAGGGAAAGAACAGATGCTACAAACACCATTAGTTAGCTCTGTTCTTTTTAAGTGCTCCATTAGTGTTATAACTCTTGAAGTGTGCCAGCATGCGCAGTACAAGGGCTGTAGTTGAGTATTAAAATGAATTCCTATATCTTTTCTTAACCACTTCTCCTTGGAAAACCACATGATGTTAGGAAATATGTGATGGAGAGTTCTTCAGGGCTTAGGAAAAGACAATCATGGAAGAAACAAGGAATGGTGTTTTGTATGTTCCTTTTTAAAGTAAGGATGGTGCAGTGTACCCTGTGCTAAAGGGGATAGGAAAGGACATACTGAATCACCTTTGCTTAGCATTTTGAAAAGCAGCTCTTATCGTGGGTCATTTCAATCAGTTAGGAACCTTCCTAAACAAAAAAGACTATTTAACAGACCTTGAAAATAATGGAATCATCTTATTGGAGTCATAAATATACCTGTGTTTCAGGTCCCTGGTGTCACACTTATGGCGCATTCACACTACAGCGCGGAGCTCGCTTTAAAGGCCCAGATACACCGGCCCAAAATCGGCAGTAAATGGGAGTCGGGCCGAACATGAGCGTGGGCACGCCCTATTCGGAGTGGTGTGCGCCGCACCGTCGGGTCTTTTCTGCCGACCTGACGCCTTTTCTTGCCGATTCAACATGTTGAATCGGCGTCGGGAACACCACCGGAAGTCATGTTTTCAATGGACGAGAGTGAAAATGGAAAGAAAAAAGCTATTTGTTGTTTGTTTATATCACGGAGTCTGTTCTTCTTCTCTGTCTTCCGGTTGTTGCCTCTTTTGCATGATGAATACACACNCTCCTGTTCGTTCATGTTTTCAATGGACGAGAGTGAAAATGGAAAGAAAAAAGCTATTTGTTGTTTGTTTATATCACGGAGTCTGTTCTTCTTCTCTGTCTTCCGGTTGTTCCGGTTGTTGCCTCTTTTGAATGATGAATACACACTACCGCCGCCTGCTGGTAAGTTATTGCCACTCACGCATACGCAGTTCATACGTGCTCGGCTCGGATTTGCGGTGTGTTCCAGTGCGCGAAGTCGGCAAATACGCAGGAGAGTCCGGAGACGCAACAGTCGGTGTCGGCGACTTCTCAGATGACTGGCCGGTGTATCTGGGCCTTAAGCGTGCCGAGCCGTGCGGGGCCTGTCTTTGGTTGCGCTTACACTTGGCCTAGTTCCGGCCCGGGGCTACTTTTTCACCTTTTTTCTGGCCCGACTAAATCGTGGTTCTATCGAGGCCAACAACCAGGCTGAGTCGGGCTGAGTTTGCTAAACTAGAGAGAGAATCGCTGTCAAGGGGGCTACAACTACAACAAAATGAACATAATTGACCGTGATTTATTTGTAATACACGTTTCAATTGTTGTAGTTGTAGCCCCCTTGACAGCGATTCTCTCTCTAGTTTAGCAAACTCAGNGAACACTAAAGGGAACAGCAGAAGAAGACAGACAGGAAGTAAGCACTAAAGGGAACAGCAGAAGAAGACAGACAGGAAGTAAACACTAAAGGGAATTTTTAAATCAATATTGTGAGTCAAGTTGGTGGTTTATTTAGTACATAGCCGTGTAATAAGTGGGATAATCGCTGCACATTATCCCTTACATAAAGTCTCCTTGCGTTACATATTCCTAAGAACAGGTCTGCATGTGTGTGTGTGTGTGTGTGTGTGTGTGTGTGTGTGTGTGTGTGTGTGTGTGTTTGTGTGTGTGTTTCGTTTGCCGTTCTCTTACCATGATGGTGGTCACTACAACGGTTCGGTTTTCGATGCCAGACGTGTCGTTAGGATGCAACGGAGAGTCCTGGGTCAGAACTAGTTTGTCGGCATCGTTCCAGTAGCCGATCTGCAGGGAAATCAAGAAGTTAGATTGTGTATATGTGTGTGTTTGTTCATGTGTGCATGCGAACATATTGTATAATGCAGCATGCACAATTTGCTTTGATGCAATCCCTGATGTGTTAACAGGAAGTGGAGCTATTGGCTTGACATCATTTGATGTCAAAGAACATGGAGGAAAAGCTCTATGTCGATATATCGTCAACAATTTAGTTTTGGTAAGTCAAAATGGTCTAGTATCTTACACCTGTGTGAACTCTTACCTGTTCTATTCTGTGTTTCACTCTTATAGCTGTTGCTTCTCTGACACCTGAACTATGTATTTCTCTACTGCAACTATTCGATGCTAACGTTATGGTATTTCAAGAAAAAGCCAACATTTATGAGAAAAAAATATATACTGTATACATGTGTCACAAAAAGAATCTTGTATTTTCACTACAATCAAAGTAGTAAGTGTCAAAATGTGTGGTTCTATTCTATGATGAGTCTTGATCAATGTCAATATTTCTTCATAAAATATGACATGTGTTACTGATGATTTGTTAGCAGGATTAAAGAAAATCTATGGCCTGATTTTGATTAAACTTGGAGAAGATCCGGTAATGTTTTCCCTGAATTGGACCTATTGTATTGCATGGTTTGTCAAATTAATGTTGACTGAAAATCCATTCAATATCTTATTATATATATATCTGTGTTTGGTACGTTCTGTTTTCAGTGAAGGTCTTTGAATTGTGTTAAAAATGAAAAGAATGTTGAACATAAAAGCCTTGGTCACAGCAGGTAGGTAGATTCATTATTTTCTCAAGCTGTGGTTTCCAAATCCAAAATACCACTTTCATGCTCATGTTGTTGTAATTTCAAATCATGCATTCATCAAGCTGTGATTCAACTTTAAAACAATAAGTCTTAACATTGACTCATTCCCGTGTTCTCATGCAATATTCCAGTTTTAAGCCCAATGTTGTGCTGCTTCTTTTTCTCCGAAAGCCATTTCATGTTCTCCTGACAGATCTGTCGTCTTCAGTCCTTCAGGGTCAAACTGACCGACTGGAACTGACAGACATGATATGTCGCGGTCACAGCATTTGCATCCTCCGTCTGTAGAGAGCAGCTACATGCACTACAAAATGTGATTTTTTTATAAAGTGGTGCAGGGATGATGTATTTTTAAAGTTAGAATCTCTCTGGTTCCCTCGACAGAAATGAAAATGAGATTTTTCCATAGGACTTCCGATTAGGCAGTAAATAACCTCAACGTTTATGATACTTAGATGTTTGTTCAGCAGGATCATCTCTACATGCTAACACTTAAAGAGCTAATGTTGGGCTATAAAGGAACTACAGCACGGTCACATGACTTCACGTCACCACCGCTAAGCTAAAGGTGGCTAATGTTGGGCTATAAAGGAACTACAGCACGGTCACATGACTTCACGTCACCACCGCTAAGCTAAAGGTGGCTAATGTTGGGCTATAAAGGAACTACAGCACGGTCACATGACTTCACGTCCCCACCGCTAAGCTAAAGGTGGCTAATGTTGGGCTATAAAGGAACTACAGCACGGTCACATGACTTCACGTCACCACCGCTAAACTAATGGCGGCTAATGTTGGGCGTGATGATGTTTAGTCGCCTCTTTTAGACACCNGTACNGATCCCATAAAAGTGTCTATTTTATGTGTCTGTGTATCACCCTGTAACAATATGCCTCTCTCCCTTTTTCTTTTTCTTTGTGTGTGTGTGTGTGTGTGTGTGTGTGTGTGTGTGTGTGTGTGTGTGTGTGTGTGTGTGTGTGTGTTTGTGTATCCTCACTGCAGCTTGTGTGTACAGTATAACCGAATCCAGGGCTTATTGAGATGTATAGGATGACACAGCTGTTATCATACTAAAGCTCCCGACTGTGTCAGCCATTCTGACATTGATCCTAGTGAGAGATCTCTAAGAAATGCACATCAAATCTAAATACACACTTTATACACTTACACTCATCACATTATGAGAACCAAAGTCAGTGTCTCAGTGCCTGCATGTGTGTATCTGTGATGTGGGTCACACTCATCTTACTATGCCCTCAGAGGTAGCCCCTCTAATCCCCAAAGGAGGGAACAGAAAGGTCTATGATGTGCATTAGTTGGATTTGGGCTCTGTCGCTTTTGCAAACCCGGTATGGATTTACTGAGGGAAAATGTAGCAAGTCTCTCTTCTTTAACCTCACAACCAGAGAGCTGCAAACATAATGGATTAGGGACAGTTGCCCCAGAATGCAAAATAATAGTTGAACAGTACAAAAGATTACGTTAAAGCCTTAGCACATAAGTCTTGTACCTGATTCTCAGTAACAGATTATTCCGTTGTGTTGGAATTCGAATAATATTCATGTAGTTTTTATTTATTCCAATCAATGTCAAATACAAGTTCAATGAGAAAATTGGAAGAAGCGATGTGCCTTGGATGGGTGAAAAAAAGAGCAATTAGACAATCATTCATTGTAAGCATTCATCATATCTTACAAATTTACTTTCTGGTTCAGTTTGTGGATTCCGAATGTTTTCTTGTGCCATGATGTGTTGTTATTGACTTTTTGAGCATGCTCACTTTCAATAATAGGATTAAACTGTTTGATTATTTGATATCTCTTATCTGCAGCTTTTGTGTGACTTTGTTTAAGCAATTTTAGAGCTCTCAGATCTCAGCAATTACTTCGATCAGTACAATGCAATCACAACTGATATAAATAAATGGACAATTCTCGCACCATTCTCACCTATATTCACCTTTTGTCAGCACAAAAAGGTGCAATATAGGAAGTACATATCTAAGCTTTATGACAAATGCATAGAAGAAGTGAGGATTAATCAAACTCCAGCCCAGCCTGTCACCGTGGTGACAGATTCACACTGCTCAGGGATCACACTGCCTCCCATGATGACCCACCATCCATTATCACCAGTGTAGGAACACATGCAGCAGTGGTACAAATACACACATACACTGAAATGTTTTTTTTAATTTTATTGTCATTGGATGAATATGGGAGTTAAAGGCTATTACTGATACATTTGTAACTGGTACTGCTGATAAAAATGCTGATATATGTAAGCTATATCTTAATGGGTTGGTCAAACAAGCATCCCACATTTTATTGTAAACAAACAATTTACAATACATCCATTATCTCTAGCAGAGGACACCGATGGGTCAGCATGGCCTTATTATATTATTACAGGGCCATTATCAGCCTTATACACACACAGACTGTATATGTTTCTGTGTTTTCTCATAAACTCTAGGTTTTACTCTGCGCCACTGTATTTTGTTCCTGTTTGGACAGACAGTCCTTAATGCAGAGGTCTTGTGGAGTCCTGTTTATGTGTGTGGGTGTGTACTGCTCTTTTATTTTCCTTTGCAAATACTCCTTACCGCTGTTGAACACAGTGCAACACTGTAGCAATCGCTGATGTGTGTGTCGACGTGTCAAATATAAAGCCATGTTGTTGACTTATTTATGCCTCTGACACTGCTCTGCTGCCTGCGTTCGAACAGCCGGATGTGTGAGAGAACACAAGCACACGCACATAAATAATTGAAAGTTGCAACACTAGATACACTAACATAATATTACACAATAAAAAAGCAGCAACTGGCCAAACAGAAAGAACATAATCCAGGAAATAATTTAGTACCATAACAAAACCACTCTACATTGGAGGAAAAACATTTATTCGCTTTCTTGCTGAGACCTAGATTAAAATATTGATACCACCAGCATGCAGATGGTTAGATTAACATAAAGACTGGAAACAGGGGAATCATTTTGTCCAACTCTGTGCGATGGTAACAAAATCCATCTAACGGCAACTCCAGTATAGTATACGGCAAATAAAACCAACATTTTGTTTTAAAGGTCTCCTATTAGGCTATTTTTAGGCAATAAAAAAAAAAAAACAATATATAAAAAACATGTATATGATGTGTTTTGCTCAAAATACCAAACAGATCATGCATTTTAGACATCCCTCATATCCCTCTATTCAAGCCCTGTTAGAGAACTGCAAGTCCGGGTAAATGCCATATCATGTTTCAAACCACATCAAGGATTATTTCTGAAACAGTATGGAGCTCAAATGCTTTTTCTCTTGCGGGCTTACCACAAGGTTAGTTCCTTTTTTTATCTCCTGCTTATTTTACACATGCTCTCTTCAGTACTGCGTTAGCTCTCAAGTGTTAGCGATGCTTACTAATGTAAACAAAGACCATATTACGTCCAAAATAGTCGGACATTGTTTCTGATAGCAACTTTCTGATAGTGCTGTGGTTCCGCATTTCTGACATTACATCATATCGGACGTAAATCTGGATCAGCTACGTTTACCCCCGTTTTTAGAGATTTGGGTGTGGAGGAAAAGAGAGAGGGTTTGTGAGTTCCCTGACACACTGGGGATACATATTTATGTATAAAAGACATACAAAAGTGCATTTTGCATGATTTGACATTTAAATGCGTGTACTTTGTAGAAAACAAGACATTAGGGGTTAATATATATTTGATATATTTATTATTAGCTTGAAACACCTCTCCAGGTTTTCAGTGTGGATGGTAATTTCATTAATTGCAGCCTGAATAAAGTAATGAAGCATAGGGTTAGTTCAGGCAGAGCGCTGAAGTCATGCCTGTATTAGCTGATTGGCATGAGCTGTTTCACACATACTTAACAGTGATTGCTACATTCACCGCTGTGCGGCACAGTAACTCCCAATCAATCCATCCACCCTGACACTTTTAACTCATAAAAGCGCTAGTTGTTGCCACAGCTGCTTTACCACAGCAACTTATTTTGCAATTTGTCTCACAGAACAGACTGGGACTTCTTTTTGGAGGGGGCTTAAAGAGATAAGTGCAAAAATTATAATATATAATATAACAGAGAATACATACAAATACACCTGGGAACAAAGATTTGTTTTCTTTCTGATAATTTGTTTTTTAAACATTAAAGCATGTAAAAACGTTTTGATCGAAACAAAAAATACAACTTTGAATCTGAAAATGTGCATAATATGTACCCAGAATTGTCATTGCAGAGCTGAATCTTTCCTGCCAAATATTACTGTATAACCAATGACTATATTATACCTTGATGACCTTCATCTTGAAACTTAAGAAAAAATTGCCAGCCTACCAACTGAGGTATTCAAAAAATAACTAATGTAAGAAACAATCTTAATAGCAAAATGTTGACTCCTTCCTTCTTCAAAACATTATTAGTCATCTAATTGTCACCTTAAAAACAAACAAACATGTTATCTACTAAAGGTCACCTATTATGCAAAATCCACTTGTCATGTCTTATATACATAAATATGTGTCCCCTCTGTGTTTAGAGATTCTTAAAGTTTCAGGATAAAAGATTCTCCCTCGTTTTGTCCTTATCCATTTATATAAAAACCTGTCTGATATCTGATCAGATAGGCCACAAGTTCTTTTTGGGTTATTCAACCATTAGCCAATCACCTGAATCTCCTCCTAGAGCACCACTGTGTTTTTTCAAACCAGAGGGGCGTGGGGAGTGGAAGCTCATTTTTGTATCATTATTATTAATCGTTTATCTGACAGGGACAATGCACAACAATGAACACTTACAACATTAAAATGTGTCAAGCATAACAGTGCCAGATTTAGCTTTGAGCCCATTTCCTTCACATAAAACATTTAAGAAGTGTACATTTTACAAACATAGCAAAAGCTAAATGCTTTGGCAATTTGAGCCAAACACTCCAGAGACATGTTTTGTATATATCTAAGACCTATATTATATTGTTGAAAAAGATTATAAAAGGTATAAAAGTTACAATTGTTTGGCATATTGGGTAAAACAAGTGGACAGATGAATGAGGAATGATGTGTTTCATCTGTTGTAGACCCCTGAAAATGACTGACAGAGTGCCACTACCCTCCCTCATAGTATCACACACTATGAGGGGTTCATGGCAAATATGAAAGCAACATTTGCAACACATTTTTCCATGATATAAATTCAATAAGAAAAAAAAGATTGACAGCTATTGAAAATTGTAATGAAAGCATTTTGGGATATGACAAATAGCATGCATCTGGGGTTTGTATGTACCAATGTTGGTAGGATAAAGGTTATTGGTACATTTTTAACAAAGGTTTCTCCATCTGAATCACACACCTCTCTTTCTACTTTTCTGTTTCTCTCCATGTGTCGTTGTGCATTTGTGCGTGTGTACGTGTGTATCTGTATGTATGTCTGTGTGTGTGTTTGTATAATTTGTTCATGAGCAAGATCACAGACTGATGAAATACTCTTCCAGAGCAACAATATTGCCTGTGTGGGATTTTCTCTTTCACAAAGCAGGGCTTTTAAGTGCTCCCCTCACAGAGTACTAGAGCAAGCCCTTGAGAAGCATCAGATATACACACTTTTTTATGAATTGCCCGTCTATTACAATAAACCTGAAGCTTATATTTGAACAAATAGTTTATATTTATATACAGTTCATATTTGTTGTATATATAGCTACAGTTTACACATGTGCTACAACTCTGTATAAGAGAGGTTTCGATTTAACTCTTATTTTTTAGGCAATATCTGTGGTGTCTTATAATGAAATGTACTTAAGAAATATGATGCTGTGGCTAAAATTCCAATATTAAAATGCCCTTCTACAGAGGTTAATCTACAGAGTAAATGTGTTTGACTTACCTTAAAGTGTAGAAAACACTTTTATTGACATAGGATTGAAATAACTTTAGGCATTTGGAAAGGCCTTACAGAGCTGTCATATTTTTCTGTCATCTGCTATCAGAATGGGAAAAATAAGGATTCAGTTAAAAATACGTCTGCTGGGGTGTCTCTTTCTGACATTTGCAAGATTTGTCTCTTTTATATTGAAAGTAAATAAGTCAGTCTGCTGGTTCCAAAGGATTTGTAGTCATTTTAAAAGATTTTTTTCTCCATATGGTTTTGTTTCATGATTGGAAGGGTCTAAGGATGGAGCAGGTCGTTCAGTGTATCTGTTGTGTGTTCCTGTTCAACACTGTTGTTTCTAATGGTGTTCATGGTCCCAAGAGGATGATTCTTTATGATTTTAGTAACCCTCTGACTTATCATTTGGCACCATCAGGTAAAAGTAACTCAAAGACAAAGAGTGAAATGCATTGCAATTAGTACATTATGTTGTTCTTTTGGCCCTTTCACAGTGGTTCAAAATAACAGATATCATAAACAGCTACCTGATGAAGGAAAGATTATTCATGATTTTATAAATCACAAATACATTTTTTTCACCAAAGCAAATGTTTTTCTCACCTATGTTATACTCTATCTCATGCAAGAAAATATGTCTCCATTGAAGCTACAGTATTTATGCAGTCCAGGCGCGTTCCTCGACTGTTTCTCTCTGCTCTTTTTTATTGCATCACTCTTGAGCTGTCACAGCAGACGCACACAGCCCTGCATGTAACATACGGTGAGATGATTACAAATGATCATGCCTCCTGCTTTGCAAATCTCTCTGTCACTCATATAAACACATAAAAACGCACACAGCTGTATTAGTAAAAGCAGTTCAACATCTCAGGCTACTACGGTCGTACAGGAGGTTGGGTGTTGCTAACTTTAATCTTCACATACAGTGTTGCAACAGCTTCTGATCTGATCCATCTTGGTTGTCAATAAAGAGGATCAAAGGATAAAAGCTGTTTATAAAGACATCAGTCTCTCGCAGCCCGGGGTAAAGTCTCAGCTTCTGTGACCAGAATAAACAATATGCAGATTTAATGAGTGAAAGACCCTGAGCCATGTTTTTGCAATTATCTCCCACTAACCCTGATTTACACAAACACTCTGCATCACTTCATGCGCTGATGGGAGCACATGTGGGAAACCTTCTCTGAACTGAGATTTATTATGAGGTTTAAAACGTTTTATTGTAAAAGTAAAGTTAAGGGAGGCTAGGGTTGTTCACAACAAAACATTTACTTACAAGTACGTTTTGTCAATGACCTTGAGTGCTAACCAGAAGGCAGGCAAGTAAACACCTTGACTCTTCTACACTCATTCAGCCATGTATGAGAGATAGTTGTCCAATGAGGGATTCTAAAGAAAACTCTGTGGTTTTCTTTCACAATTTCTACCGGAATAAGAGAAACTATGAGAGGGAGAAAGAGGAAAAGATTGCAGATCCGACAGTATAGATTGCCTTTCTGTGTCACTCTCTTCTCTCCATGACCAAATCTATTTCCTCAAAGGAGCCTGGAAAAGCTTTTAGCTGGGGCTCAAAAATGTACAGCACAAAAGACACAGTCACGCTGTGATCGAAGGTCATGCTATAAAGTGTCATGTGGAGAGCTGAGCCTTTGTAAGGTGCTCTCACCCCACTGGCTACGCCACTGAGACCTTTCAACTTTCCAGCTCTTTTTTCATTGACACCATGGGGCTAGTTGGGAGACTGCCTCATGGATGACACAACAGCACTAACATGGTCTGTAACTCTTGCCAGGTATCTTCTAAATGATGTATGGCCTACAGGTTGGGTTGTAAATCCACTTAAATGATATATGGAACCCAGTCCGTGGACTTCAAGTGTTAAAATAAAAGATACACAAATACAAATGTATGTGAGCCTGTCATGGAGACATTAAAAGACCTACATTATTCCTTTCGCTTGAATTCATAAAAACTGCCTATACTTGTTCTTTTAAACTCATTACCACTGATCATACAGGTGGGAAAAGAGGGGCAACAATGGATTAACTTACTCAACATTTTACTCAGTATCTAAACTGTTTGCTTCTATTTTAGTCTTTTGTTTAAAAATCACATAGCAACTTTGTGGACCTCTTGGCTGTGTGTGACCAAATGACCATATGTTTACAGTTGGACCATGAGCCGTGCCTTTAAGAAACACATCTGAGCAGGATTTTTTTAACCAAACATGATCATTGTCATCAACACTGTAGCAGAGGTGGCTAATTGACCAATCAATATTTTTCTTCATCGCTGTCATGAAAGGACTAAAGCAGCAACAGAATGGCGTATTGCTTTCATAGCACTCTGGACAGCCTTTCCAGCACATTTTCTAGGAAGCACATACACTCATTGCCTGCACACACACTTGAGCACACACAAACACATGCTTAAGGGAAAGTGTAAAACTCATGGGAAATCACAGCAGGAGGATAAAGGAGATGAAGTCATTCAAACTGATTTAAAGAAAAGCAATCAGCCAAGTGTAGACATCTGAACTGATTCGTATTACCCACAGACAGCCTAACCGGCCCTCTCAAGGTCTCATTATGAAAACAGAGATCAGAGAAGCAGCGAGGGAAGATCATGGCAGATAAAGTTCTGTTATCTCAAATGTTGAATCAGTTCAAACGGAGGCAGCTGGGATCAGTTTGAGGGCATTCATGTAATTTCAGGTGAGGTTGTTAAATCAGCTGAAATCATTTTAAATTGATTGAATTCAGTCAAGCTGAATACAACTCAGTCGCCTAAATTACCACAAGTCCACATAAGTTCTGACAACAGGGAGAGAAAGAGTTAGCTGTAGGTGAACCAGATATTATACATTTTGACATGACATACGACATGACAAAGCAGGAAAGATAAAAGTATCCCTGTAACCGGGGCTCAGTCTCAGTACACCGTAAGCCAGCATGAACAATAAGACATTTCTGGATATAGCTTGCCAGGTATCTTTATCTTTATTATAGTTAATTACACCTGCTATTCCCACTATGGCAAGTTGAAATATCTGCTGTGAAAAGGGTCTGTTGCCGTGACGACTGATTAACATCAGTCAGGGAACACGTCACCTTTGGAGGTCGTTTAACACAATACAGTAGTAAATAGCCTATTTTCCTATATCTCTCTTGTTCATCAGAGGCCTTTTTCCCCCCTTTACACACCACAATTATTCTGTCATGTCACAGTATATATCAAAGCACTTTGGTGTGTGGACATTGACAGCGGGGGGGCTGGTGCCACGGCAACACACAGCAGAAAGACACGTCATGGTTTTGTAGATGCTCGACACAAAATAAGTCTGAAAAATCTGTCATACTTTTTCTGCCCAGTTCAGATAAGTGTCATCTGAAATAAAGAGAATACATGTCATAACATTACCTTTTTTGACATTTTGTGAATGTATTAGTTTATTTACCATTTGAATACACCTGTAATGAACCTAAACTCTATAAGAAGGGGGGGGGAAATAGATAATTCATATTAGCAACACATACATGTGTTCCTCACCTCTTTTGACCTAAAACAGATTTATCTTCTGGTAAGATATGTTTGAGGGTTATGTGCAATAAGATCAGTCTGAGTAGGCTATCACATCATGACGTTGTCAAGCCAACCGTACCTTCTGTCAGTAAATCAAACACTATGCTTTATCTAACTAATGAGAACACGGCATGTGTTGTCCCAGTCAGGCCATTCATTTCCCCTCGCAGAGAATAGAAGCAGCAGATAAAACTGTCACGTCACCTGAAGAGCACAGACAGGCCCAACCTGTTAGCTGCTCTGCCGGCACTGCGGTAACATGATCACACAGCCCTGATTGAGATTCTGATGACCTGTCTCTTTTAATTCAACATGCTTGCACAACCTTCTGCTAATGTAATATTCGTTAACTGTGACTCTGGTAATTTACCTCAATTTTGGCTTGTTTGTCAATGGGAAGTGTCCCTAACTCCGTCTCTGAAGAAACAGACAGCTGTGTCGAAACCAAATCGGCAGCATTATCATGCAGAATGCAGGCTGGAGATAATTGTGGCACAATATTTATCCAAGTCTTCACACTTAGCTCACTGAGAGGAATATGTTGATTGTGGTGTAGAAATCTAATGATGGGGAAATGGTATTATGTCTGAAAGACAAAAAAAATGAGAAAAACGTATTTAATGCACTAATGCACCAAATCATTGAGCCTGAATGCTACCCTATCTTAAATTCGGAGGGTTAAGTCAGCCGATGGTTGGTCACCCTATCTCTGCAAAGGATAGGAGATTTGCCTCTGCAATGCTTTCTAAAAGGCCAAATAAAACAGACTGCAAGCATTCACAGCAGTATAAAAGTGCCTCTCAAGTTTTATCCCTAACAACTCATATTATTACAAACAGAAAAGAGCAAGGCTGAATACAGGGCTTAAAGTATTGAGAATAGTGCACTGCACATTATAGCTACACCATTAAAAACATCTCTTTGAAGTGCAAAAAAGAGTGTATACATTTTTTAAGTATTAGTTAAATAATGTTAACAAGCCTCAAAAAGAAAATAAAGAATGAACAAACAAGAAAGAAATCATGTGTGAGAGAAATTAAATTACATATTTGCATTACATTTAGCTGATGCTTTTATCCAAAGGGACTTACAATAAGTACATTCGACTAGGAAGATACAACCTTGAACAAAACCGAATCATATAAGTACATCAGGTTTCATAGAGCCAAACATTTCAAGTGCTACTCAACTGGCTTTAGATAAGCCAGCCCTTTATTAGTATATAAGTGCTCTGTTAGCAGTTCTTTGTTAGTAATTCTATCGTTCGAAGTGGAGTCGAAAGAGAGTTTTCAGTCTGCGCCGGAAGATGTGCAAGCTATCTGCTGTCCTGATTTTAATGGGGAGCTCATTCCACCATTTTGGAGCCAGGATAGCAAACCCACGTGTTTTTGCTGATGTTAACTTGGGTCCCCCTCGCAGCGAGGCGACATGACTTCATACTTTCACCCCTAGATTCCACCGGGTCCGTCTGCGTCGCGTTACGGCTGCGTACGGCCCCTACACATGGGCCGTTTCTCAATCGCGAGGATGCTTGCTTGGTAGCACATGTCTTCCGAGTCACTTGCTTCAGAAGCCAGGCAAGAATCCTTCTTGGCATTCGGAAAACGAAGAGTGGAACAGGCTAGCAAGTGTGCAGGTGTGCGTCATATGAGAATACATTTTAAGAATGGCGTTTATCTTTTTTGAGAATGAGTTCTTATTTTATTTAATGTATTTGGGTCTACAACAGATGATACAAATGTTTGTGTCAGTAAATGTGTACTAACAGAGGCGGGGGTGTTTGTGAAAATAACGGGGACAGAGCTGGCTGCTGTCAGACGAAGAGCTGTGCGGCGTCATCACAAACGGACGTCGCTTCACGTGACGCTCCGGAGGAAAGGACGTCCCATTGCTCTTAAAACTCATTTCCCTGCTTCTCGTGGTTTCCTTGCGTCTCTCCATGCTTCCCTGGTGGGAGGGACTACACGCAGGGAAACAACGCAAGTGAGGGACGCAAGGATTCCATTTAATCGACTTGAGAAGGACCCTTTGAATGGGGTGACGTCACATTTCGCCAAACTGCATTGTGGGAGCAAAGCGTAGCTTCTCTCGCGGTGCTCGCTGCAAAAGTAGAGCAATGTTCTACTTTTGACGCCTCGACGGAGGCGTCAGCCAATCGAATCATATGCCAGTACAAGCTCGAGCCAATCAAACCGCGTGCTTTTGTGNAACACCAAGATGAAAACATCTAATCCATCTCATTTACCGACGAACATTTCTACTAAAGACCGGGCAACAAGTGGGGGGAAACTATTCTGCACCCCGTGCAACTGTGTGTTGGAGCATAAGAGAAAATCGACGGTGACGACCCACTTTAATTCATTCAAAACATTCGAAAATGCTTTCTGCTGCTGCGGACAAGAAAGCCAAACAACTCACGTTCACCGAGGCATCAACCTTTCTGGAGGGTCTAATATATGTAGCACTGTTGGAGGAGCCCGTGACTTCACTTTCTCATTGCCATATCTACGCTGTAGCTGCTGAGCACGTTACAATAAACCCTTGAAACTTGACCCATGCTTACCCAGGGAGGAGGTGCTGAGTGGTGTCCGCTGCAGAGTGGCGTACCCGGGTTTATCCGTCAGCAGGACTCTGTGGGACGGAGCTGCCACCATGTCTCCGTTCCTCTGCAGGGAAGCACACCTGTGGAAAGTCAAATCCATTCTGCTCTGGATGTTGCCGGAGCTGTGAGCGCGCTGAATGTCCACCGGGTCGAGGATCCCAGCCTTCCCATTCCCTACTTTACACTGAGGATGATGATGAGCCGCTCCGTTAGCCTTCCTCTCCTCGGGCACCAGCGTCCCGTTGGAGAGGGACAGTTTGGATGAGTTACCGCTCGCCAGCTTCCCCAGGTGTCCGTTCAGTCGGCCTTTAAGTGGTGACACGGGGACGTCTTTCTTCATGAACCCGGGTTTGAAGAAGGACAGGAGGCTCTCGTGGCTCCGGCCGTCCCTTCTGTCCTCAGGTTGACTCTGAGGGAAGTCTTTTTGAGCTCTGCAGGCCACCGTAGTCCTTCTGAGCGTGGAGTCTCTGCTGGGGGGCGCACTGTGGCTGATTTGATCCTCTCTCTTTAGATCCAGGGTCCTACTGTGCTCCTGTCTTAGTCTTTTCGATGACTTTTGCTTTAGAATAGCATCGTCCCGAGTTCTGCTTTGTCCCTCCGGGGCTTTAGGAGAATCGGACCCTTGTCTTTCTGAGAAACTCAAACTGCTGTTGCTAGTTGAGCTGCAGTCCGCTCCTCTTGCCTTCTTCAGCGTTGGGGTCGCCACCAGAGCTACGATGGGGTCTTTGGTGCAGCGGGGCCGCCGCCCAGACTCCAGGTACTCCACCAGCTCTCCAGACTTGGCCGTTTCCGGGGGTCTGATGCGATCCTTGGAGCCGAAAGAAGCCCAGCGCAGAGGCAGCACTTTGCTCAGAGGCTCCTTGGGTTTGGTGGGTGATCTCATGCTGACACTGCGGCCTGGAGTCCCACGGACCAACGGCTGGGCTTCAAACCCACCTGGAGGGGAAGGAAAGACACGTTACATCTACTGAGGCTGCACAATGAATCCAAGATGTGTTCAAATCACAATATGGACGAGTGCAATATCCAAACTGCAGTAGAACTAGTATAAAAAGGCATTTTCCTAATATGCATCAGTGTTGAGATACATTATTACTTTTGGAAGTACCTGTGATCTCTACACACTACTACTCCAGATTCTTACTTTTTTCCTCTGTTTTGGGCGGGTCTTCTCGAAACACTGGTAACTCCGGAGACTCTGGGGCCTGTTTGGTCTCCTGAGCTCCAGGGGGGGGTCCTCCTGACCCAACACTGCCCCGTTTACTGCCCCCCTCCGCCAGCCGAACCAGCCAGTGGTCAGACGTGGAGGAACTGGTGGAACCTGCAGAAAAAAAAACGTTTTTTTCAGTAACCAAAAAGCATCTGTGTGCAGGAATACGTGTCATCAGTATTCCCACCATCTGTGAAGAGTGAGCTGAAAACATGAATACAAATGATCCTGTGAATCCTGTTAATGGAGAAGCTGCTGGAAACATCTTTATCACCTTCATGTAATGGCTAGATCACACAGACAATGCTCAAACAACTCTGCAAACTGAAATAACCCGGGGCGTGAAAAATAACATATATATAGTATATATAGGTATCTACATATTTTTATAAATATTTGTATTTTGTATTCCTCTGGATTGTGGGAAACGGTATTTCTGTACACATAAACTGAAAGATTGACAATAAAGTTGACTTTGACTTTTGGTACCTTAAAGTGGACCTATCATGCTATATTTGAATAATATAGTGTAGGACCATACCTATATAAGGCATATTTATACTTTTTATTTTTGAAAATACCAAACAGATCATGCATTTTAGCCATTCCCCACCCGACGTCCTGAAGAATGACAGTGAGTTGTACCTCCCGAATGTCTTAACACTACATAAATATTACAATTTTACAATTGTAGTCTCGTAAGTTAAGAGACCATATTAGTGATTAAAGGTATGGTCCACGATGTGGGAGACGTCGTGCAGCCGGTACACCTCTCTGTACCCCCTTAGACGGAGTACTAAGGTATCACTGGCAAGTCGTGATTGTGAATAAAAAACAAAAAAAAAAAAAAAAAAAAAAAAAAAAAAAAAAAAAATAAGTGACCCAACAAAATGTGTGACAATGGTTATAAGTCTCCCCCCCTCCTTCATACGTTCTAGAATCATCAATTTTCATCCTTCATGGTCTCACATCCTTAGAGACGCACAGGTCACTTTCAGGACGTAAGTTTCTACATGAGTTTCATTTTTTGATGTTTTCATAATAGTAGTTTTTTATAGAATTTCCCTGGATATTACGTTTTACGGAAAAACATGCAGTTGTACTTATACAACAGTGGAACCACAAGGTCCTTGAAGTGGTCGTCAAGTCTTTTGTGTTGGGAAGATAAAAGAAGGTATGGTTTAGAGATTTTTTCCTCCGACGTTGCCTAGACTATGTCCTGACTAGTCTACAACCTTGTGAAGATAACCTGCAGTGTCTTCACCCGCGATGCCGATAACCCCGGTTGAGGTGGTTAGTCCTCTCCTGTCTGGTGCCTGTAACGCAACCTTTCGCGACCTCTGCGACATCATGTATACGGCCCGACAATCTACCACGACAGAGTGTCTTAGTCGGGTACGTTTCTGTCACAATTTAACTCTCTGTTNGCGTGTATGCTGGGAGAGCCAGACCGCAGTTCATTTCCTCATATGCCAAAAAATGGAGGAGAAAATAATCGTAGCGGTAGGGAATCACCCGGTGCTTTATGATCAGTCCCTGTTCACCTACCGGGATACAAACCGGAGGAGCCAGGCACGGAGGGAGGTGGCAGAGACAGTGGGGAAATAAACTGGTAGGTTTTCGCCTGTTCGGGGAGTTTATATCCAGTGTACTTCGTTTGAATGGACAGCTAGCAGGCATAGACAGTATTTACGCAGGCAGACGGACCCCGTGGAATCGAGGGGTTAGCAAAGGCCAAGACTTATTACAGTTAAGTAGTCAGCATGGGCTTCTGAAGATACAGAGACCCTAATGTAATTGTTTTCTTTCATGTAGCCTACGGTGCTAATGGATTATTTGCACTGTCTGCTGGAAAATACAGTTCAATCACATTAGTAAGTTCTTGTTTGCAGTTGCTCTGTTTATTCGTAAAAATACATATTTGCTATCTTAAACATTCTGGTCACCTATGTTAGAGACAATCAGAGGGAGATGAAGTACTGTATGTAAATCTATGTTTAGAGCGTGATTTCTGTGTTCTGTAATGCAGTTTGTTTCTCTGGTCATACCTCCCATCTAAATGATTAATACACTGATAGATGTCTAGAAACCAAGAATGTGAAGGCCACTATGTCTTAATAAGACAACATCTAAACACACACACATACCTACACCACACACACACCTACATCTACACGCACACAAACACAGGTACAAGCACACACACACAGAAACAGAGATACAACTTATGCAAACAGACATAAAAACACACATCACCTTTCAAGTTCATTAACACCTACTCACTGACAACGATGTGACGAGCCATTGCTTCTGCATTTTTTGTTCTGCTCAATTTCATCTGCCGTCTCACTACTTGGCGTCCTTCCTTTGTTTTTCTGCCTCTCTCCACATTTTCCCTCTTTGTCCCTCTGAATTGTAGGGGAATGATTAAGGTGTTTGAGCAGATCTAACTTGTCAATGTACTGTATTTGCAAAGGCCTGGAAAGACAGTTGGCAGATATTTGGTATCTGATGGAGTGATTAGGAAAAATGTTTAATATATTTGCAAGAGTCAGTGCATCAGAATCAGAAACAGAAATCCTTTATTTGTCCCGCAACGGGAACATTTACATGATTACAACAGCAGATAGTGCAGATAGATTGAGGAAGAAAATACAAAAATATCTAAGTATGCACACGTAATTAAACACAATAAGTAAGAAACCAAAACAAAATAACAGATGTGTACACCATGGTCAAAAAAGAAGCAGTATATTTGTTGATTATCCTGTTAGGCCCCAAGCCTGTTTTTCAGGTTTCAGGCTCGAAAATGACATTCCCAGAACAAATGAACATATCTTCCCTTCTAAAAGGGTTAAATTAATAATATTTTTTCTCAAAGTAATGATAAACCTGTGAGTTGGATGTAGAAAAGTCAGAATCAATTTAGATGTTTTTTTATTTTAAAGAAAATTCAGATTGTACATGGTAAAAAACTGTAAATGATAGTGTCCGTCCAAAGAATATGTTGTACTTATAGTGAAAACTAACCTTGGATGATGGTAAGGTAGACTAAAAGCTTTAGGAATCCAAAGTACAACAGATAATAAGTACCCTGTATCAAGATTGATGCAAAACAAGTGATATTTTACCTTTTTAGACAGATTTAGCAAAAAAAACCTGTTTACAGTTCTGTTTCATATGTATGTTGAGAGATGTATCCATAGATCTCTTCATTTTGCTCTCAAAGTGCACCAGATTGATGCCTTTAACTTCAATATTTAAAAAAAAATCTTCCCGGACCCCACTAGAGGAGGTGAGGACCCTCCTAGAGGAGGTGAGGTCCACTCCCCACTTGTAAAAATAGCACTTTACCCCTGCTTACACCTATATGCCGTGAGCTGATTACCGAGCCTTCATTGTAACAGTCGCGGGTACACTGTGTGTGCGTGTGCGGAGTGTTGCAGAAAAGAAATTCAAAATGACATTATTTCCAACCAGTTAAATAGGATTTATTCACATTGTTGCAGTTTCAAACGGATATATGTCTACACATTTTAATAGACATATTCTCCTGTTAACAGACTCTTTTAAATGACAAATCAATTGTCATCGTTAATAATTTGAATAAGCAGCTTTACAAGAAGACTTGACAGCAGTGATACAGAAAGTATAACAATTTAAAATCTATAGTGCTTTGATCAACCTAATTTGTTCAAAATAAAGTTATGTTTACTGTTCACAAACTAAAGAATGTTTCTTATTGGAAACTTTTGTTCTTCAGATGACAATCAGCAGCCAAAAACATCTGATTGGTAATCAGCAGCACTATACAGATGACAGGAATAAATCATTTCTCTAGCTTGGCTCTGATTTAATTGGACTGTACCTGTTTCTAACAGCTGGCAGCTTTTGATTTCAGTGCAAAAAGACAGCGCTGAGGTTGAAAATCAAGCATGCTACCGTTCGAGAGAGACTCCTTCTGTGCAGCCAACGTCTGTCAATCCAGTGAGGGGGATAAATCAAAGGCGTTTCTAAATTTAGCACTGACATAGAATTAGTGAGACGTTCTGTAGTAGAAAGCAGTGGACTGGTGGTTACTAAGCAACTGGTGCTAGGCAACCTTGTTGGTAAGCATTGATTGTGCTTTAGGGGAAGTTGGGGGCTGATTGAGGGTAGGGTGTCTTCAAAAGCTAAAAAAAATCCCTTGCTGCTTTGAATAATGTGGACGTTTGCGTTGCTTTTCAAGGAAATGTTGTGGGATGTGAAAGCCTTGCATTGCGTAGTGATATCTTAATAGCTGTGTTCCTTGAACATGTGCTAGTACATGGTGTCTCTGACAGAAAATAGCTTGCATCCAACAGACAGGAGAAAAATGACTGACTTTTCATGTTCCAAACCGAAATGATTGCCTGTGGTATTGGCATTTGAAGTCATCTGCTGCGGAACTGATACATCATCAATTACCAAGGCCATTTCTTAAGTGGCTGTGGACTGTATTGCATACTAATGAGAGCGTGAAGTTTTAATGTGGAGCTGAGAGTCTGCATGCAAGTGTGTGCGCTGTGCATGGAAATGTGTTGGAATGAGCTGTATGTGTCCCTCCCTGGAGAAGCCAATTCAAACCATTGATTGGTGTGCGCACTGACAATGACTGATGGGAAAGACAGAGAGTGGGCCAGTCTTACTCTAAGATTAGAGTGTAGATCTTTCTTGTTACAGAAGAGGTGTTGCTCAAAAATATTGATCAGACTGTCATAGAGTAGAGGAATAACAAATGTAAGCTGCTTTTTTATTCTTCTATCAGCAGGGAAACTAGAAAGACTACCAGGCCCTTTTTATAGACAAGGAAATCGAGCTACAAGAACATGTCTTAGGGCCGTGCAGTGTGGACTCCTGCCACAGAAAGTAAGAAACGATCCAAGAAAGTGATTTCTACATTCATGAATTAAGCAGGGCATCAGCAAGCGGATTGGACAGGACAATATATAATACAGATTTCTGTGAGAAGGTCATCTGTATGTTGAGACGTAATATTATTTGAGACTCACACCGTGGCCAGCCAAAGACAGGGAGTGTCACTGGAATTCATTTTCACAGAGCTGAAATTTGATCAAAACACATGAGTATATGGACACCCTCTGTATTATACTGGGCTCAGGGAGTAGCAATTTCAACATATGCCATGAGAGCAAACATACACTTAAGCTTGAGGAAAGGAAAGTCCAACCATTAGCCTGGTGTCGCCATTCACTAAATGCATCTACAGTAGATCTTACCCTACCATTGCTTTATAAGACACATGCCTTTGGCGTGACCCCCAAATGGATGACTGCTGCCAACACAAGAGGCCCAACAGCACACCACCTGGATGCCACCTGTTATTCTTGAAGTGGTTAAATGTGAATAGATGCCCCAGTCCTGCTGTTTGTTGGGTTAGGATGTCAGCTTTGATCAATATTGTTCTCTGTTCATCAGTTAGAGGAAAGATACGAGGGAGAGACATGATGTATAGGAGCTGCAGGTCTGACAAGGTTTGTAATGGTCTATTTTAGAAGGTAAAAGGAGAAATGGTCAGATTTAAAAAGAAAATCAGCAAAATGGCATTTGATTCATCAGAGGCCTTTGACTTGCTGCACACAACATATTGGCCTACTCACAACAATACGTGGCTGTAGCATTAGGGTATACCGTGTGTGTGATGCCGTGTCCAAGAATAGTCATTACAGTGAGATTAGCCTCTCATCCCCTGCGAAATAGGCTATTTCCAGAGTGGTGGCTGACACACACATTTATGATTTAGGAGGTTAAGGTCCTGGCTGCACATCACGGGGGTCAAAATCCATCCTTTTTGTTTGAGGTGCATCATGTGTGCATGTGTAGGAAGGCACTTTATTCAAGTTCGCTGACTCTGGTCAAGGTCCCAATGCTTCACCCTTCATTTGTACCATTTATCAATAGTATAATGCAAAACATTGTTTATAAGCAGCTATCTGTTTGAAATATGCTCCTAGGTTAGCGCAGACAAATGCCGTTCAACAAGTGCTCACCTTTTAAAACGGCATAAGCTTTGCATTGTACAAAATCCTCCACAAAGTGTTCTCGGCCTACATCCCAACATAATCTTTTCAATACATAGAAAAGTCAGCCCATTCAGTTTCTCTTAAGCGACAACTTTTGTAAAGCCCTGCTTTGTCACTGTAGCTGACATAATCCAGCTGCTTTCCCCCTGGCTTATATGGTGTGTCTCGTCAAATGTGTTAGTTATGTTTATGTATTATGTCTGTCATTTTCATGTTTTTTCACGTCTGGTCATGTCTGTTTATTTAGATCCTTCATCTCTAGTCAGTCTCTGTGTTTATTGTCATGTCTCGTTTTCCATTTCCTGTTTTATTTTGTACTTACCTCTTGTCTTTCATTCCAGGCCCTGTTTCTTCTTCCCCTTGTGTGTTTTTCCCGTCATCATCAGTGTCCCTGATTGTTTCCACCTGTTCCCACTCATCTCATTTTTAAGTAGTCCTGTCTCTCCCCTGTCCTGTGTCAGTTCCTCTTGTTTGTTTACCCGAATGGTCATGGCAAGCCTCAGCTAAGAGAAGATTGCTTTCACTCATGTCAGGTTTTGTTGTTTTGTTAATTTTGTAGGCTTGAGTTTCTTTCTCTTTTTGTTATGCATAGTTTTTCCTCCTTGTGAGGGCTTTTTGTTAATTCCAGTACCTACTCTGTTAAAAGGAATTTCCTGATCTTTCAAATTAAAAATACTTTTTTTACATTTAAGACTTTGTCTCTGTGTCGTGCATTTGGGTCCATCAGTTTGTGTCGAGGTCCTGACACTGGATGATGTATTTGTTTGCTGCTTTCTAATCTAAAGTAAAACCAACAATATTTTCACTCTTTCACCCATATCTATATAAACTACCTTATATTTTCTAAACCAATCACCAAACGTAGACCTGGTACTTGAAAAAACAATTATGTCCCGTATCATTTACAAAGTAATTTGAACCAAAACCTTTGTTTTCAATTTCCATTTAAACCAACTGCATGTATGAACTAGAGAATGCAATTCCTGAAGAAATTGTTAGTGGGAATGCTTTATGCTGAAAAGCTGACGCTAAACTGCTATGCTGAAATGTAATGTGTAAGAAGAAAGTGCAGAATTTAGATTGAAATGATACATGAACACTGGGGGCTTGAATGTGTGATGAGAGAAGAAAAGAAAGTAAAAAGGCTTGGAAAAGCAGCAGAATATTTGAACTGCAAACTTTTGAACTAACTTGATGGCGAATGATCTGTCACCATGCCAACGACATTTGATGACATCCCATAATACACTTAGATGCGTTGATGGCTGCATCGTTGCCAAACCTGTGAAGTTTTGGGCCGTTTGGAGCATTTTCACTGAAGTTATGAGAAAACCGTGTTTCATGGTGAGCATTGTGTTGCCATGGCAACGGCATTTGAAGAAATCTCAAAACTGTGCCGTAGATGTCTTCACGGCTGGACTGTTAGCACACATGTGAAGTTTGAGTACTTTTTGAACATTTTCATAGGAGTTATTGCGACATCGTCTTTTATGGCGAGGGATGCGCCTCCATGGAAACGGCATATGATAACACCCCATAATTGATGTAGAGCTGTTGAGGGCTGGACCGTTAACCATTATCTGAAGTCTGGTGCTGTTTTGACCCTTTTCATTGGCGTTACGACAACATCGCTGTTTTATGGCGAGGGAGCGTTTCCATGGAAACGGCATATGGTTAGATCTCGACTTTGGTGTAAAGGCTGTTGAAGGCATGGACCGGGTGATATAACAACCGAGAGTTTGGGGGACCGATCGGACGCCTGTCCATTGGATTAACAGCGACAGTCGTGCTTTTATGGCGAGGGAATGCGTGTTTGCCATCGGCAAAGTAGCCCAACTGGTGCGGCATCTAAGAATTTGCCGGTAAATGCTGTTGAAGGCATGGAGCGCGGGGATATACAGGTGAAGATTGTTGGGAANGTCATAGAAGTGTTCAAATCTGGATCAGTCTGTATCAGATCCGTTGCAGCCCCTTTTTAAGAGATTTGGGTATGGAGGAAAATAGAGAGGGTTGTGTTTTCTGACACTTGGTGAGTTTCCTGGAACACCGGGGACACATATTCATGTA
Source organism: Notothenia coriiceps (assembly GCF_000735185.1). Lineage (NCBI taxonomy): Eukaryota > Metazoa > Chordata > Actinopteri > Perciformes > Nototheniidae > Notothenia > Notothenia coriiceps. The sequence continues at coordinate 19,653,561 of NW_011333040.1, forward strand.
GAAAAGACGTACAAAAGTGCATTTTGCATGAAAAGGTCACCTTTAAGTATATTTTGATGATAATACTTTTGTACTTTTACTTGAGTAACATTTGAATGCAGGACTTTCACTGGAACAGAGTATTCCTACACTCTGGTACTTCTACTTTTACTACAAGATCTGAGTACTTCCTCCCCCTCTGAATATGGTACAGTGTGTAAAACAACCCAGTGACAGTGTTAGTGCTGACGGTCACTATGGATACAGTGAGGCTGATTCCCCCTGATGTCTCTCACATAGCGAGGTGCTGCAGAGGGTTTGTAAGCACTGTAATGGAAATTATGTTTATCAGAGAATTGAATGCTCTGATGTTACATTTTAACATATAAATAATACAATTCTGTAAGCCTTCCATGTTGAGTGACAGTAGATCTCAGCCCCCAGGAAGGTGATCAGTCACAAGGTGCCATGTGACCAGAAGGTGATCATGGGTCTCTTGTACTCTGATAGGGTCATCATGGGTCTATTGTACTCTCATCATGGGTCAGTTATCTCATGACTAAGCATGTATTCAATAGGCGCCTTCACACCGGAGTACTTTTCCCATTATAGTTCCGATACAGTTCCGAAAATGTGCGTTCACAGAGAGCAGGGACTGAGAAGGGAGAAAAAGGTTCCCATTTCTGATTGGCTGGGCGGATTGCAAACCACGCCCTGTAAAACTCCCAAAAAGTTTTGTGAAGCCGCCATTTTATTTGTTGGCATTAGCATTATTAGCATTAGCATTAGCCCAGCGCACCAACGCAGAGAGAATAACTTATGGCAACACAAAATAAAACCTGGGAGCGGTGGAGATGAGGAGGTGTCGGCGTTCTGGCGATTTACTCGAAGGCTTCAGTAGAAGCTGTTGGGAGTCCCAGCAGCTTCTACTGAAGCCAGTCCCCAACTCCGGGGACTTCCGGCCGGGGACTTCGGGTGGCAGTATACGCCGTGAAGTTGTTTGCGGCCTGCCAGTAAACCCAGAGCAGAAGAAGAAGAAGTGACGTCAGCGGATTCATTTGCCTAATCCTCCCCCAGGGACTTATGGATGGATGTTCTTTCAAAAGTTCAGGTGTTTAAGATTAAAGAACCAGAAAGACATCTCTTTGACTAGTTCATTTCAATAATTTCCAGCACAGCACTGACCGGTGACGGAGGAGCTGGCGGACCACGAGGGGATGGTGTGTCTCCTCTGGTAGAAGAGGATGTAGGCTCCACGTGTGCAGACCTCCGCCTCCGGCACCGCCTCCGCACTGCTGTCATCATAACTGTACCACTGGCCATCCACTGAGTTCCTGCAGAAAGCTGCAATCACCACCACAAAGGAGAGAAATAACCAACGTGTGAGAGTGGAGGACAGGAGGGGCAATCAACTGAGGTGGAGGAAGTGTTATTATGTTACTGCAGGGATGGCAAAAGAATCAGAATCAGATTCAGAGTCCCACAGAGGGGAAATGACATTGTTACAGCAGAAAAGAGCCAAAGACAGCTTAAGCTTGTGTTTCCTGTGATTTCAATAACACTTTAATAATGTTGCCGCCTTGGTAGTCTCTGTAGATTAATTGGTGCAGCAGTTTTATGTTTTATGAATTTTCATTGCTCGAGAATCGTAATGTAAAAAAAAGTTGGATTCAACTTTAATCTAAATCAAGAGTGGTGCAGGAATGAGTCATAAAACTAGGAAATGTGTCAGCAGTTTGCCACTTCCTGTTGAAAAAAATGACCAAACGTCAATAGCCCAACATTAGCCACCTTTAGCTTAGCGGTGGTGACGTGAAGTCATGTGACCGTGCTGTAGTTCCTTTATAGCCCAACATTAGCCACCTTTAGCTTAGCGGTGGTTACGTGAAGTCATGTGATCGTGCTGTAGTTCCTTTATAGCCCAACATTAGCCGCCTTTAGCTTAGCGGTGGTGACGTGAAGTCATGTGACCGTTCTGTAGTTCCTTTATAGCCCAACATTAGCCACCTTCAGCTTAGCGGTGGTGACGTGAAGTCATGTGACCGT